>NC_136982.1:32539433-32626933 GCF_032717465.1 Coenobita brevimanus
GTTCTATCGCTGATCTACGTAAAATTAGCTGCAAAAGAACGAAAATCTCCAAGTTAAAGTGAATGAATTATTGTGAAGCATTTGGTTGGTGTACGAGTGAAGGCAAATGTATATATCAGTATCTTAGGCCGTGTCCACACTAAATGCTTGCTGGTGCGGCGGGAGCACTCCATCACTGTAGCCCTTTGAAGTTTTCGCCCTCATCTGCCCGCCTCCAGTATGGCCAGTTGTTTGGATTAGTGACGCAGAACTCCCGCCCGCGCCAGCAAGCATATATGAAGACGCGGCCACACAACTTGACACCCTGAGTCAGAAAAGTGTTTGTTTTGTTCTTGCTGTCATCAGACGGTTTATTCATCTTAAGATAGCCTTTTCAGACTTCAGGAGAGAGATATATAGCCTTCATTAGTCCTTCACTGCTGGGGTACTCTGACAGGCGGATAAAATCGTCTGGTAGCAGCGCAAATTAAGTACAGATTTTCATCCTCGGAGTAAAGAGCCCAAGTTTTACAGGTCCTGTAAATACTTGCACAGATCTAGGCCCGTATTCTCGATAGCTTGGGAGGCATTACTGCACGTCCTTCTACCAATTTATTTAAGCATATAGCATGTTTAAATTCTCTCGTGCGTTATATAAACGATCTTTGTTGATATCAACACATGTATGTAGACAGCACACAGGAGAATAATAAGGTGTAGCAAGCAAAATAATATCGCCAAGGAAGAGGTGTTAGAGGGTGCCCAAGCTAACGGTAAGAAGTTTCCTGGTGGTGTTATTGTCGCCTCAGGCTGCACTGAACCTGAGCCCGGTTGATTGTAAGTTGAAGTTTCCCTCCACCTGCAGTCCACCATTCTTCTTTTTTCGGGGGATAGGGAGGGAGATGAGGGACGTTTGTATCGCCGGGCAGCTCCACCGCCCAGTCATTTCAGTTCCCTCACCAGAATAATATGAAACAGGCAAATGGAAAGGGAACAGGAACTGCCATATAGCTAAAGAATAACTAGATGAAACAGAGAAAAGCTAAATGTACACAAGGTGCCTGGTACATAGAATAATGAAATGAGTTATGTAGATTGAAAGGAAGAGAAAAACGGAGGACCGAAGGGGGGACTTTATATTATGAATAATGAATGAAGGTGAATGGAAAATGCGAGGGGAGTGAAGTGGGTGGAGCGAGAGGAGAGGAGGGGAAGTGGGTGGGGTGAGGGAAGAGGAGAGAAGTAGATGTGGTGAGGGAACTGAGAGAAAAGTGGGTGGGGGTGAGGGCAGAGTAGGAGAGAAGTGGGTGGGGGGAAGGAAGTAGGTGGGGTGAGAGAAAAGTGGGTAAATTGAAGGGAGAGGAGAGAAGTGGGTGGTGTGCGGGCAGAGAAAAGGAGGGAAATGGGTGGAATGGGGGAGACAGGAGAGGGTGGGTTGAGGGAAGGGGAGTGGAATGGGTAAGGGGAGAGGAGAGGGAAGCTACTGGATAGAGTGGAGAGAAAGTTTGCGAACGACCGAGAGAGAGAGAGAGAGAGAGAGAGAGAGAGAGAGCGAGCAGAATACTGATGAAACAATGAAGTAATGGAGGAGAAAGGGTGAGAGTAGGAAAGAAAAAGAAAGAGAGGGGAGGGAAGAGAGGAAACAAGAGAGAAAGGGAAGAGAGGGGAACGCCGAGGGTTGGGAAAAGCATCGAACAGACCAGAGTAAGAGAGGGGAGAGAGAATGAAGAGAGAGAGAGTTGGTGAATGAATGGAGAGGACGAGGGGAATATGTGAGGAAAGGAAGAGGGAGAAAGGAGGAAGGGAAGCAGAGAGAGAGAAAATAGCAGTTTGGAAGGGATGAGAGAGGGGGGGGGGGAGAGGGTAAAAAGAGAGTTGGGAAGGGGAGTAAGAGAGAGAGGGGAAGAAGCCTTGCGGAAAGAAAGATAAAGAGTGAGATGAAAAAGGACGGATAGAGTGGAGTGAGGAGAGAGAGGAAAGAGTGTGTGGAAAGATTGAAACGGAGGGGGAGAGAGAGAGAAAAAATAACGAAAGAGAGAGAGAGAGAGAGAGAGAGAGGAAGGAGTGATAGGATAGAGGAGTATGGAAGGAGAGTAACTGGAGATAATGGTAGGAAAAGAAAGGTGAGTGTGAGGAGAGGTTGTGCAATAACAGAAGGTAATGATGGAGACAGATGTACAGAGAGGAAAGAAAGTGTACTGACTACAAAGGAAAGTAAACAGTAACAGCTCTGTCTGTCCTCTTGAGGCTGTGTGTCACGTATTAGACAATGAGTATGAAATGAATGTCCCCATCCACCAATCCCTCTAGACGAACCCAACAGGAAATAATGCGAAGAATCATCACGCAGCATAGAAAAACTGTCATGAAAAATTAGAGAAAAGATGAAAAAGAAACCTGTATTCTGCATTATCGTAATATCAGGGAAAAGTAATATTCATTGCACAGCAATATTGCACTGTTGTTGTATTCCCCATGACCTAGATTAGAGACAGCCAGTCAGAATTTCGTATTATTCAGATATGACCGCGTATAAGCTTGGGATTCAAAGCATGATGCTTATGTAGGCAATTATTAATGTTGCGTCGCTACCTACCACACGCCTAGCCAGTTTATTCCATATATTTATAATCTTAGTAAAATAAATAATAATCTGCCAAATTTGACTGAAAACGTTAGCCGATAATTTCATGACCATTACATATAATATGATTCCACCAGTCTTTTTTGTGATGTACAGCCAGACACCATGATATTTATCCCATCCCGGCCAACGCTGAGGTTAAGAATCATGCCCCATTCTGGGCGGAGGCCCACATTAACTATTCCGTGTCAACACAGAGACCTACGAACAAGGTATGAAACCTTGGAGGCCTCCACCGCCAACCACTCTTTGTTATTATGACTTGCTTTATACGATGCACACAGTGGTAGTTTGGATGCAGAGAGACTATGTTATTGCACTTCATACCCTTAAGATAGCTTCAGAAACCTCGGAAACAGACTGTGTGTGTGTGTGTGTGTGTGTGTGTGTGTGTGTGTGTGTGTGTGTGTGTGCGTGCGTGTGTGTGTGTGTGCGTGCGTGTGTGCGCGCGCGCGCGCGCGTGTATTGATAGTTAATGTGGGCATTCGTCCAGAAAGAGGCATGATTCTTAACTTCAGGGTTGGCTGGGATGGGATGGGTATTTTGGTTTCAGACAGTACTTATCAACTGCCATAATATGATACTCTTAAATAAAATTATACTTGAGTGATATAATTGTAGTCTGCGTCTTGATAAGTTCCGTATATTTACCCGTTCTAAACGTGTCATATGGTTTCTTTTTTATGCTGGATATCACTTTACTTACTCCTAACTATACTCTTGGTAATTTCTCCGTGTATATATATATATATATATATATATATATATATATATTCTATCTATCTATATACCTAGGCTGCTTCCCCCAAGGAAAGGGAGGTAGCCGAGACAGGACGACTCACTCTCCATTTACTCATCCATTCAAACACATTTATTCGCATCTTAGCCCCAAAGGGGAGAACGGACAGATCCTCACTGCATCACAACGCACAAGGGTCAACTGCGCAATGCAATCAGTGACATCCACAGCAGGGCCCGACAGCAGAACTGGTTTACCCCTGCCACATCATAACAGACCCATCCCCTTACCCGCACCTGACCTGACTAGCTGATCAGACCAAAAGCGGGAGAATATCCCCTCAGGGCTGCGTCATCACTTATTCATTCACAATTTCTCTCCATTTATTTCTGTCACGCACAGCCACTCTTCCTTGCTCAACAGACATCCCTCTCGCATCCAGCGCTCTCTTCACACTGTCCATCCATCCTATTCTTGGTCTTTCTCTCAGTCTTACACCTCTCACATCAGATCTAGTTATCTTTTTCACCAATCGCTCATTATCCATTCTCTCCATATGCCCAAACCATTGCAACACCCTCTGCTCAACTCTACCAGCCATCTCCCGAACAACTCCAGTTCTCCTTCGCACTTCATCATTTCGCACTCGATCCATACGCGTCACTCCACACATACTCCTCAGACATCTCATCTCCATTACATTCAAACTTTTCCTCTCTGCTACACCCATATTCCATGTTTCAGCCCCATATAATGCAGTCGGTACCACAACACCCTCATACAGCCTTCTCTTTACATCCATTCTAAGCGAACGACATTTAAACACTTTTTTCATTCCTCCCAGCACCTTTCCTACTTCATTTATTCTAAACTTCACTTCTGCATCTATTCTTCCATCCACAGCAACATGTGACCCTAAATATTTAAAACAATCTACCTCCTCAAGCAACTCACCATTCAAAACTATATTCATCCCCCTACCATCTATCAACCTCGTACACTTCATCACTTTACTCTTATTCTCATTTACTTTCAATTTCCTCCTTTCACACACCCTTCCAAACTCCTCTACCAACTGTCTCAATCTCTCCTCTGAATCAGTCACCAGTGCAGTATCATCTGCAAACAGCAGCTGCTTCAGATCAACATTTACCAGACTCAGACCACCTAAAACTCTTGCATTCACCTCCCTTACAACACCATCCATGTAAATATTAAACAACCAAGGCGACATCACACATCCCTGTCGCAGCCCCACTCTCACGGGAAACCAATCACTCACAGCATTTCCCACTCTTACACACGCTCTACTATTTACATAAAAACTTTTCACCCCTTTTAGTAACCTACCATCAAGTCCATACAATCTTAAAACAGTCCACAAAGCCTCCCTATCAATTCTATCATACGCTTTCTCTAAATCCATAAATGCCCAAAACACATCCTTGCCTTTCGCTAAATACTTTTCACACACTTGTCTCACAGCAAACACCTGATCATCGCATCCCCTCCCTCTCCTAAAGCCACACTGCTCATCACTAATCACTCCCTCTGTACCCTCTCTAACTCTCATAATTAACACTCTACCATACACTTTACCTACAACACTCAACAGACTTATACCCCTAAAGCTAGTACATTCATACTTATCACCCTTGCCTTTATACAACGGGACCACACAAGCACTTGCCCAGTCAACTGGCACCATACCTTTCTCAAAGCACACATTCAATAATCTTACTAACCAGTCAACAATATTCACTCCACCACCCTTCAGGCATTCCACAGCACACCCATCCATACCTGCAGCTTTCCCTGTTTTCATCTCCTTTACTGCCTTCTCCACTTCCTCCTTCGTGATCAAAGAATCATTCAACTCTCCCAACACATTTATTCCTTGCACCCTTCTATCTGCCACAATCTCAGCCACCCTTTCCTCCTCTACATTTAACAATCTTTCAAAATACTCTGCCCATCTCTTCCTTACTGCATCCATCTCAATTAACATCCTTCCATCCTCTGCTTTTACTCGTTCTTCCTTCCCAGACTCTCCCTTTCGCACCCTTTTCACCTCCTTCCAAAACATTTTCTTATTCTGTTGAAAATTCTCTGTCAGCCGCCTACCCCACCTCTCATCTGCTGCCACTTTAGCATCACGCACAGCCCTTCTCGCTCTATTCCTCTTTTCCTTATACCTTTCATATGACATCTCATCCTTCCTCTGCAGCCACACTTCATATGCACGTCTCTTCTCAGCCACAGCCATACTTACTTCCTCGCACCACCATTCACTTCCTTTTCTTACACCACCACCCACATGTCTCACACCACACACCTCTTCTGCATGCCCCACCACAGCACTCTTAAACAACTGCCATTCCTCCTCCACGCTGCCATTTTCCCGATCTTTCACTGCGTTCCACTCATCTCTCAATTTCTCCTGATACTCTATCTTTTTCTCTCTTTTATCCAACTCACTCACTTTCAAAACCTCCCTGCCACACCTAACCCTCCTAGCTCTCACCCATCTCTTACCTACTCTTAACTTTCCCTCCACCAGGTAGTGGTCAGACATACCTCCACCCTCCCCTCTCAGAACTCTCACATCCAACAATCTTCCTATTACATTCCTAGACACAACCACATAGTCCATCAAGGCTCTATCAACAACCCTTCCACCCTCCTGTCTCACCCATGTATACTTATAAATATCTTTCTTCTCAAACAGCGTATTCCCAATCACCATCTCTCGCTCAACACACATCGCTATCATTCGTTCCCCATTTTCATTTCTTCCAGGCACACCATGCATACCAACTACGCCTTCAACTGCTACATTTCCCACTCTAGCATTCAGATCTCCCATCATTACCACATTCACATTCGCTCCAAAACTCTGCAGACACTCATCAACATCATTCCAGAAAGACTCCCTCTCTTGTTCATCCCTTTCACTACCAGGCCCATATGCACTCACAAACACCCACAACTCACGTTCAAATTTCGCTTTCACCCACATCAGTCTCGATGACACCTCCTTCCATTCAATCACACACTGCTGTACTTCCGGACTCACTAACAAGGCCACACCTTCTCTTGCCCTTCCTCTATCAACACCTGACAATCTTCCATTCACACTTCCAAACATAGATTCCCCCTTCCCTTTCATCTTCGTTTCACTCAAAGCTAACACATCCAACTTTCTTCTCACAAACATTCTCCCAATCTCCTCCCTTTTAGCCTCAATTGTACTACATCCACGCACATTCATAGACCCAATCTTCAGGGTACGGGGATAACTCCATCCCCCATCCCTTTCTCTGGCCTGTCTCTTTTTAGGAACTAAAAAACAGAGGAGGGGGTCCCTAGTCCCCTCACCCCGCCCCTTTTAGTCATATATATGGATATCACTTTATATGGATATCACTTTACTTACTCCTAACTATACTCTTGCTAATTTTTCCGTATATATATATATCACCCAGTTCCGAAGAAAGGAAGTTCGTCTGACCCCTCTGATTACAGACCAATAGCTGTCACATCTTCTCTTGGTAAGATATTTGCAACTTTAATTAATAAGCACATTGTTAAACATCTTGAATCCAACAACTTAATTAGTGATAGACTATATGGTTTTCGCCACGAAAGATCCACCATTGACATACTCAATCTCTTAACTCATACCATCCATCAATCAATTGATCTACGTGGTGAAACTCATGCAGTAGCTCTTGATATTTCTAAAGTTTTCGACAGAGTATGGCACCGTTCCCTGCTGTCCAAACTCCCTTGCTATGGACTTACGTCTTTTATTCCTTTGATTTCTTCATATCTTAGTGACAGGAAAATAAGAGTAAAAGTAGATGATGTATATTCCAATTTCCACTCAATTAACGCCTGCTTGCCGCAGGGATCAGTTCTGGCGCCAACCCTATTCCTGGTTCATATTAATGATCTCTAATCTGTTACCCACAATCCCATTCACTCATATGCAGATGACTCAACATTACTTAGTTCATTCACACTCAGACACCCATTTACAAAGTCTAATATCTCTACCTCTCAACTCAGTACAGCCATCTCCATAAATCAAGACCTATCTACGATCAGTGAATGGGGACAAAACAACCTTGTCTCTTTTAATGCTAGTAGAACTAAATATATACAATTTACAAATATACAGATATTGCCAGATTCGTACATTACCTTCAGTGCTACTAATATTCCCATCCCAAAAGTATTGAAATTCTTGGCGTCTCACTTAACAATGCCCTCAGCTGGACCTCTCATGTCAGATCACTTGCTAAAACCGCCTCAAAGAAACTTGGATTATAGTACAGAGTCCGTAACTTCTTCGCTGATGAGCAGTTAACTATAATTTATAAGTCATGTGCGCTCTCATCTTGAATATTGCTCACCCTTGTGGAATGTGGGGAGGTTGCATTAAAACAACTAGACAAACTTCAGAACAAAGCTGTTAGAATTATTAACAACTCTGCCATTACAAATAAACTACCTCCCCTGCAAGTAAGAAGGAATGTTGCCTCCCTTGCATTATTTTACATATATTTTTTTGGCAAATGCTCAGACGAAGTTGCGTCCATGGTGCCACCTCTCCATGCCTTCCCTCGTGCTACACGGGCATCTGGTAGCGCTCATGACTTGGAATGTCACTCAGCCATATTGCAGAACTTCTGCCTATCAGAATTCTTTCATTTCCCGAACTGCATCTCTCTGGAACTCGCTTCCCTAGAGTTGTTTCCCTACAAATTTCAACCCACAGCTGTTCAAGTCTAACTGTTACAGATATTTTATGGACAGAGAACACCAGTAATCTGGTGTATGGATTATTTTTTTATTCATTTGTTTTTCCTTCCTCCGTTCTGTTATTAATATATATATATATATATATATATATATATATAAACAGGATCTAACACTGAACTCTGTGACACGCCACTTATAACATCTATCCAGTCTAATTCTTTTCCATTTATTACAGCTCTTTGCTTTCGTCTCGTAATCTAGTCTTTGATCCACCCAAGAACACTACCACTGAAACCATGTGCCTCTAGCTTCTAAAGAATTCTTTTGTGTGAATCTTTGTCAAAAACCTTTTGAAAATCGAGATACATAGCATCGTCTAGTTTAGTCTTGTCGTTCATGTTCATTATATCGTTGAAAAAGTCCAATAGATTCGTAAGGTAAGAGCGTTTATTCCGAAACCATGTTGCTAGTCTTTGATGAAATTATTTGTTTCTGTGTGTTATGCAAACTTGTTTCTGATAATCGTTGCTAGTAACTTACAGAACACTGAAATTAAATTAATTGGACTATTTTTTTTTTTTTTTTTTTTTTTTTTTTTTTTAATATCGGGGTTACGTTTGCAACCTTCCATTCTGTAGGACTCTTTACTGGTAAGTTTAAAAGTTCATTAAAAGGATATCATATTTCATTCTGTAGTTCCTTTAACCCGCCCCGTCCCGACGACGTATGGGTACGTCACCACGATTTGCATTTGCCAGTCCCGGCGACGTACCAGTACGTCGTGCAATTGCAAGGTACCTAATTTGCACAATTTTCAATTTTCGCACGTGATTTTTCGTATGTATACACGGGACACCTTCCTCTATTCCTGTACAAGATACCAAGCAGGGACAATGCCTTACACTGCATAACCTCCCCCCACCCCCCCTCACGCCATTGTCTTGGCAAAGGACCTGTTACCAGTGACCTGGCTAGTAAAGTTATTCAGGGCCAGAGTGATTCCCCAATCGATGACAATGTGGAGGACAATGTTTACATAGCATTAGAAGAAGAAACAGCCAGAAATAATGATCAGGTAGTGTGGCAAAAATAGGTCAGGTATGGTGATTAGTTAGTGAGTGAAACAATGCTTATAATGCCTTTATTACTGCTTGAAAACCAATATACTGTCATACTACATATACATTCGTACCAAGTAAATAAATAAATACCGTTTATGAGTGGATGAAATAGTTACCCTCCCATAGAACTCGTTTTCTTTGGTGCCAGCATGTTAGAAAACCCACTCAGGTAAGGAGGAACTCCTACCTGGATTGGGCACTTTAAACCTCAGGTGAGCGATTTCTCTATGAATTTTCGATGTTTCTCACAGAAAGCGAAGGTTTTAGCCAAAAAAAAAAAAATCGAAAATACCTCGGGACTGGGGGATGTCGGAGGTGCGGAAAACCTCGGGACGTGACGGGTTAATACGCATGGCCTGGTGAATAAAACACATCTCTTTCACAAATTGTTGTATCATTGATTATGTTACCCTCAATAGGAACTGGGGAAACTGCAGAACATCATATTTGTTTTCATCACCTTGATTCTTCGTGACATTATAAATTTAGTGTGCAAGTTTTTGCCAACAGAGTTTAATACCGGAGTTCCACCATTCGTGTTCAGAATTTTTGGCAGGCCTTGTGTTGCGCACTGTAACTCTACTTCTGTTGAAAGTTTCTGTTAAACTGCCATGCATCATTGATATCCAACATTTTGATGATGGAATGCCAATCATTGACACCTACAACTGTCCTTAATTTATTTAAATTAGCTCTCTTATTGTTGGGCAGTTTCATCTTAACGGGCCTTGACATTGTTTTCACCGAATTTAAGGTTAACTGTAAGTATGCACATGATAGTTCTTCTCTTGTTGTAACTTTATTCACTAAATTTTTTGTTACGGTTAAAACAAGATCTTAGATGTTTGCACCACGTGGATAATTTTACAAACTGATGTGAAGAACTTTCCTACAAGTTTGTTTATAGGTCAAACCCTGTGCGTGAGGCTAGGGCTTCTCCCCATTTTGGAATTGGAAAATTAATATCGCCGAATATTATAGGGTTCTGCATACAACAGATTTCGGCGATTTGGATGCAGATCTCGTCGTCAGTGTTGAGTGACTGACTGGGTGAACGATAAATTAAACCAAGGGTGATTTTTTGAGGAAGTCCATTTGTAAGCTGAAGGTAAATACTGTCGATGTTTTCATTAGATGACTTGGCAATAACGATTGGATAGAATCTTTATTTAGTATATAACAACAGCCGCGGCTCAGTGGGTTAGAGCGCTCCGTGCTGGCCGAAGTGTTGGAGGTTCGAGTCCACCCAAGGGTCATTGGTAGACATCAGGAAGGACATCCGGTCATAAAGTGCAACACGCCCGAAACCTATATCCTCTACCCAGGGGAAACGCCTTAGCCCTTATCGAAAAAAGAAGGCACGGCGTAAAACTCCCCCTCTCCCCCCCCCACACACACACAAAAAAAGCCCCCTGCTGTATCCTTCATTTCACTACTGAAAATGTGATATTCTGGGAATTAAATTCCTATGGAAAATATTTATTTTGTATTCAGTCACGATTTTGTCATGTCAGTCATATCATAATCTTCAGTAAAGACATTGGCATCTAAATCAGAACATTTATTATGCATACTGAGTTCATTTACAAGAACTTCAATATATTTTCCTTTCTGATGTGGGCAACTTACGATACAAAGGTCTGATGATAGCAACATTATAATATGAAAGACGTCACCGTACTGAAAGAAGGGCATAGTGGGAGAATGTGCAGAAATGACAGAGAAATAAGAGGAAGAGCGAGATGGGGATGAGGCGGGAAAGAGAGGTAGGAAAGAGAGCTGGGGCAGTGAAGGGAGGAGAGAGAGCACAGAGAGCGTAAAGAGAGGGCGAGAGAGAGGAGAGAGCACCACCTGTTGAAACACACACACACACACACACACACACACACACACACACACACACACACACACACACACACCGCCACCACGCACCAGAGAGAGAGAGAGAGAGAGAAGGGGGAGAGGGTGCGTGCTTGCGTCTGCGCTTCTGTGCGTGAGTGCGCGCATTTGCGTTCATGTGCTCATCCATATGTGTGTGTGTGTGTGTGTGTGTGTGTGTGTGTGTGTGTGTGTGTGTGTGTGTGTGTGTGTGTGTGTGTGTAAGTAACATGGATCACGGATTCGGAGAGTGAATGAATTGCCACACAGAAATACCTGCATTTCAACACCACACAAGTTTTATGAGCCATAATGGTGGTCTGGCTTTAGTATATATTAAAAGATTTATTTTCCTCAGACGCCGGGTGGTCGTGTGGTTAGAAAGCGCCGGTCGGAGGGACGGTCATGCGTTGAACATAGCCTAGGTTCAATTCACTCAAAGGGTCATAGGTCGACCTCCTGACATATACCCCCTCATTGTCAGGACAGCTTTAGTATTCCCTCCCAGCCAACACCAACGATTTCCTTCAGCTGAGTGAGTCATAGGAGCTTGAATGTTTTCGTTTCAGCCAGACGATTTTGTCCAGCATTGAAGGGGTTATTGAAGACTGCACATAATACCTTCAGTTCGAAATGTCTCAGGCTGAATGAAATGGTCTGGTATTAACAGAATATAGCACAGATGACGCTCCGGTGCTGAAGGGGCTAAACAGTCTAAACTACGGTAGTCTGCCCTCGCTCCTTACTTCTTGATGAGCAATTTGGGATTGGCTGTTCCCTTATTCTCTAATTACCGAAGTTAGAGAGAGAGAGGGAGAGAGAGAGAGAGAGAGAGAGAGAGTGCGTGGGATGGAAGGGATTGATAAAAATGAAGTTGAAGGATTGAGACGAGATAGTGGGACAAGAGGCAGAGTGAGGGGAAGTGAGGGGTGACAGATGATCTAGAGGGGGAACTGGCGACGTGGGAGGCGAGGAGATAAGGGAAAAAAGGGGAGCAGGTGGGGTGGAGAGGGAAGGAGGAAGGGGGAGGAAATGAGGAGAGGTGGGATGGAGGGTTGGGGGAAAAGGAGGAGGAGCAGGATAGATGTGGAATAGAGTGAGGGGAAAGGGAAAGATTGAAAGGCAAGACAAGAGGAAAGAGGACAGGGTGAGGAAAAGGGAGAGGCAATGAAGTAAGGAGGGACTGGTGAGTTGAAAGAGCGTAAGAAAGGAAGGAAGATGTAGTAGGAAAGAGGGAAAGGTGGGATAGATTGGGGGGAGGAGAGAAAGATAAAAGGGAGGACGAGACGTGGTGGAAGAGGAAAGAGGGGAGGTGAGGTGGAGTGGAGGAGGGAGAAAAAGAAGGGGAAGGAAAGACACGAAAGGTGAAAGGGAGAATATAGCAGAGAAGAGAGAGAAATGGGAGGGGGAGACACAAAAGAGACAGGACACTATATGATACTTGATATGATAGGCGAAAAGAGTGGCAGGGGGAGAAGGGAAGGGGGGCAGAGGTTATGCAAGAAATGGCTGGGGGTGGACGGTGAGGTCAAGGATGAGTGAGGAGAGGGATTGAGATGTGGGAGGAAAGCAGGGAGGGGAAAGGTAGGGAGACTGATAGACAGGGTGCAACTGAAAAATGAGGGGTAACAAGATGGGGGACAGAGACAGTGAGCATACAGGGAGAGAAGAGAGAATGGGGGACAGGGATATATAGAAGGGGAGAGGGGGACAGTTACAGGATGGCTACAGAGTAAAAGCCAGGAGGACCGGAGTGAGGGGCATAAAAGGGCGGGGAGAAAGAACGGCAGACAGAATTTACAGAGACAGTGACAAGGAGGGTACGGGATGACAGCGAGGGGAGGGAGGCAGAGAATGTGTAAGGAGGGGTGAGAGGGGCAGGGAGATTATAGAGTGGAAACTAGAAGTGACCAAGGAAGAAACATAAGAACATAAGAAGAGAGGATAACTGCAGTAGGTCGGTTGGCCCATGCTAGGCAGCTCCTAGATGTAACTGAACCACTAGAATGAGATAAGGATAGCAAAGAAGAAGGCTCGCCCCAGCCCTCCAAACCCTCCAGCCGAAGCCGGCAGGAAAAAGTCAGAAAGAACACCAAGCAGTATAGAAAAACTGGCGTGGTCATTTTATAGGAATGTGTGAAAAGAGAAGATAGTGTAACCTGAAAAGGAAAAAGAATGAATTAGTATTGGTTATTAGATTTTTTTTCTATACCCTCCCCTTATTTGTCATATGCTTATCTAGCTTATGCTTGAAACTCTCAGTGGAAGGGGGAGCAACTACTTTACTAGGTAACTTATTCCATTCGTCTGCTATCCTATTCCTAAACCAATTTCTACCTGTTTCCTTACTAAAACGGAATTTTTCTAGTCAGAAACCATTATTTCTAGTTCTATCCCGTATGCTCACTTTAAGTACCTTCCTAATATCTCCCTTATGATGAGTGAATGGTAGGAGAGTCGGGGAGACAGGGTAGCACAATGACAGGTAGGGGCAAGGGGGGAGGGAGTGACAAGGAGAAAGCAGGATGGAGCTAGATGTTTGGGGAAAGCAAGGAGAAGGGACCAGGGAAAGGGGCAGGGAGAAGTAGAGTGACCTTGAGGGGCAAGGGAGGGAGGGAGGGAGTGGCAGGGAGAAGGCATGATGACAACAAGGGGGGTGGAGGAGGCATGGAGAAGTAGCGAGGAAATGAGAAGGGACCAGGGAAAAGGGAAGGGACCAGGGAAAAGGGAAGGGACCAGGGAAAAGGGAAGGGGCCAAGGAAAAAGGGAGGAGCCAGGGAAACGGGAAGGGGCTAGGGAAAGGGGAATGGACGAGGGAAAAGGGTAGAGGCCATAGAAAAGGGAAGGGGCCAGGGAAAAGTGAGGGGGACAGGAAAAAGGGAATGGACCAGGGAAAAGGGATGGGGCCAGGGAAAAGGGATGGGGCCAGGGAAAAGGGATGGGGCCAGGGAAAAGGGAGACTGAAGGGGGTGAATCAAGGGGAAGGGGCCAGAAAAAGGAGTAGGGAAGGGAGAGAGACGGGGTAGCGGATTGACGTGGAGGGAAGGATTGGGTGTGAGAGGGTCAGAGTGAGGATGAAATAATAGTGAGGGCAAGGTAACAAAAAAAGAAAAGGATTAGGGTTAGGAGTAGCCAGGAACGGGTCAATAAAGGAAGAATCTAGCTTTGTATCATAATACCTGAGACGATATTGGCCAGGATAGCTAGTTTCCTCACTGCTGACAACTGTATATTTCACCATCTTTCCCACATTTTTTCAACAATCACACTTGTATTGTTAAATCTCATGGCGTGAAGATAGGCTGTTTTTGCTTTGTGCTGTCGCGATTACATGTAGCTTGGGTTATTTTAAGTTAGACTGGGTTAGGTTGCGTCAGGTGAGATCAGGTTAGGCTGGGTTAGTTTATGTTATGTTAGGTTAGGTTAAGTTAGGTCAGTTCAGGTTAGGTCTGCTAAGATGTTAGGTTAAATTAGGTTAGGTTAGGTCTGTTAGTGTAGCATAAGTTAGAATAGGCTACGCTATGTTAGGCTGTGTCTGTTTTGTGGCAGTCAAGATTTGATTAGGTTAGGTTAGCTCAAAGTATGTCAGGTTTGGTTTGCTAGGTTGCAAGGTGAAGCTGGGTTAGGTCCACAAGGCTTCCATAGGCTATGCTAGATTGAGCTAAATTATGTGTGTTTCGTGGCCGATACGATTTGGTTAGTTTACATCTGTTAGGTCTAGCTAGGCTACGTTTGATGTGGTATAAAAATTTAGTTAAGTCAGGTCTGTTAGGTTGTTGAAAATTCTTGAAACTTGAAAATGCACCTAGACCAGCCTCTCAGGGGCTATTGAAGACAGTTTGTGGCGGAGTTTTGAAATTTACTGCAAAAATATAGCGGCGCTAACTTTGCCCACCTTTACTGAGAGGGGTATGGGAGGAGAGGAAGAGAGGCAGGGAAGAGGGAGAGGTTGGTGTGAGGGGAGAAGAGGAGAGAGGGTCGACGGATGGGGTAGAGGAGGAGGGGAGAGAGAAGGATTAGAGGAGGGAGGGAGAGAGAGAGAAGGATTAGGGAAGGGGGCGAGGGTGGGGCTCGGGGAAGGTGGAGAGGGTGGGGGAACGGGTTAAGAAAACAGGGAGAGAGAGAGTAAGTGACGGAATAGGGAATGCCAAGGGAGAGGGGATGAAAGAGCGAGTGATAGGAAAGAGGGAAGGTGAGAATGAAGGGGAGAAAAGCTGGGGGAAGGGAGGAAGAGGGGGCTTGAGTGATAGGAAGGAGAAAGGGTGAGAGTGAAGGGGGAGAGGGAGGGATGGGGGTGGGGGTAAATTGAGGGAAGGGGGGACGATGAAACATGGGGTAGGGTGCAGTGATGGACATGGGGGCTGAGTGACAGGAGGGAAGGGGTAGGGTGAGTGATTGGTGGTAGGGAGGATAAAACTGGGGAGGAGGAGAGCGAGGGAAGAACAGAGGGGGCTGTAATGGGGAGGGGTGTGGGGTCAACGGGAGAGAAGGGAGAAAGGATGACAGTGGGTGAGGGAGGGGCAACGAGAGGGAGTAGGGCGAGGTTGGTTGAGATTGAGTGCGAGAGAGAATGATGGGTAGATAAATGAACAGGGAGAGAGAGAGAGAGAGAGAGAGAAAATGGGGGGGGGGTAGGATGAAAGAGAGTGAGGGAGAGGCAAGAGCAGGAGGGAAAGGGGGCGCAAGGAGGGGACAAGGGGGGATAGTGACTAGGGAGTGACGCGCGGCCGGCCTGTGCTAGTTGACTCTACCTCAGTGGCGGCGACGGTAGGGCCCGCTCGCCAGGTGTCTCACTCTCCGGTGCGTTCCCAGTTAGTTCCCGGTACGTTTCCGGTGCGTTCCCAGTCGATCCACAAGCCATCTTGATAGTCCCGGTTAGTTCAGTCCCGGTTAGTTCTGTCGGCGTCTCAAACCTGTTCCCAACGCGCGCTGACAGTCCCCGGTACGCTCCCAGTTCATTCCCGGTCAGTTTCCCGCGCCCCCTGAGGCCGGTGCGTACTGTCAGCGTTCCAAACAGTTCTCAGCCGTGCGCTGGCAGTTCCCCGGTACATCCCAGTGCAGTCAGAGTGTGTTCCAACCAGTCCACGCGCTCTGATCGTCTCCAGTACATCCCAGTTCAGTCCCGGTGCGTCCCAGTCATTCCACGCACCCTGACAGACCCCAGTAAATCCCAGTTTGGTCCCAGCACGTTGCAACCAGTCATCGCTCTCCACAGACTGTCCCTGTTCATCCTGTCGGTTTCCCAGACCATCCCAGTCAGTTCCCACGCTCTTTGACAGTTCCCGGTACGTCCCTGTTCAATCCCGGTGCGTACCAGGGGTCAGACAGGACCCGGGGACGCGAGGCCCCGGGTCCCACAGCAGGAGTGGAGGAGTTAGCATAAGCACACTCCACCTGCCAGCACCACACACCTGTATCATCACTTGAAGGTGAGTACTTCGCTCGTTAGGACGAGAGTTAACTCGTTCACCCTCGTTGTCATATGTGTCTTGAGATTACAGTACCATGAATTGATTGTGTGCAAGAATTATACGCACATTATGTTAAAAAAAATGGAAGAAGAAAAAAAAAGTGTGCTGAGAATATGTGTCGACTCGGCTTGAACTCTTTAATTATAGGTACACAACTATTCTCCCATTGCTATAGTTTGCGCACATTAACTTGGAGATATTTTTTGTTTTGCAAAATTTTCTCATAATTCAGTGACAGAATAAGACAATACGACGGCTTTGCATCCTTTCCATAGCACATCTTCGTGACTGTTCCCATATTCTAGTTTAAATCTCTTGTTACATAAAGTGAACAGATTGTATAGTACGTTATCCTCCTTTTGTTGGTATTAGACGGGCTAGTGATATGCTCTGACTGTAGACCTGAGATACCAGTATATCCTACCAACTTCACTCGACCAGCCGATAACAGTTGCAACACACTTAGCCCCTTCAGTCCAGTAGCTTGTTTCTTTAGTTAGGCTATCACCAGACAATTTTATTTAATCTAGAAAGGACCTCGAGCTGTGAAGGGTCTGATGAAAACTATCTAACCCCTCCAGTTGGAAGTCTGTCTTATACTGAATAAAATCGTCTGCAGATGGTAAGTATAAAGAAATATATTTCTTTGGGTTGAAAGGATTTATGTTTTGTAGTTGTGTCTGCCGTGTGAATGTCGGTCCATATGACATTTGGATCTTATAATGCCTAAAACCTCTTCCTTACCCTTTCTGTATTGCACCTTGGTATATGCTCGTGTGTTATGTCTTTTTAATATCAACACATATTGCATAGGTAGCAAAAAGAGAATATTAACGTCCCATATGCAGAAATAAACTAGACGAAAAGAGGTACTATGGAGCTTTATTTTCGGCAGCTTAGGAGGAGTTTAGCACCTGTTTCTTAGTGACTCACTTTGTTTATTACCTCCGTCAGCGAAGTTGGACGGAGGTTACTGATATATATTCTTGTGTCTCTTTGTGTGTTTGTGTACAATTTCAAATAAATCTGATAGGTAGGCGGACAAGAGGCCAAGAACGAGCTTTTTAGAATTTGAGGTTGATCCAGATCCGGACGCAAGAATTTTTTTTTTTTTTTTTTTTTTTTTTTTTTATTGGCTGATGTATGGGCTGTCTGTGATCATGTAACAGGGCAGACTAAGATTGTAGAATTAATTTTCTGTGTGAGACCGTAAAAGTATTTGTCTGGTAAGAAAGAGTAACTGCAGCAGTAAATCATAAATTTTGTCGGCACTGGCGGAGATACGCACTCTCTGAATGCTTTCTAGTTTTACTGTATGTTATTATTCTATTGTATGTTATTTTTATCAGTTTCATACCGGCATGGATTGCATAAATGACATATAGGCTAAGAATAACATACCATATACAAAAGTAGAACTGGCAAGAAAGAGATGCAAGGGAGCCTCCATAATCGACGAGAATACCGACCCTTGTGACATTAAGGTCGTGTTCATCTTTTTTTTGACGATATAGATTACACATATAGCGTAAAAATATACAATCATGTGCCAGTTACAGAAATAAAGAAACAAGAAAGAGGTGTTAGCGATCCTCCTTTGCGATGAGAATACTGGCCTTCGTGTTGTGTGGCGTAGGATGCTGCGATGGTAATGGTACATGCATTATCTACAGAGTTATGCGTCTGTATGAGAGTAAGAGTGGATGGTGTGTGCACTGTGCAGTTGTGAGCTGTGATTTCTACTCACCTTCAACCCCTACCACGCGCTGGAGGGAAGTTGTGACCATAGTTCCACAAGCAGCGATCTGTTGTTCAATACTGAGGTGATAGTTGAAACTTTGATAGGCTATGCGAGGGACAGATGGCGATTACACTGTTACTCGTGTACTGTGGAAAAACAATCGAAGTATCCTATCTACCAACAACAGGGGTGAGGTTCTCGAACATATTATACGATTGATTCCTTGTCGCACCTTAAATCTTTGGTGGAAGAACTGGGGACAGTGGAAGATTCTATACGTTCTTTTCTTCGTTCTTCCTTTTAAAACAAATGTAAAAATCAAGGATAATTTTCCTCTCGTAACCAAGATTTCTTTTTGTAGGAGGAACAGGCCTCACAGACTCTGCACTCGTCCTTCCTTCTCCTTCCTTAAAAAAAAAAAAAAAAAAAAAAAAAAAAACAGAATCACGGTTAGGAAAGAATATGGATTGTAAATATGTTGGAGAATCTTATCCCAGGTCTTGATTCTGCGTGAAACCTCGGCCACCATTTCCTTTCAACCAGGGATGGAAGGAGTGAGCTACGAATATATGTCACTTACAGAGCTAAATAATTTGTGTTCGTATGTGTAGGGGTGAGTGGGGCATGCATGTATCCTCTATAGTGTTATATCTGTGCTTGTACGGAAGTAGGAGGGGTGTGTTTACTCGTGTCATCTACAGAGGTGTATAATCTGTTTATGTATGGAAGGAGTGAATGATGTGTTCAGTGCATCATCCATAGCCCTATAATCTGTGTTTGTATGAAAATAGGGGTGGGTGGGGTGTTCATGTACGGTATCATCTAGAGGTATGTAAATTGTGCTGTATAAGAGTAGGAGTGGGTGGTGTTCAAGGGGCGTTTTAAGTCATATAATCAGTTTGTGTTTGAGAGTAAGAGTGAATGGTGTGTTCTTGTGTCAACCAGAGTTATATAATTAAATTATGTAACTCTGGTCGACACAAGAACACACCATTCAAATTTTGTACCAGGTATTTGTATGGCAGTAGGAGTAGATGGTGTGGAAGTATATAATATGCTCGTATGAAGCGGGATGGATGTGTTTATGTAGCAGGTGTTGTGCAGGTATCATGGAGTGCAGTAGCACTCCGTAAGTAGGAATGGCGCAGGTTCAAACTGGCGTCCCGTACTATAGGGTACATGATCATTTGCACGAAAACGGTAACAAAGCTTTATTCTAAGCTTATGAACTAAAAGACCTTCATTATTCAAGTGCTAAACTACTCGCAGTCTTGCTAACCTTTGTAGGAGTCGCAAAATCGAATCGCAAAAACATCGATTTTGTTCTTTCTTTCTTTCTTTGTTTCTTTCTCCATCAGCCATAACTACAAAACAAAAAGGCGTACGCTGGCATACTATACACTAAAACGCTGCTTGTCAAGTGTAGATGTGTCTTTAAGGTTTTGTTCCTGAGCTGTGTATAGGTGGAATTTTGATCAGAGTAGGTCCTGAAGCCAGAGCTGTTAACCCTCTCATGATGGGGAAGATAGTATTTATTTCAGCTGAATCCAGACGATTTTATTCAGCTGAGAGAGTCGGAGGAGCTGGAGAGCATTTATAATGGTATCATTAACCCATTCATGGTGGAGACAAATCTGCTGTTCTGTCCCAGCTAACTCCAGACTATTTTTTTTAGTTGGGAGTGGTTCATATGAGTCTGAAATTTAACTGTATGTCTGTTGATGTGTGTGGATCTGTTTTAACCCAGTGTCTCTATACATGCAGTACAATATTAATCATTTACGAGTTTTAAGCTGCGTAGTTCAAAATATCGACACCGATAATTGTTATAGTATTAGCTCATAGCGTTTAAAAAATATCACGTTAAAATAGCTTTGATATTATCCCAAGTACTTGCTAAACAATATGATGACCGACCATATTTTACGGTGTTTGATAAATTGCTCATTATTTCTGAACTGCTAAATCGAAGCATTGCATCATTAAGCAAGTACATGACATTATGCCAGGGTTGTTTTCACGGTACTTATCTGTTTTAAACGCAGTGTCAATATTTTTCAACCTCTTTGTAGAGCAATACTCGAAGTGGCCAAGTGTGAACCTGGCTGTAAAACGACTACTGCGGGTCGTGTTCTAGGGGAAGATTAGAACAGCAAAATAGAATCAGCCATGACGCTCCTGCAGTCGATAGGCATAAATATAAGCCGTCATTTTGTATTTGCTGGCTTGTGCTGGGGGTGGTGGTGTTATAGAAGCTAATGCATAAGTTCTGTGGGTCCTTTTTTTTTTGTGTGTGTGTAATTATGATTATGCATTTACCCTTATTACCTCCATCAGTTCAGTGACGTACATTTCCTTTTGATTAGTCCACCATCAGACTGTTTTATTCAGCCTAGGAAGGATAATCATTAGTGAAAAGATTAATGAAGGGTTTACTGAATGCTTCCGGTGTGAAGTCTTTCCTTAGCTGAATAAAATCGTCTGAAAATTGCAAAAAATATAATAAAAATGACGTAGTCTATCTCCAGCAGCAGTTTTCATCCCGAAGACGTAATTTTTATGTTCTTGCTCTCTTAAAGCGATAATACACAGCCTTCATTAACACATTCGCTGCCAGATTTATCCCCTAAACTGAAGTATGTAAGTAGCAAGAATTTAGAAAAAAAAAAAAAAAATCCTGGGGCTAAATGGTTGTCTCGTTGTTATAATCGGTTTGCTTTCATCTGATGGAACTGGGCCACTCTCACACCTTCATTACTACGTCATAATTGCGTGAAGGTCGATGAACCTGAGACACTTAAGTTATGAGGCAGAAATAACTCTGCGTGATTAGTGTCACATTTATCATCCAGTCTGACTACTGACTGTTGTATGGCGAAACGGACTTCAAGTAACCCTGAAATATTAGGTAGAAAATTAAAGTTTTTGTCATTCCATTGCCAGAGATAATACGTGTAAGATTTCCAAATGTGTATAGACTAATTAGAATTTCGTATGATTCGGATATTTAGAAGTCCTCATTGTTGGATAACACAATTAGATTGATATATTCTAGCGCCATATCAAACTTATTTAATGAAGTGGTAAGTGCTGATGAAATTTGGCTCCCCCAAATCATTATACTTAAAACATCTGACATTTTAAAACGGAAATGGTCAACAGAAACGTATAACAAACTAGCGTGTATACTGTAATGTACAGAATGATGACAACTAATGTAAGGTTATTGGACTACATATATAACGCTCCCTAAGGAGTATGTATTCATAATATGTAATTTAAACACTAATTACCTATCGTAAGAATACGTGAAGGAATGTTGATCTACAGGACAGAATCTGTTGCTTGTATAATAAACATGGGGGGCGCGGTAGCACAGTGGTAGCGCGCTGGACTTGTGATCGGGGGATTGCAAGTTCGAGCCTCGCCCGGGCTGCCGTGCCAGGAGGGGTAGCTCCCTCCTGTAACCCTAGCGGAGCTATAGAGTCCAATACAGGGCTTAGCTCGGGGGAACTCCATTTCTCCCATTTGTATAATAAATATGACGCAGGAGATGAAATTCATGACTTATTCCGGTGCAACATCTTTAATGATGCAAGTAATAATATATAAAAATACTGCTACGCTGGCGTAAATTTTCCAATAATAGGTGAAATATTTAATACTAAATGATATTCATGATTACTAAATTAAGCTAAGTTAATGAGGAAAACTGCGAATTGTTTAAGAAAAATTAGCAGTATTTGTACAGTTCTTTTTGCTTTTTATATGTTATGCACTGCATATAACTGTATTTTCATACCCCGCTTGAGGTCGCAAGAAATAAAATAACCTTTTAAATCTTTCAACTTTTCCTTCAATAGGCTGAAAATGAGTTACGGATGATTTTCAGGTGAAAACAAACCGACTGTATTACAGTTGCCTCGTACTGTACAGTCATTAGTACGTTTTATCTTAAGCTCTTCGATACGGAGACCTTTTCACATATATTCGTCCTACCTCCAGATGATTTTATTTACCTTAAGAATGGCTTGTCGGACTGGAAAAGTATAGCTTTCATTAGCGTCTTCACAGTGAGAGACCGTGGCAGAGGTGAACAAAGTCGTTAGGAAGCACCATGAATAAATTAGAAAAGACGTCACGGCATCAGATGGTTACTATGCCTTTATTACCATTTACATCCAGTAATTCCACCCTCACACCCATCAGCCATTTCAGGCCGAGTACTACCCATATTCTTACTCTTGCTTTCTCCAGACGATTGTATTCAGTGTACGAGATGCTTTTCAATCTAGAGGGGTTTGACATGTCCTTCAGTAACACCGACAGTGTAAGAGTTCTTTCTGAATATAAACTTGAATTACCGAGGAAAAAGAAGAAAAACAGACTTGGATTGCAGAGCCTAATGATGCGTTTACCATACCGACCCCTTACCTACCCCCACGAGTTGAATATTAATCGTCTGGGTGAAGAGAAAAATTTTGTCCAACTTATTTCACAGAGATCAGTGGCAGAAAGACAGAACTGTAGCTTTACATCCCTTCGTGACTAGAGCCATCTTCTGGTGTTATCTTTGTTACAACTCAGCATTCAAGACGGAAAGATGGTAATTTTAGGCCAAGTTAAAGTAAATACAGTGTAGATACCATTACTCTTAGTATTAACACTCCTTCATTTATCCAGTTACTGCAACGTTTACCATCTGTTGCGCTCTTAATACTGATTTTACTACCATTAATGATTCCTTACTACCAGTAATGCTTCCTTTACTACAGTTAATGCTTCCTTTACCACCATAACTACCATTATTCACTCCCTTACTACCATTAATGAATCTAGTAGCATTTATGTTTTCTTTACCGTCAATTCTACCGTTAATATTTCCTTTTTACAACCATTACTACCAATAATGTCAACTCTGTTACCATTAAAGCTCCCTTTACTACCGTCAGTGCTCATTAAATACCCTTACTGCACCTTTACTGCCATAATTACCATAGCCGACGAGAATACAAGAGTTTCTTGTATGGTGTTGCGTTGGAATTGACACATGCACTATCTATAGAGTTATATGATGTGTTTCTGTAGCAGAATAGGAATAGGTGGGTCAGGTGTGTACAGTCGTGAGGTATTATATCTACCCACATTCTGCCACCACCACAGGCAGGAAAAAAGTCGTGCCCAGGGCTTCACAAACAACGAAAATCTGTTGTTTACTACTGACATGGTACTTCGAAGCTTTCATAGACAGCACGAGGCACATGGACGATGGCAGTGTACTCGTGCATTGTGGAAAAACTTTGGAATACAAGATTTACCAACAACAGAGGTGGGATTCGCAAACATATTTACGATCAATTACCTGTCGTAACTTTAATTTGCTTTTGGAGGAAGAACTGAAGACAAGGAAATATCCTGCCCTCTTCTTTCCTCGTTCCTCCTATTGAAACAGATTTTAAAAACAAGGATAGTTTTACTCTCTAACCAAGATTTGCTTCTGTTGAAAGAACAGGCCTCATAGGAAGACTCTGCACTCTCCTCTCCTTGTCATCCTCGCAGAATATAAATACAGTAACTATATGAATAAAAGTAAATCATGGTTACGAAAAGTTATCAGTCGTAAACATTTTCCAAAATCCCACCCCAGGTCTTCATTCCATGTGAAACCTTGGCCTCGACTTCCTTTTGGCCAGCGACAGAGAACATGTGAAGAAAATAGGATTTAGGAGTGTACACGTCAGTTATATTATATAATTTGCGTTTGTACGAGAGTAAATTTATTTATGAGAGAAGTGGGTGTGTTCAAGTGGAGTTTTATAATTTAATGTGCAACTGTATAATGATAAATGCGGGAGGTGGAGCCATCTATTATCTGTATTTATATAATGTGTTTGTATCGGAGTAAGAGTGTGTGGTGTACTTATTTTTCACCTTTGGAGGTATATAAATGTGTTCGTATGAAGAGGGATGACGGAGAGTTTTATCATTTACAGCAGCGTTTCTTAACCAGGGGTCCACGGACCCGAAGAGAGCCACAGAGAGATGGCAAGGGATTCACGAAATGGCTGAGATAAAGTATTTGATGTTCAGTCGTATCATGCTTCCATTTAATGTCTCGCATGCATCGTACATTCATATAATATTTACTAATTATCATGTTACGGATGTAATTAAAATATTTAAAGAAAAATATGAATCTTTTATATTTACCGTACCAGTAATTATAATATTTTCTTGGTGTATGTGCACAGTATAAATATCAAACAGCTAGAGTGTATACTAAAGGATTCATACACATACTACCTTCACACATACAGCCTTAAGCAGTATGTGTGAAGAAAAGGAAAGCTTATGGTGCAGCTAGAATTAAGTGCTTTTCGAAGTAATTTGTGGATCATTTGTAAGTAAGTTGAGGTTGGATGTTTAGGAAATATGATTTTGATCCAGCGGTAATTAACTCCTAACCGATTCCTGTCTTGTTACCCATATATTCATCAAAACTCTTACATGGCCAAACACTGAGTGCAGTATATATCTTGTGACATCGGTCATTCATGTGTATTACAGTAGAAACCGTGTCCTGATTCATGGTCGCACGAGTTCCTGGTGTCCAGACACAGGGGTGTTCACAGGGAAGCGATGGTTAATAGCTGTCTTGTATAAATTCATGACTGATTTAATCAAAGATCACCTGCACTGACAGCAGCAAACCTTACATTCATTAATGCTGGTATTTAGGTTATAAAGGACAAATTCCAAAGTACATAAGAGGAAAAGATTAAATTTTGAAGTGTCACGATGTTTTTGTTTCGTGTTTAAAAACCGCTTAGACTTGCTCGTCCTTGAACTGGTAAATAATCTTATTTGCTCTGTTTCACCACTTTGAAGTGCATCTCTGTATTTCTCGTCTGATTTACTCGATGTTCTGCTTTGTAGCCAGCCTACCCGCAGCTAAACCAAGCTGGACAGACGCTAATATTCAGCGTTCAGATATGTGTGTAGGATTCTTATAAAGTGGCGCAGCTATTCAACCAAGTATTTTGGCTAGCATTTGATGAAAATGGGGAGATAACCATACCCTATCCAGGTCTAATCCCTAGTGGTTGTCTGTTATATTTTCCTGGATACAAGGGTTCCGCGGAAGTAAAATTGGGTTGATCAGCACTGATATACAGTACTGAGGAATGCAATCAGTGTTTGAATGGGGGTAGAGATGATGGTGTTCACAGTAACGTCTAGCTACCTACACCCTGTATGATCATTCCAAGTTTTGTTCCAGAGTTGTCGATGGATGGAATTTTGTTAACCCTCCTTTGATGGGGACTCTAGTATTCCATTACAACCATTGCTAGGCGATTTGATTCAGCTGAGCGTGAGTATGTGACCCCTAGTGTGATAATACAGACATTATCCCTTTCGTTGTTGGGGCAAATCTTTCATTTTATTCCATCTAACTTCACAATAATTCATTTAGCTGCGATTAAATACAGGTGCCTGGTAGTGTTAATTACGTGACGGATTAGGTAAGTGTGGATCTGCTGTAACTCCCTTGTCTGCGGTAAAGTTAGGGACCTGGCTGTAAAACTATTAAGTGGGTTGTGTTGTAAAGGAAGATCTGGTACAGCAAAATAGATAATCTGCTTTAAAGACGCTCGTGCAGTTGATAATTATAAATATATAAGCCTTCTTCTTTCACTTCTTTTTTTCTATTCCTCCTACTCTTCATCGTCATCCTCATTCTTATTCTTATTCTTATTCTCCCCGACAAGGAGAGTATGTTTTCACCCCTGTTTGTTTGTCTCATTGTTAGTTTGTTTATTAGCAGGATTACTCAAAAACTAAAAGAGAGATTTGGACCACATTTGGTGGTTATGTCCCAGGGAACAATCGATCAACTTTTGGGACCGATCCAGATCTTATTACAGATTCTGGATCCGGAAAACGCTTTTTGCAAATCTCTAATCAGTGATGAGAAACCCTATCCATTTGTGAAGAGTGGTTTGGAAATTACGTTCCCCTTGTCGGAGAGATGCGATCCACAGAGGGTCCCTCTAGTTATTCTTATTTTTTAATGGCCTTTGCTGGAGGTGTAATGTTATAGAATTTGTTGCATAACTTTTGGCGGTACTTTTTGTTGTCTTGATGTGACTATAATTGTGCATATTATAAAAAAAAAAAAAAAAAACGAGAGTTGGAACCCCTTGGAATCTCGAATTTTCCAAAGGAGTGTTCGGCTTTTAATCGGTGAACGCCTCTGTTACGAAATCAAATAAGACAAGATTTTCCACCGTAACACTGTGTTTTTTGGCATCAACTTTAGAAATTAAATATCGGAGATTCCGCCTATGATTTTATATCAGAGGGAAATTGGTATAGTATGGCGCTCGCTCGCTCGTCACGCGCTCACATAGCGCACTTTTCTGGTTATACCTATATTTTAATTACCCAGTCAAATCTTACTTCTTATTAGCGATGCTACTACCATCATAATTACCAGAGTTGTCATTCTGGACGCCTTATGACCTAGTTTTAGGAGATTTGGGGAGGGAATGACAGGGAATCCTAAAAAAATTATTGGAGTTTTATCGCCCATGAGTATGCTGTGTAGGGGCGTAAGCCTGCTTCATACCCTTTAAAAATGCTGGACTGCAGGAGCCTCTCCTCGAGTCCCAAAGCCTTGTGAAGGATATTACAAAAATTCCCTATTTCTGTCAGCTACAGTCACTGAATTTTTTACCTTACTCAGGTACCAAAGTTATCATAGCCGTTGCAACTACCGATATCAGTTATCACTTCCTCATTAACTACATCACTACATTACACTAGAAGGCGCTGAGAGACCGCATGCCTCCGCCAGTGGCAGTGCCATTAAAAAGGATCCGGATCCGGACCCGTGGATATAAGATCGGGATCCACCCCAAAACTGAATCGATTATTCCTTCGCCCATGGCCCACCTTTCCACAAAATTTCATTGAAATTCATTGAGAACTTTTGGAGATAGTGTGCGGGATTCTCCGCATCCGGATCCGCTCCAAAATTTAATTATTTCTTGCTTGGTCCAGGGTCCACCCTTCCACAAAATATTCTTTAAATCCGTTCATAACTTTTAGAGTAATCCCGGATCCGACCCAAAATTTAATAAGTTCTTTCTTGGTCCATGGTGCACCTTTCCACAAAATTTCACTGAAATTCATTGAGAAGTTTTGAAGATATTGTGCAGGATATTCCGGATCAAGATCCGGATCCAGCCCAAAATTTAATCATTTATTCCTTGGCCCATGACCCACCCTTCCACAAAATTTCATCAAAATACGTTCATAACTTTTTGGGTAATGGTGCCAACAGACAGACAGACAGACAAACCAACCAACCAACGCTGGGTAAGACATAACCTCCTTGGCGGAGATAATTATTGATTTCCACTAACAGTAACTACCATCACTAACCACCTCTATCAACATGATTATCACCACCTCTGCCACCACAACCACTGCTACCACTATTATCACTACTACCACTATCAACACGATTATCACCACCTTTACCATCACAACCACTGCTACCACTACTATCACTAATACCACTATCAACACGATTATCACCACCTCTACCACCACAACCACTGCTACCACTATCAACACGATTATCACCACCTCTGCCACCGCAACCACTACTACCACTACCACCACCACCACCATCAAAACAACCACTACCACTGCCACGACTATCACCGCCACCATCACCACCACGATATCACCCCCACCACCCCCGCCAGCTCCACCGCCATCACCCAGATACTACCACTATTACCTTCAGTTAAGGGGAGAAGGGTGGCCTGAGGTGGTGTGGGAGAGTGGTGTAGTGTGGTGTGGTGTAGGGGAGTATTTTGGTGTGTAGTGTGGTGTGGTGCAGTGGAGTATTTTGGTGTGGTGTGGTGGGCAGAAGTGGTGTGGTGTAATTTGGTGAAGTGTGTGATTTTGTATACACGTAGTGTGATGTGAAAAGGTGTGCTGTGGTGTTGTATGGTATGGTGCTGTATGATATAATGGTGTGATGGTGTGTGATGTGAGTGTGTGTGGTGTTGTGTGGGAGTGTGGTGTGGTGTAGTATGGTATGGTGTAGTCTGATGTGTTGTAATACTGTGTGATGTATTGAAGTGTGGTGTGGTAGTTGTTGTGATGTGGTGTGGTTGTTATTGCGATGTGGTGTGATTGCTGTAGTGTGGTGTGGTTGTTGTAGTGTGGCGTGGTTGTTGTAATGTGGTTTGGTAGTTGTAATGTAGTGTATCGTAGGAGAGTGGTGTGGTGTGGAAGGTGGGGAGGGTGTGGTGGAGTTTGGGGTCATGACCATTAGCCCCAGTGACCTTCACCTCTGACCTTCACACACACCCAACCCAACACTCCAGGCACCTCTCTGTCTTCCTTCTTACCCCTCTTAAAGGCTTCCTTTGATATCTTATCTTTTAGTGGCCAAGAAAGCCACTATTAAGCTAAATGAAATCGTTTGGCGTGAGCAAGAACTAAGTTAATATTGCGTATGTCAGTTTCATGTTTTTAGCACCAGTAGGCTAGTCTGTGTATCTAGCTTGTATGCATATGTTAAGGCCTGTTTGTGACCCTGCCTAGTTCATGAACTGGTCAGGTTCTCTTCTCGGTTTACTCGATGTTGTCTACTCGATAACATCATGTAGTTTTAAGTGTAGAACATGATGGGTGACCGGGCACATAATTTGCAAGTGGTGTTAATTCACCTACCCAGTGACATATGTAATCAGATAAACAAACAACTGACTGTCTATCACTTGAGCTACTCCACTATGACAGACAACTTAATGACAGTTAAACAACTTAGAGTAGTTAGTAGTAACATTTTTTTTTATTAACCGACATGACGTTACCAGAGGTGTCCCACCCAGTCCACCAGGTCTCATGGTAGATTAGACAATTTGCGTTAGTTTTTTTCTCTACTTATGGCCACCTGGATGATCGTTTTTTTTTTCTTTAATGTGTTCTATAGCTTTTTCTCATCAGCAACAACTTTTCTTATCATGATTTACGTCGGAAATGAATAATAACTGAGATATAGTCTTCATAAAGAAAAAAAAATGGAATCCATGCTTACCCCATATGAAATTAGGTTTAGATTAGATTCATATTCAGGTTAAGTTCAGGCTAGGGTTGGGTTAGGTTTAGGGTAGGCCCATGTTAGGTTTGGGGTAGGTTCGTGTTGTTATATTAGCATATTAGAATATTCATGTTTGCTTTCATGGTAATCGCGTCCTTGTACACGCAGGACTGCCATTTTGCCACTTAAGGTTTTCAATTATTTTCTAACTGGTAATAATAACTCGGACATTATGCTTTTGCAGCAAAATCATCACCGAAGAACTCCATCCCTCCAGCTTCAACTTACTAATCAACTTTAGTTTCAAGCCAGGAGTGTCTGAAAATAGCAAGTACGAAGCAACTAAGAACATTGTGATGAAAAGTATGAAATTCATTGTGAAACTTCATGGAGGAAGAAACCAGCAAAAAATAAATATTTATTATTTTCGTAACATTGCACGCTCACATATTACATGAGACGAGACAACAGAAACAAGGCGCAGACTGGCAACAACCTCGGAAGTTGTTGACTGCTTATGTAATTTCTGGGGTGTATTTTGTGGGTTATAATGACTTTTTGCCAGTAGCGGTGAAAGAAGAATTTTATACATTCAATCACCTATACTTTTCTTTATGCTGATAATTTCCGTATTATATTTTGCCCATTTCATGAAATGGGCAAAATCCAATTCCCTTATTTTATGGATTTGTCATCAAATTAGCCCATTCCTTGAATTCGTCAGTCAGATTGCTTACTACATGAAATCGGTAAATTTATTGCCTAATTCACCAACTGAGCAGTTTCACAGATGGAGTGTGACATATACATGAAGTCGTGAAGTTGTGTTCCCGTTTCCAGCTTCCACTTGAAGATGAAGTTTTTAATTTTGGACAAAACTATAGGAATGGGAAGTCCCGGCTGTAGTCACCTCCCCTCTTGTTTTGTAGGCGCTGTGAGGCTGCGTGCACAAAGAGTGAGTGGTTGGCCTTGTCATCCCTACACCAGTACAAAAAGTTTACTTGCCTCCTCTCGTGTCCCATTTACTTGCCATGTACGATACCCAAGGAATAAGCGGGTGCAGTAATTAATCCCTACTGTCATCAACGATAACTGAAATCGTAAATATACTCTTACATACCGGATATTATATATAGTACCTTGGTTCAGTCTTGTAAGGTACAGAAATGTAACCTTTATCTCATACTTGACAGAACAGTATTTTAACACGAATAAGCGCGAAACCCAAGTAGGTGAGAACTACATATATTCTCTATCAGTGATGATCTTTCATCCTCCAGACTTCGGTAAGAGGGCGAGGCCACACAGTTTAATTTAGTGATATTCGAATGTGGCCTGCATTTCATTTCATATGAACATGTTCTCCTACTTCACACAAATTCATGATCAAATTTTTTACTTTAACCGTAATAAATTTTGCCTGATAACAGTGTATATTAACTACAGAAATTTTTACCCAAAAGAAGAGTGGAAAATTGTCATTCTGTTGATTTTCCCGTGATTATCCAGCTATTACTACCCCAACAATTAGGCAGACACACACACACACACACACACACACACACACACACACACACACACACACACACACACACACACACACACACACACACACACACACACACACACACACACACACACACACACACACACACACACACACACACACACACACACACACACACACACACACACACACACACACACACACACACACACACACACACACACACACACACACACACACACACACACACACACACACACACACACACACACACACACACACACACACACACACACACACACACACACACACACACACACACACACACACACACACACACACACACACACACACACACACACACACACACACACACACACACACACACACACACACACACACACACACACACACACACACACACACACACACACACACACACACACACACACACACACACACACACACACACACACACACACACACACACACACACACACACACACACACACACACACACACACACACACACACACACACACACACACACACACACACACACACACACACACACACACACACACACACACACACACACACACACACACACACACACACAGCCACTTCAGTTCCCCTACCACTTACCATCCTGCTTCTACAATCACTCGTACACCACAGCCACACACACAGCCACTTCAGTTCCCCTACCACTTATCACGCGCCCTTGACATCGTCCCTGATGATCACACTAACCCTCAACACATCCCCACTCTCACGTATCATCCTAGCCTTATCTGTAACCCACCCCTACACACATTTCACCCCAATTGTCACCATTACAACAAAGCACTCACCACACACTCCTCATTAGCATCACCACACCTCCACCACCATTACCACACAACCCTCACCACACACCCCTCTTTACCCTCAACACACTTCCACCACTATTACCGTATAGACCTCACCACACCCTGCATTACCCTCACCACACCACCACCATTACCACAAAGACTTCACCACACACTCCTCATTACCCTCACCACACCACTACCATTACCACAAAGACCTCACCACACACCCCTTATTACTTTCACCTCCACCACCACCACTTAGGTTTTGTTCCATCACCTTGTACAACCATCATCATCATCACCACCATCGCCGTCGTCGTCGTCGTCGTCGTCACATCCTAAACAATCATCGCTGTGCTTCCCACATATTGTTTTATATTTATAACTATAACATCCTCTACAACTATTCGTCTTCCATAATCCTCACCATACAAACTAGCTTAACTCTTGTTCTCTTCACTTCACATAATCATATAAATCTTAATAATGATCCTCATCACACAGTTTTTTCACTAATACTTCTTTTAGCCTTAACATATCCCTTACGATTCATCTCGAGTATCACTCACATCTCCCTCGCCGCTTACCTCATGTTACCTCATCTCACATATGCATCACACAACCCTCATGACTCTCAATGCCCTTTGGTCTCACTGACTTGCATTACCATTATTATAACCGCCTCATCACGCGTTCATCACCATTCCTCCCTTATTACGTCATCTCATTCACTCAGTCTTCATAACACAGCTTTTCTTATTAGTTTTCCACATCTTTCGTCACACATCCTTTACTATTTACCATACGCCAGTCACCACTTATCTCTTGTTAACTTACACGCTGACCACACAATTCTCGACTCATTCATCATTAATCATGTTTCGTCACCTGTCCTCCATAATCCATAACATACTCCCCACCACTCACTTTCCATAGCACTCACCTCTCATCCGCCACAGCTCATCCGTTGCGTCACTTCACAGATTCATTACACAGCCCTCAAATTCGCCATCATATTGCTTTCTCGATCGTTTTTCGTTATCCTTAAGCCTTTCAGTTCGATAATTTCTTTATTTCTCCCTCCGCTGACGATTTTATTAAACTCATGGAAGATCTCAAAGAAGGTTGTTGCTGCTGGTGCTGTTGTTGTTGTTGTTGGTGGTGGTGGTGCCACCACAGGCTCATCTGAACGTAAACCTAGTGGGCTGCAGACTGAAACTACCCTCCTTGCTCTCCAATATCCTCCTACTGGGAGATAGGGAAGAAGTTTAGGGAAGTTTGTTAACAGTAAGCAGCCAGCGGAGTTGCGTGGTTATATCGGGGCTACCACTTGAAGGCGTCCCTCTGCAGGCCAGTAAAAGTGTTAACATATTATGTCGAATCTTTCACAATCCTCGACACAAAAGTTGTATTCACCTTAATATCCATCACATCCCTCACCATTCATCCTGCATAAGTTTCATTTTTCATACTTTCACTCCACCTCCCATTCACAGTTTCCCTCGTCACACAACTTTAAGCCCGTGTCTTACGACAGTACGAACCCGCACGAATTGGGATGACATGCACGTTTCTCGGAATTTGCAAGTCATTGACCGAACCAGCCACGAAAAATCACCCACACGAACCCCACACAATGCTCATGAACCCCACACAATCGCCACATGATAACCGTAAGAATCACACGAACGTAGTCAGAACAAAATACGATAACAAACGAATTCCACACGAACACTACACGAATTCCTCGCGAACACACACAGACATTGACTAACATTATCCGAAGTTGGTCGTTTTCCACACGAAGTGCACACGAAGGCCGAACGATGCACACGAAATGCACACGAATCACACAAATAACTGGAACCAACCACGAACCCAATACGACTGCAATAGGGGCATATATATATATTTGGGGGACGCCCTTTGATTACCTGCCAATTGATCACTTGCCCACCTGCCGACCACTACTAGCCACCTTGGAGTGTGTGGTGCTTATCTTCAACAAGTTCACCCACGACGAAGCTGCCAAGGCCCTAGCCCTCTACACCCGCATCAAATTGAACAATAATCTGCTGAGCTTGTACCACCTGCTATTACTCAGTGGACGACGTAGGAGGAGGCAACAACGCAAAGCACAATCCTGTTGGACGCGGAAATGGATCGTCGAACGACCCCTACATGGCCACTACGAAGCCCTTCTTATGACGCTTATCATCAGTGACCAGACCATCTACAGGAACTTCATGAGGATAATGAGGCATTGTTCAGGGAAATCCTCGTGTGCTAGTCTGTTGCAATTCGAGTGCTAATTGTGTGATTCGTGTGCACGTTGAGTACAATTTGGATGGAATTCGTCCTACGGGGAAAACTTACTCGATTAATCAGGTTCAGTTCGGTTGCCAGACTGGCCCAGTTCATATGCTAATTGTGTGATTCGTGTGCAAGTTGAGTGCCATTCGGACGACATTCGTCCTGAATGTGGCTGGAGTTAAGACTCACACGAATAATTGGCTTCAGTTCGTTTGGCATTCTGATGTAATTCGAGTGATATTTGTGTGACTCCTGTTCAGTTTGGTCAAAGATAAACTGGCCGAATTGAGCCGAATCACGACAGATCCCCACACAAATCACACGAACGACAGACGAACGTTACACGAATCCAGGACGACAAAATTTAACGTTTTTTATTTCCACGAACATTCGGCTCAAAAATAAGGAGCCTCTTATTTTTTTTTGCCGTACTTGGCCGCGTCCCAGTCACCCGTCCGACCCACCCACGACTCTCCCGAGTCAAGAGACAAATAGAGGCGAATAGAGGCGAATTTTGGGCGAATCATAAAAATTTGATTTTTTTTTTTGTAAGTTTTCTTGATTAGTGTCCGTTCGTACTGTCGTGTGACACGGGCTTTAGCAGCTCTTCATTATCCTCACTACTCACTTCCTGCCCCCATCACTCACCCTCTTCAGCCCGCACCCATCATTCTTCATCGTCATCACAAACTCACCGACCTCTCCACCGCTCCCTCCCTACTCTCATCACTTGGTCCTAACCACCCACCCCTCTTCATTCAACGCTCAACCCTCACCCCTAGCACCTCACCATCCAGGCTTCACCCTTCACCACCTGCTTCTCACCCCTCACCACCCTCCCCTCATCCTTCACCACCCTCCCCACATCTTTCACCCACTCCTCATCCCTTATCACCCATCCAGTAACCTTCGCCGCCCACCTCTCACCTTTTCACCATTCACCTTTCACCCCTCACCACCCATCAGTCACCATTCATCCAGCCCTCTCTCTCCATTTCCATCACCATCACCTCTCATCAAGACGCCAAAGCGCAGCTTGGAGGAAACGGCAGGACATTTTGCCACATCACAGAAACCCTCGCCTTTGACCCCCTCCACTCACCAGTGTCACCATCCACCCCTCACAACTCACCCCTCTTATCTTCACCACACGTTCACCTTTCCACTCGTCCAACGTTCAGTACTCACCCACCACTCACTATTCACCCACCACTCACCCTTCACCCACCACTCACACAGAACCACGACTCACCATTGAGCCACGACTCACCATTGAACCACGACTCACCATTGAACCACGACTCACCATTGAACCACGACTCACCATTGAACCACGACTCACCGTTGAACCACGACTCACCGTTGAGCCACGACTCATCATCGAGCCACGACTCATCATCGAGCCGCCACTCACCATTGAGTCACGACTCACCATTGAGTCACGACTCACCGTTGAACCACGACTCACCATTGAGCCACGACTCATCATCGAACCGCCACTCACCATTGAGTCACGACTCACCATTGAGCCGCCACTCACCATTGAGCCGCCACTCACCATTGAGCCGCCACTCACCATTGAGCCGCCACTCACCATTGAGCCGCCACTCACCATTGAGCCGCCACTCACCATTGAGCCGCCACTCACCATTGAGCCACGACTTGCCACTGAGCCGCCACTCACCGTTGAGCTGCCACTCACCATTGAGCCGCCACTCACCCATTCCTCACCATTTACCCACTCCTCACCACTCAACCACTCATCACTCACCCATTCCTCACCACCACTCATCCACATATCACCACTCATCCAGCACTCACCACTCATCCATCTTTCTCCTCTCTACTTCATCACTATTCCACTCATCATCACTTACCCCTCACCATTCACCCGCCCCTCACCATGCATCCACTCCTCACCACTCACCTGCCCCTCATCACCCATCCACCCCACACCCAACCCACACCATTCACCCACTCCTCATCACTTATCCATCATTCACCACTCACTTCAGTTCCCCTACCACTTATCACACTGCTCTTGACATCCTCACCTCCCATCCACCCCCTCACCACTTACCACCCATCACTACTCACCACCCTTGGCCAGTCACTTACAACTCATCCACCCCTCACTTCTCGTCGTTATCATTCTTACCACTCATTCAGTCCTAACTTCTCATTCTTCACTTTGCCATTCATTCAGCTTTCATTTTTCATCCATACCTCACCACTGTTCTTTATTATCCTCACACCTCACCAGCCTCACCACACCTAACCATTCTTTCACCCCTTATCCTGCCCTTACCCCTCTCCATTCACAACTCACCACACATCCCTCATCCCTCGCCAGTAATCCATCCCTCAGCACTCACTTGCCTCATCACAATTCACCACTCTCACTTCTCAGTCATCACTCATTGCCATCCTCCTTCATCTTCACTTCTCACTTTTCATTATCCTTAGCTACTCATCACCTTCATCACCCATCCTCGCCTCTCATCAAGACGCCAAAGAGCAGGTTGGATAAAACAGCAAGATATTACACCGCCTCACAGGGACCCTCGCCTTTGACCCCATCCACTCATTACTGGAGGGGGTTGGGTTATTGGGAGGGGGGAGGCAAGGAAGATGGAGGTGAAGGAGGGGGAAGGGAGAGGGGTGAAGTGAAGAGAGGGAAAGAGCATGTGTTGATGGGGAAAGGAGGGGGAAGTGGGAGAGAAGTAGGGTGAAAAGAGAATAAAAATGTGTGGATTAGGTCTAGAGAATGGGGAAAGGTCAACGTTGAAAGTGTAGGAAAGGAATTCGTATGGATGAGGAAGGAATCGAGGTGTGGTAAAGAAAGAAAAGAAGAAAGAGGGATGAGTTGGAGAAAGGGAAGGAAGATGCGTGGGTGAGGAAGGAAGAGGCTGGGAAGGGACAAGGAAGGATCCAGGTGAAGAAAAACGGAGGTAAGACACTGTGGTGGTTATGGGAGGGAGAAGAAGAAGAACGGGAAAGAAAAGAGGAAGAAAAGAGGGCAAATAATGAAAGACAAGAAAAAGAAGTGAAGAGAGAAGGCTAAGACTGGAAAGGGTAAGAAGATGGAAGATAAACGACGAAGAAAGGGAAGGAAAAGAACATGGGAGGGACAAGGTGAAATAAGGAAGGAATAGATGGGGAGAGGAGGGACATTGTAATAAAAAGACAGTGGAGAGGAGCAAGATGAAGGGGAAGGATAAGATGAATACGAGTAAACATGAAGAAGGGGAAGAAAGAGCTGATGGGAAGGGGAAGAGGAAGAAGAGGGAAGAAGAGAATGTAGGGAAAGAAAAGTAGATGGGGAAGAGGAAGAGAAAGATGAGGAGGGAACGGAAATGATAAAGGAAAAGAAGATAAGATTGTTAGGGGAAGATGGAGAAGGACAATGAAAAAAGATTAGGAGTTGGGAATGTGAAGTAGGTAAAGGAAAAAGGCAGGACATGGAGAGGAAAATGCGGATGGAGATGGGAAAGGGAGAAATAAAGAAGGGGAAGAAAAAGACGGTGGAGAAAAGATGATAAGTAAAAAAATACAAGGCGTAGATGAAGCAGAGGTGAAGGGTAAAGAAAATAATCTGGGAAAAGGGAGAGGAAAGAGTTGAAAAATGGGAGGGATGAGATGAAGAGGAGGGAGGAATAGCGACTGAAAAGGGAAATGGATTTTAGAGGGAGATCAGAGAGAGAGCAGGAAATTGGGAGCCTTGAGAACGAATAGGAGTGTAGGGATAAGGACGGATGAAGCAAGAAAATATTAAGTGAAAATAAGGAAATGGCAGGGGAAAGGGAGGGCAGAGGAACAATATTATACGGGGAAGACGGAGAAAAAGTAGGAATTAGAATTGAAGAATATGAGAATATTTATAAAGAAAAGAAGGATAAGGAAAAGTAGGAGTGAGAAACAGGAAGGGAAGAAAGGGATGAGGGCAGAACTAAGTGGAAATCAGTAAATATAATTAGGTTAGAGATAAGGAGAAGAAGAGAAAGAGAGGGAAGACTATATTGGAGGGCATAGGAATAAAGATCAAAGGAGAGAGAGAGAGAGAGAGAGAGAGAGAGGAGAGGAGAGGAGAGGGATAAAAGAAAGTAGGGGGGTTAGGGACAGGTTGCGTGAGGTGGTGTCTTGGTAACGAATGATAGAGGGGGTGATAAAGCCAGGGAAAATGGGAAGGGGAAATAGAGAATAGGGGAACAATACAGTAGACAAGAGAGAAAGTTATGGAGCTTGTTACGAAGGGGGAGATACAGGAATAGGGGTAAAAGAGAAAATAGAGAGAGCGGGAATGGAACTAGAACAGTGATGGTGTTTGTTTCAAGGGGCTCTTGGAAGGCCTCTAAGTACATTTTGCTTAAAGAAGACACCCATCAGAACCCTAAACATAGGTACGCAGCCCTTACGAGGAGTAGATTTTTTTTTTTCCTTTACCTCATGAGAGAGAACGAGTCCCGCATTACAAAACATGGGCTGTTGTGTATTGGCGGGCGCCGAGCTGGTTGCCAATTATATATATATATATTTTTTATATGACTGAGGACCCAAGACTTGAGTGCCTTTGGGAATCATCTTCGGGGACCCAGGAAGGCCCCTGCAGGCTGTAGGGGCTGCAGAGAGCTAATTTGCAAACGATGCATCAGCAACGCCAAAACGATACCTTAGTATCTTGGTGACCGGACCCCACAACGGGGCTCCAGCAAAAATAGAACAGAATAAGAATATGGGAAAACAGGAACCTTAGGTAAAAGAAAAGAAAGGAAATAAATGAATATGTACACACCACAAAAAAACTATCGTTACACCTTCTGCGCGATATAAAATGACCCACGAATGAAGGTTTTTGATAACAGCCTCCTCCATTGGTATCCCTGCGTGTGTTTGTTGCATATTTATTATAAGCTATATCCATTGCTTCTCCCATGCATAGTTCTACCTCGTTCTATTAGGCAACTCACCCACTGTCAGGCTTACCAACCCTAGCGAGACAGCCAGGTTGTTCAGTATGAAACACATCGGACCCCCCTGTAACGATAGTTTTTTTGCTGTGTGTACACCTTACGGATGGCTTAGACATGGAAGAAAGAAGAGACAGAGGAAGATGTTGGGTTTAGGGTTAGTCTGGGTAAGATGGGTAGATAGGCTGGTGTAATGGAGGTAGCGAGGCGGGATGAAATGGCGTGAAATGTGATGAGGCCTTGAACTGGCGAAAGTAGATTTGGCTGCGAATGACATTGCCGTGGCCTGAGAGGCAGTGAGAGGGGCTGAGTGGGGGAGAGTGGAGATGATTGGGTCTGGGAGGGGATGAGTGGGGCTGAGAGGAAATAAGGGCTGAGTATGGAGAAATAAAGATGAATAGGGCAGAGAAGGGCTAAATGGGGAAGAGTGGAGATGAGTGGGACTTGGAGAAATTGAGAACGGATGCGAGCGGCCGAGTAGGAAATGAAAATGAGCCAGGCTGAGTAGACAGGAGTGGAGATTAGGGTGATGGAAGGGACTAAGTGGGGTTTAGTGAGGCTTAGTAGCAATGGATGAGGCTGAGTATGAAGGAGATGAAATGAATGAGGCTGAATAGGTGGGAATGGAAATCAGTGAGTGGGAGGGTGGGACTGAGTGAGATTGAGAGGGACTGTACGGGGGTGGGGAGAGATACGGGGGTGGGGAGAGATTGAGTGGAGATGAGAGGGGCCGAATGCCACTGGGGATAGTAGGGAGTGAATTGGGAAATGGAGATAAGTGGAGCTGGGAGAGACTGAGGGGGAATGAGAGAGACGGATGAAGCTGAGAGGGACTGAGTGGGATTATGACTGTGGGAATGAGAGTGTCTAAAGTAAAAGGGACAGGGGGTGGCTAGGTGTGACTGAGAGTGGCTGAATGGGACTGGGAGTGGCCGGGTGGGACTGGGAGTGACCGAGTGGGATTGGGAATGGCTGAGTGGGACTGGGAGTGACTGAGTGGGACTGGGAGTGGCCGGATGGGACTGGGAGTGTCCAGGTGGGACTGGGAGTGGCTGAGTAGGACTGGGAGTGGCTGAGTGGGACTGGGAGTGGCCGGGTGGGACTAAGAGTGTTCGGGTGGGACTGGGAGTGGCCGGGTGGGACTAGGAGTGTTCGGGTGGGACTGAAAGTGGCCGGGTGGGACTGGGAGTGACCGAGTAGGACTGGGAGTGGCTGAGTAGGACTGGAAGTTGCGGGGTGTGACTTGGAGTGGCCGGATGGGACTGGGAGTGGCCGGATGGGACTGGGAGTGGCCGGATGGGACTGGGAGTGGTCGGATGGGACTGGGAGTGGTCGGATGGGACTGGGAGTGGTCGAGTGGAACTGGGAGTGGCTGAATGGGACTGAGAGTGGCTGGATGGGACTGAGAGTGGCTGGATGGGACTGAGAGTGGCTGGATGGGACTGAGAGTGGCTGGGTGGGACTGAGAGTGGCTGGGTGGGACTGGGAGTGGCTGAGTGGGTTTGGGAGTAAGAATGGGCTGAGTAGGACAAGAAGGGACTGAGTAGGGCTGGGAGGGGAGGAGTGGGATTGGGAGGGGCTGGGTAGGTTTGGCAGGGGCTGAGTGGGGCTGGGAGAGGCTGAGTGGGGCTGGGAGGGGCTGAGTGGGGCTGGGAGAGGCTGAGTGGGGCTGGGAGGGGTTGAGTGGGGCTGGGAGGGGTTGAGTGGGGCTGGGAGGGGTTGAGTGGGGCTGGGAGGGGTTCAGTGGGATTGGGAGGGACTGTGGGGCTGGGAGGAACTGTGTGGGGCTGAAGATGGCCTGAATAAAAATGAGATGACCACAAAGTTGAGGTAGCGGTTGGCTGAGTGAACTGAGATGGAACTAAGGCGAATTAGGTGAACAGATGGGGACTGGAAAACACTGATGAGGATTGGGGTGGGGGAGAGGGGGGGGTCATGAAAGAAAACGAGGAAATGGAGAGCAAGAGAGAACATGGACACTAATAGAAAAGTTCGAGGAACTGAAGAGAAAGAGCGTGGAAAGTAGGAGAGAGAGAGAGAGAGAGAAAGAGAAAGGTACTAAAGAAGGAAAAAGAGGGCAATGAAAGGGACTAAAGAAGGAAAAAGAGAGCGATGAAAGGGAGAGAGATAGATGGAGAGTGTCACTATGCCTGAATGTGGCTGCTGTATAATGAATAGAGCCAAATGGTTGCCACTCAGGGATGAGTTTGAAGGAGAGAGAGAGAGAGGGGGGGGGAGGGGGGATGGACTGGGATAGGGGTGAAGTGAAAGACAAGTAATGGAGTGGAAGAGAGAAAGGAATAAGACAGAATGAGTGGAGCGAGGAGTGTAGTAATAGAGAGAGAGAGAGTGTGTGTAATAAGAGAGAGAGAGAGAGAGAGAGAGAGAGAGAGAGAGAGGCGGATGTACTGGGATAGGGGAGAAGTGAAAGGCAAGTAATGGAGTGGAGGAGGGGAAGGGAATAGGATTGAATAAATGGAGCGAGGAGTGTAGAGAGAGAGAGAGAGAGAGAGAGAGAGAGAGAGAGAGAGAGAGAGAGAGAGAGAGGTATTGGTGTATTGGAAAGGCTGGACGAGGAAGGAAGCCGGAAGAGGAGGTAATGCATTTGAAGCGTAGTATTGAGATGGAAATGCAATGGATGGAAACTGGAAGGAAGGAAATGTTAGGAAAATGTGGTATTATAGTAGAACCAGATAAAACAGGGATGGAAGGACTGCATGGGGTATATGTATCACTGTATTGTGTGCAAATGCATGGCTGGACCTACTTCTCGGAGGGAGAGTGATAGCCAGAATTAACCCTCCTCCATCCTGTCGAAGTACAAATAGGAATGGGGTGCAGTGCAAGTGAAATTCATGTTTTTTAATAGTTGTGTTTTGTATGTCTGTCTGTATAATCATGTCATCGGCACCAACATATGCTAGTATTATGTATAAATCTACAATACTTTTTTTTTTTTATCTCTCGTCACTCTTAAAACTGCCCTATTTTCATCTTGAATGCTGGATTGTTACTACCTGTTTAGTATGCAATGCGATGCTAGTCACGAAGCAGTGGAAAAGGTTTAGAACTATAGTATTATATCCTGACACTAACCCACGAGAAGTAAGGTGCAAATGTTCTAATATCTAGGCCAAGTTAAGGTGAGAAGAGTATACCAGCACCCATTGATAACCCAACTTCGGTTCAAGGCACACGCAGATGGGAGAAGAACGTGTCAGGCACCAAGGCACTTTGGCGCCGAATTAGTCATACGAAAGACTAAGCAGTGAAGTAAGAACGTGATTAGTTGTGAATGGCTATGTAGTAACTGAAGGATTAGTAATGAGATGAAAGTAAGGGTTGAATAGAAACAGGTTGAAGAAGATTGTAATGAGGTGGAGGTGAGGGCTGAGTAGTAACTGAAAGGAATAGGTGATAACAGAGGTTAATGCTGGAGAACTGAATAAGAAAGGGATGAAAGAAGGTAGAACAGAGATGAAATAATAAAAAATGTACAGATTAGAAGTTCTGTATTGAGATGGAAGTATGGATGGAATAGATACTGGAAGGATGAGACGGTAATAAGAAGAGGAAACAGCATATCAGAATAATATGTATGATGGAAGAGATTGAAGGAAGCCAACAGGAAAAAAAAAAATGTATTTGAAAGGTATTAGCCTCTTCCTTCGGATGATGTTTTATTTTATTCTAGCTAATGTCAGATTTGTTTGTACAGATACAGACCACCCTTGCAAGGAAGGGGTTAATGAAGGTTTGTGCAGCCTCTTCAGTTCCAAATGCCTCTCCAAATTAAAGAACATCGCCTAGTGATGGCAAGAATAAAACAGTTAAGTGTTATTGTAGTGACGTGGTTAATAATTCTCTCTCTCTCTCTCTCTCTCTCTCTCTCTCTCTCTCTCTCTCTCTCTCTCTCATTGCCTGCCTGGACCCTTTCCCCATTACGTCGGGCACTCAGTAGGCTACCCGTTTACCCACACACATTCACCCTCTTCTGTTCAACTCTAATGCCAGAGACAACCGGTAATCTCATCCCTTCATGTAAGCGATTGATTAGCTCTGGCTGTGTATTCCTCAGTCTGCCTTTTCTCTGCCTGTGACCTCCATTTTTAACGCAATTTATCTAGACATTTGTGAAATGAACAACTACGGTATAGTCTTTCGCTCTGCTATGTTCAGTTTTTTCTAGATAGGTCGGTTATTCTTAGGCTGTCAGCTTTGGTTCTTTCTGCATGTAATACTGGGGATCATTAACTCCTTCAATACAATAGGTCTTTCGTTATACCAACCATGTCTGGAGGTCAGCGAGGAGAACTAAAAAATGCGTCATCGTATCGTGCTGAGGGGGTTAAATCCTTCACTACGAGAACGACTTGTGTGTTGTATTCTCGGTACTGGGAGACGACTTCATACAGCTTAGGAAGGACCTCTGGCGATGGAGTTAAATGGCTGGAAACTCCTGTGGGTATAATTGAAAAACTTTTGGGAAAGAAGGGATTAGAAGGGCTTGAGAGAAGAAAGTGGTTATAAAGGAAGGTTATAAAGGATGATTATAAAAGAAGTTGAGAAGAAACTGCCTTATGAAGGAATGAAAAAGAAGAGCTGCTGTATGAAATGAAAATGAAGAAACTACCTTATGAAGGAATGAAAAAGAAGAGTTGCTGTGTGTAGAAGTGAAAATTAAGAAACTGCTTTATGAAGGAAATGACAAAGAAGAAACTGCTTTATGAAGAAAGAAACAAGATGAAACTGATGTATAATGCAGTTTCTTCTTTGTCACTTCCTTCATAAAGCCGTTGTTATAGTTTAACCGCGGTCTGTCTGGTCGAGCAGACCCATTGACCACAGCTAAACAACTGCTTCTAAGGGACCGTCCTACAGGGACAGTACGGTACGTACCCCGTGTAGGGAACCGGTGCTCCCTTCTGGTGCATATAGCGCCAAATCAGGAGTAGACCCAGGTCTTTTGCCACGAAGTGGTTTGGCTCTCAGGTGGACGACACAGTTTCACAGCGCCAGCCAGGGTGCACACAGCGCCACCACGTGTAGGCTTATCATCAGCGCCATGAAGGATATAAGAAATAAGAAACTGCTCTGTGATGCAATGAAATGAAGCTGAGGCTTTTTGAAGAAGTTAAAAAATATTAAATTGCTGTATGAAGGAAGGAAAAAAGAACAGATCTGTGAAAGTAGTAAAAAGAAGAAACTTCTTTATGAAGGACTGATGTATTAAGGACGTGAGAAAGAGATTAAGCTATGATCTGTATGGAGGATGTTAGAGAACTGCTGTATGAAGGAAGGTGAAAAGAACTAACGATCTATCCTATGAAGAAAGTTAAAAAGAGCTTCTCCATGAAGGAAGGTAAAAAGAACTGCTCTGTGAAGAAAGGTAAAAAGAACTGCTCTGTGAAGGAAGTTAAAAAGAACTGCTCTGTGAAGGAAAGTAAAAAGAACTGCTCTGTGAAGGAAGGTAAAAAGAACTGCTCTGTGAAGGAAGGTAAAAAGAACTGCTCTGTGAAGGAAGGTAAAAAGAACTGCTCTGTGAAGGAAGGTAAAAAGAACTGCTCTGTGAAGGAAGGTAAAAAGAACTGCTCTGTGAAGAAAGGTAAAAAGAACTGCTCTGTGAAGGAGGGTAAAAAGAACTGCTCTGTGAAGGAAGGTAAAAAGAACTGCTCTGTGAAGGAAGGTAAAAAGAACTGCTCTGTGAAGGAAGGTAAAAAGAACTGCTCTGTGAAGGAAGGTAAAAAGAACTGCTCTGTGAAGGAAGGTAAAAAGAACTGCTCTGTGAAGGAAGGTAAAAAGAACTGCTCCATGAAGGAAGGTAAAAAGAACTGCTCTGTGAAGGAAGGTAAAAAGAACTGCTCTGTGAAGGAAGGTAAAAAGAACTGCTCTGTGAAGGAAGGTAAAAAGAACTGCTCTGTGAAGGAAGGTAAAAAGAACTGCTCTGTGAAGGAAGGTAAAAAGAACTGCTCTCTGAAGGAAGGTAAAAAGAACTGCTCTCTGAAGGAAGGTAAAAAGAACTGCTCTCTGAAGGAAGGTAAAAAGAACTGCTCTCTGCTCTCTGAAGGAAGGTAAAGAGACCTGCTCTCTGAAGGAAGGTAAAAAGAACTGCTTTCTGAAGGAAGGTAAAAAGAACTGCTCTCTGAAGGAAGGTAAAAAGAACTGCTCTGTGAAGCAAGGTAAAAAAAAGAACTGCTCTGTCAAGAAAGCTAAACAGAACTGCTCTGTGAAGATATTAAAAAATGACGGAAGTTATAAAGAACTGCTCTAAGAAGGAAGTTAGAAAGAACTGTCCTGTGAAGGAAGCTTAGCCGAACTGCTTTATGAGGGAAGTGAAATAAATAATAAAGAACAGATTCCCTACAAGTATGATGAGGATTTATTTGTTACAGTTACTAAATCCAGGCCTTTTATTTCAAGTTTTTAAGGTTTTCTAGTAATGAAAATTTAGAATATTGGTCGTATTCAAAGTTGCTTGATTTGGAACACTTCTTCCTTTGCGAATCATTTAGCACATTACATTTATTTATTTTTTTTATTGATGCAAAGTGTGTCAACATTAGAATGGTAATAAAACATGCAAGAAGTTACGGCGTAAAGTGAAAAATAAATCACTAAGGCAGAGATGCTACGACACCACTTACTAGAACCCGGACCGATCATTCATATCTCGAATTCGAAAATCTCCTCTTGGGTAAATAAAAATGTCTGAAGGCAACAAAAATAAATTGCAAAAGACCTTATCGAATGAAAAGGGTTATGGAACAGAAAGAGGACTGAATAAATGTAACAGTGAAGCTTTAACAGTGAGTAATATGAATGGGATTTGTAAAGGAGTGAAAGGATGGGATATGAGTGGGAGCAGCAGGAGCCGACGTAGGCAGAACAGGAGGTGAAAGGAGTAGCAGGGAGGAAAACATGCTGACGGTGTGTGTGTGTGTGTGTGTGTGTGTGTGTGTGTGTGTGTGTGTGTGTGTGCGTGTGTGCGTGCGTGCGTGCGTGCGCGCGAGAGAGAGAGAGAGAGAGAGAGAGGGGAGGAGGGGGAGGGGGGTTGCAAGCAGGGCAGCAGGACTGAACTGGGCTGCATATTCGTAAACTTAAGAGCCTATTAATATTTAGCGTGTAAACCTGTAACTACACCATTCCCCCACCTCCACCCCATCCCCTCTCCACTCCCCTTCCCCTTTCCACTCCCCTCCTCTTACTCCTCCAGTCCCACCCATCTCTTCCTCGCCTCTCTATCCCTACCCACCCACTTCTCTCTCTCTCTCTCTCTCTCTCTCTCTCTCTCTCTCATTAGTCCTTTCCTCTTCCCTCTCTCCCTTCCCCCCCTTTCCCTTTCCCCTCCTCCCTTCCCCCTCTCCCTCTCCTCTGCCCTCCTATATCACCCGTCTCCCATTTTTTTTTTTTATAGGGTAGGTAGTGGGAAGGGAAGAGGTTTGGCCAAGAAGATGCAGTAGGTGAAAAAAACAATCATGTTAATATTGTGTTAATGGTTTAATTGTGTGTGTGTGTGTGTGTGTGTGTGTGTGTGTGTGTGTGTGTTTAGGGAAGAATTTCTAAAATTATGGTGTAAAGGTGATTTTCTTAGTTTAAAAGCTTCCGGGGAACCATGATTGCATTATGTTACACCTGCCTTTCACCCTCCTCCTATCATCCAGTCTTGCATAGTCCCCCTACCTACTTACCTGTTGATTCACCTGCCTTCTTAGCTGTTAATTTACCTACCTACTTACCTGTTGATTCACCTGCCTTCTTACCTGTTGATTTACCTACCTACTTACCTGTTGATTCACTACCTTCTTACCTGTGTCATAAAAGACTTTGTAGTTCCTTTGTGGTTACTTGTAGTTGAGTTATATATATATTAGACTTGTGGACGAGCGGTTATTATACTGGAGTAGCTTCGTGAGTAGCTAATCTTCTTTCCCATTTGTCATGTAGTGACAGGATAGGTAAAGAATAGTATGGGACTATTTTTATATGTCTTGGAAATATTAACAAGTCTCTCACTCACGAGTGAGTTGAGCAGAGTCCCTGTCTCCCTGTCTCTCTCTCTCTCTCTCTCTCTCTCTCTCTCTCTCTCTCTCTCTCTCTCTCTCTCTCTCAAGTTGCTAAGCCCTTCCTCCTTCTGACCTGCCTGTTGTATGGCCTGTCTCCTTCTGAGCTCTCTTTCCTAAATTCTGGTGTAGCAGGGGTGTGTCACGTGTGTTCCTTGTGAGTGGAAAGTTCTAGAAGCCTGTGTGTGAGTATGTGTGTATGTGTGTGTATGGTCACTAGGCGCTGTCGTGTGCCTATAAAGCATTCCTTGAGTTAAGAGTGTGTAAGCATGTTTAGCATTGCTCGATTCTTGCAGACACAATACCTTCTCATCATCTGACTCCCTGCTTCTATCTGTCTCTCTATCTATCTATTTATCTATCTATCTATTATGATTTGTAATTATAATATGGAGTCCTAACACCTGTTGATTTAACTGCCTTTTTATCTGTTGATTCACCTGCCTTCTTACCTGTTGATTTACCTGCCTTCTTACCTGTTGATTTACCTGCCTTCTTACCTGTTAATTTACCTACCTTCTTACCTGTTGATTCACCTGCCTTATTACGTGCTGATTCACCTGCCTTATTACCTCTTGATTCACCTGCCTTCTTACCCGTTGATTCACCTACCTTTTTGCCTGTGGATGAACTTCCCTTCATACCAGTTGATTCAAGTGCCATTTTATCTCTTGATTAACGTGTCTTCTTGTTGATTATCCTACCTACCTGCTTACTTACCTGTTGATTCACCTACCTTCTTACCAGTTGATTCACCTACCCATTTACCTATTGACTCACCTACTTATCTGCTGATTCACCTACTTCCCTACTTATCCGTTGGTTCACATGCCTATTTGTTGATTCATCTTTTTACTCACCTATTGTTTCATCTGCCTGTTTGCCTGTTGATTTACTTACACATCTTCTGATTCACTTTCTTCCCTGCTTACTTGTTGATTCACATGCCTACTTGCCAGCTAATTCACATGCCTACTTGCCTGCTAATTCACATTCCCATTTACCTGCTGATGCACACGCCAGCTTACCTACTGATTCACATCCCTACTTGCCTCCTGATTTACATGCCTATTTGCCTGTTGACCCGCCTCTACACCTGCTTCATTACCCAATGACTCCTCCTCTTACTCTCTCCTTTGATATTCTCCTTTAATTTTTGTTCTACTCACCCTCCCTCTCCTCCTCATTTTTATCTCCCATCCAGCATGCGATTCAGTCACTCCCCTTTCCTCTTCACTCCCTCCTCTTTTCCTCTTCTTTCCTTTCCTCCGCTCACCCCTTTTCTCCCGTTCTTTTCTCTCCTGTCCCCCTCCTCTCTTTCTTTTCCTCCCTGCGTCCCCTTTCCCATATCTCCTCTCCCCTCTCCCTTTTTTTTTTTCCCTGTTTCATCCCACTCTTCTCCTTTCTTTCCTCCCGCCTTCCTCTCCATTTTCTAACTGCCCTCATTTTCATCTCTCCTCACATGCCCTCTCTCCTCTTCTCTTCACCCCTCCCCCTCTCTTCTCCCCCTCCCCATTCTTCCTTCCTCTCCCCTTTCTTTTTTTCCTCTTCTCCCTCATTTTACCTTTCTCTCCTTTCCCCTTTCTCTCCTTTCCCCTTTATTCTCTCTCCTCTCCTCTCCCCATCTCCAATTGTTCCTTCCTCCCACTCTTTTCTTCTCTTTCCTTTCTCCCCAGTATCTGTTTACTTCTCTCCCCTCCCCTCCCCTCATTCTTTTTTTTCTCGTCTCCCCTCCCCGTGTCCTTTTGTCTTCTTCTTGGTATTAATCTTCATCCCTCTCCTTATCAACATTCTTCTTCCGTCCCTTTTTTTCTTTTCTTTCCTTTGCTCTCTTTCCTACTTCCCTCTTCCCTTCTTCTCCTCACCTTTTCATTCTCTTCTCATGCACACCACTTCTCATTCATCTGTTCTTAGCTGTACTTTTCCTTCTTCCCAGTCATTCCTCCTCATCTTTCTCATCTGTTGTTTACTTTCTTCTCTTCTCTTTTCCCAACTTTTCTCGTTTCGTTTCCTTTCCCCTTCCTTCCTTGCTTCTCCTCTCGTCTCCGCGACAGTATTCAGAATCAGTCGGTGCCCCAGGTAATCGCGGGGTGAGCCGCCATTACGTATGCACACCTTGGATTAGAGAGAGAGGGGGGGGGAGTGCAAATGTGCGTGTGTGTGTGTGTGTGTGTGTGTGTGTGTGTGTGTGTGTGTGTGTGTGCGCGCGCGCACACGCACACGCACACGCACACGCACACGCACACGCACACGCACACGCACACACACACACACACACACGGGGCCCTTGAAACGTTAGAGATTTTTCAAGTCTCATGAAGTTAGTGGCGAGTCACGGAGGAAGGAAGTGGGAGGGGTTGGAGGGAGACGGAAGGGAAGAGAGGGGGTTGGAGGGACTTGGGAGGGAAGATGGAGGATTTTGAGGGAAGAGGAAGGGAAGGGGGGGCGGCTGGAGGGAAGTGTAAGGGGTTGGAAGCCAGTGAGTGAAGATGGAGGGAGACGGAAAGGAAGAGGAATGGTTTGGAAGAAAGTTCGTTGGAAACTGGAAAGGCTGGAAGAATTGGGAGGGGTTGACTGGAGGTGGGAAGGATTGGAGGGAGGTGGGTGGGGTTGGAGGGAGGTTGGGGGGTTGGAGGGAAGTGGGAGGAATTGGAGAGGTGAAAAGAGTTGGAGGGAAGTGGGAGGGGCAGAAAGGAAGTGGAAGAGGATTGAGGAAAAGTAACAGAAACTACACCAATAGGAAAAAAGGCAGAAGGTACTCAGAATAGGGGGAGTTAAAAAAGACGCACCAAGGCAAGGAACACGAGGACAAGGAGAAAGGGAGTAAAGCAAACCAAGGAAGACTGTATCAGGGACGAGGTAAAAAACAGGTAAGAAAGAAGATAGAGCATTCACGAAGGAAAAATGAGCAAAGGAAAAATAAAGGAACTGGATGAGAAAGAGAGAGAGAGAAAACAAAAGCCTCATCTCAGAAAATACATCGAAAAATATTAAGACGAGGAACATTATAAATACAGAATTGCAGATATAGGGCAAGAGAAGTTAAGTAAAGGGAGGCAGAGCGTAAAGAACATAGAAGTCGAAAGGATGAAACGAAAGCCTAGTACTGAGACAAAGAATAGAATAAACAGGAAAATCAAATCAAAGGGCAATAAAAGAGTACAAAGTAATAATGAAAGTAAAAGAGAGTAAAGAAATGTATGGTGCTGAGACCTGGAATAGAATGAACAGGGGCAGTACGTAAAAGGGTCTAAAAGTAAAAAAGTAATGGTGACTGAAGTGTGGGTGTTAAGGACCAGAGAGCACCAAAAGGGATAATAAACACCAACAAATAATTTCCTGCCTGGCCTGCCCTGCCCTGCCCTGCCTTCCTTTCGACCCAGACAGATAGACAGGCTGGGAGAAAGGTAGGGAGGCAGGGAAGGAGGGAGGCAGACAGGCTGTAGGTAAGATAGTCATTCTGTGGGACAGGGAGGGGGAAAGGAAGTGAGCGAGCGTGTGGGTGTGTTAGAAAGGCTGTGAGGGAGGTTGGATGGGGTTTTGGCTGACTGGAGGTGGGTAGATAAGGGAGACAGACAGGCTTTAGGGAGGTTAGATACGGAAAGTGCACGTACTGTAGGGGAAGGACCAGAATGAGGAAGAAGTAGGCAGAGAGAGAGGCAGAAGGAAGGAAGGCTGACTTTGGTGGGCAATAGGGAGGGAGGCCGGCCGGCTGGAGAAAGGAAAGTAGGAGATTGTGAGGGAGACATTATACAGTAGGCAGCTGTACTTGGGAGACATAGGGTAGTATTATAAATGAGTTGGAAATTTTGTAGCACCTTTCCCTAGCGATTTATTCTGCAAATTTTACCTTAATATCTTATACTATGTATATGTCGTTTTATCGACATGCTTTGCTTCAGTAACATACAAGAGGATACTGAGGAATAATGAGCAAAATAAACTGCCAAGGAAGATGTGTTGCGAATTCTCCAAAGTCGCTTAAAATACTGTCCATAGTTTCATCTCCCCGTCTCCCCCAAACCACCACGTGGAGGGAAGTTGTCCAGGTGTTGGTCCGAAGCTTTGCCAGACAACACAGGAAACACTGCCATCATACACTGTCTGCCACTGTGGTCTGCCAGTGAGTCAAACTGCCACCTTAACAGTGAACTGAAGGTCTCTGGTGTGTTTGTCTGGCTATACAACATCCTCCATCCAGTGGTAGGGGCAGAGGGTGGCTGTAGAAGAAAGATAGGCAAACAGGGAGCGATGAATACTGGCATAGAAATAAGAGGATAGGAAGAGGGATCAGGTGGAATGTTGACTGGGAATGAGTAGTGTGTGTGTGTGTGTGTGTGTGTGTGCTGAGATCTCGATGAAGTAATAGCTCAAAAAAAAACCAAACCAAGACAAAGAATGATCAATAATAGTTCATCCCATCAATACGATGACGTCTTTTATTCTTTCTGCCTTAGATGATACACAGCGTTTATACAGCCTAAGGGACCCCGCTCGTAGTGAAGGGGCAAGGCAAATAAATGATGGTAGAATATTATGTACAAAGTGTTTAGGAAATTATAAGAAGCAGAATAGAATATGTAATTGGTTTTTATAAATAACCACTTGAGGAAGTAAAGAAAAGACACGAACAAAGATAGGCCAGATAAAGAAAAGATAAGTGTATGGCAAAGAAAACGAGACATACAGGAACTGTGAAATACAGGATATACGGAAGTAAGAAATTGAGAAAATAAACTACAGTACAGTGATACAGGAAAAGAAAATGGAGAAAATAAGAATGGACAGCACAGTGGCAAAGAGAAATGAGAGTATGTAGAGGAATGAGAGGAAATAAAGAAATGACAAAAGGATAGGGTAGTAAATGAGACGTAGATTAGTGAAAGAGAAATAAGTAAGGAAGGAATGGCATGAAAAAGGAATAGTAATGGAAGAGAGGAAATGGGAGACAGAGGAAATAAAGAAATGATTGGACAATAGCAAAGAAAGTAAGAGATAGAGGGATAAAGAAGGGATAGGACAATGGCAAAGAAAACTAAAAACAAAGGAGGTAAAGAAAGGCAGGTCAGTGACAAAGAAACTTAGATAATAAAAGGCGGAAAATGACAAAAGAAGAGAAATAGATGAAACAAAGAAATAAGATGATAGTTGCAGAGAACATGAGGAACAGAGGGAATAAAGAAAAGACAGGACAGTGGCAAAGAAAATGAGAAATGATATACAGACCTCTCCTCCACTTGACTTTAATCTTCTTTCACCTCATTCTCGTAGACTCCACCTCTCTCTTCCACATCTTTCTCTTATTCTTGCTTCAAATACGCCACTTCCCACCTCACTTCATTCCACTTCACATCTTCACTCCACTGCACGTCATCATTCCACTTCACATCTTCACTCCACTTCATATCTTCATGCCACTGCACTTCTTCACTCCACCTCATCACTCTGCTTCACTTCTTCACTTCACTCAACTTCACCACTTCTTCACTCCATTCCGATTCTCTCCACTTCACTCCATCTCACTTCTTCACACCACTTCTTCACTCCACTCCACTTCACTTTTTCACTCCATTCCATTTCACTCCACTCCACTTCACTCCACCCCACTTCTTCACTTTACCTCTTTTACCTCGTTCTCGGCACAGGGGAGTGAGACAGGCAGAGGGAGAGATGGCTGGAAATGATGTAAGGAAGGAAACAGGAAAGGCAGGAGGAAAGGGAGGGAATAGGGAGGGGGGCGTGCTAGGGAGTGACACAAGGAAGGTAAATGAGGGTTTATAAGGAGTGAAGAGCTGTGTTGATTGCTTTCATGAATTTTTTTGGCCCCTTGTGCAACATGTTTTTCGATCAGTGAGGTGCTTCTTCGGTATGGTGAAGTCCTTTTACTGTGTTCTAGCTGCTGCCTGACGATTGTGGGAAGGACCTTAGAACTAAAGAGGTGAGATGATACTTTTAACACTTTTCGTCTCATTAACTCTCCTCCTCTTACTGACTCCCTTCAACCTCTGTCTCTTCGCCGCACTGTTGCATCTTTATCTCTTTTCTATCGCTACTTTAATGGTCACTGCTTCTCTGAACTGTCTGCTTGCATTCCTCCACCTCTACGACGGGCGCGTAGCACCCGTCTGGCAGCAAACTCTCATCCCTTTTCTGTCCAACTCTCTAATGCAAGAGTTAACCGTTACTCCCAGTCTTTCATTTATGCAACAGGTCAACTCTGGAACTGTCTCCCTCTATCTGTATTTCCTGCTGCCTATGATCTCCAGTCTTTCAAACGCAGTGTGTCCAGGCATCTCAATATGATCGGATCTTGAATTTGGCTCTCTATTGTATTTTGTTTTTCTCTTGGAGGGAACTGTTACTGCGTTCCTTCTTCCTCGCATTTAAAAAAAAAAAAAAAAAAAAAAAAAAAAACGGTGACGTCTTTGTTTTATTTGTGCTGACTGCCGGCGATTTTATTCAGCTTTGGGGCGACCTTTTACAGTGAAGGGGTAAATGAAGCTGTATCTAACCTCTCCAGTTTCAAGAATCTTCCCAGGCAGAGGAAAATTGTCCAGTGGTTGGGAAAAAATGACGTCATCGAAGTGAAAAGGTGAAGGGCTATTTATTGTGCAGAGAAAATGGACGTCACTGTATTAAAGGGGTGAAAGGTGTATGTGTAGGTGTACTCAGGGAAAGAGATGTCACCGTGCTGGAGAGGTGGTGTATTTATAAGGTGTACTAACAAATACAAATGACGTCAGCGTACTGAAAGCGGTATGTCTGTTTATATGGTGTACTGAGGAAGGCTGCACTGGAAGTGAGAGGTGACATGTGATGGCAATATTGATACTTGTACAATACCTGGTGGGACTGGTTGGCTGCGGTGTGTAGTAGTGAATGGTACACCAAGGTCACGGCCGCAGAGTAACAGGCGTGCACGGCGGAGACGTTTTACTCTCAGGCTTCCGTGATTCACTTAAAGGTATAAACATTTTTGCCATTAGCTGGATTAGAATATTAGTTATCCCAAGCACGAGGGTTTATAATGGCAGTATTATCACTCTTGGGCTTCTGTGACTCATTCTCAGCTGAATTTAATCGTCTGGTGTTAACTGACGCGACCATGAGAAGGTCAACCTATTCAGTCCGATAACAGATATATACAGTAGATAGATAGGTAATTCTTGCAACTACCAGACAATTTCCTACTGCAGAGGAAAACCACGCACACTGTGAAGGGGTTACATAGGCATTTATTTACTCCATCAGTGCGATTTTTTTTTTTCTCCCTACCACCAGTTTCATTACAGAGGAGAGTTGCCAGCATTGTAGGGGTTAACCTGCATGGTATTAGTGTGGAGGTGCTGGGAGTGTTTGTTTGGTCAGCGCTAACATTGCGGACTAACTGGCCATCTGGTTTCACGGAAGGTAATGTTTTCTTAACACTTCTGCCTCCTGTAGTATAACCACTTTGGTAGAGTTCTAGCAGAGCAGAGGTTCCAACCCTTTTTTTGTTCTGTTGCCCTTCGAACAAAACATGATAACATCCATGACCCATTTACATCATTCTTTGAAGAAAGTCAGGTAGTAACGTCGGTCGGGTGATCTTGTTGGAATTAGATTACTGCAAGTCTGGTGATTAAGAACAAAATTAATAAATATAAAAGAGCACTCGGGAAGCGAATTGACAACTCAATGGTACGTTTAAAATGTATTTTTGATGCCATTTGGGATATCAGTGATTACGTAACAATGAGCAGAGAATAAACGATCTTCCATGTGAAACCGATTTTGCTCTTTCAGTTTTATGCTCAACAGGTCGTAAAAACGCGCTCAGAGAAATAGTCGATAATGACAGAAACTCCGAGAGAGCCATTTCCTGATATTAGGGTAGTATCCCACTTTTCAACCAACTCCACCAAACTCTTCCCTCCTGAAGTGCCAGTGGATAGTGAGTCTTTCCAAAGTTCGAGGAATTCATCTTTTTTTGTCTCCAGGTTTTGCGCCGCACCTAATGACAGAATAAGGATGCTTCATAAATTTTACCTTACAAAAAATATTATGAAATTCTGTCAGCAGTGACTCCTCCTAAGTGAGATTACCTCCTGACCCCCTGAGCAGGGTACCATGTTCCCCAGGTTGGGAGTCATTGAAGCAGAGTAAGTGAAAAGTGCTTACGTAAATCCGGAGACTTTATTGTATTATTCATGGACTCCATTTTGACGTACCGCTTCAAGATTCAGTAAACAGATGTACAGTCGTCATTATCGTTAGGGATGGGATCGATAGATCCGAGGTTTTTCAGGCACTGTTACTCGACCCGATTCTGTACGGTTGGTACCCTACATCCTAGTCCTGTAGGCATAAATGAATTTATCCGTTCTCGAGCAGTGTGAATCGAATGAGGCTTCTTATGGTATGTTTGGCGATTCAGCAGTGATGTCGTAACGGTTAAGCAACGCCAGGCCAGTGACCAAAGAGATCTTACATCGAACCAAACAAGGAATTATGGGTTGGAAACAAAATGCACAGATGCTTATCTCTTTTACCTTTCCTATTTCTAACTCAGTGTCATGCATTTGGAACTCTTGGTTGGTGGCAGGAAGTACTTAATGCTTTTAGATCATTATTTATAATTGATGATGGTGGTGGTGATGATGATGATGATGAGGAGGAGGAGGAGGAGGAAGAGGAGGAGGAGGAGGATGGAGAGTAACATAATTTTTTTGTTATTGATGTTATTGGTACTGGTATATGTAATATTGTTTGTGTATTTTAACAGTTTTATCATAGTGTGTATCTTACTGGTGTCCGTGCAGATATGTTTCATTTGTGATGTTTCGAGACAGTTTCATTAGGTTTATGAAGATAGTGTTGTATTCACCGACCCATGGCTTCTACCTAGTCCTCATATCTAAACATCTCTTAACAGCCACCAACAGCTTTACGGAATTCTCGCTGTGCTAAGAGGGATCTAATATAGGTCTGCCTTGCACGGGTCATCATCTACCAGCTCCTGCCCCCGTCCCCAGCTGCTACTGACATGGAACACAGGCGTACCGACTGTTAACCAGGCTCTGGGAATCTTATCATTCACTTCGTCTGGTGTTCCAAAATGGAACGTCAGAAGAAATAACAATACGTTTCTGACGGGTGTACTATCACGATCCAAAGTTTCTTTACCCCCCTGAGTGGAGGAAGGTCGAAGCCAAGGTTGAAGAAATGACGGGCCACCGAACACAGGCCAGTTCATGATGGAGGGGTTCACTAACCTGAAACTTAGGATAATAAGAATCACCCGGATGAAACACACGAGCCTATTTATGAATCACGGTATCATGAACCATTATTAGTCTTGTATACTGGCAGTGTCCGATCATCTGGTCTTGCTACAACCTTGGCTTCGACCTTCTTCCACTCAGGGGGGTAAAGAAACTTTGGATCGTGATAGTACATACCTGAAATAATCTGTAGGTCACATATACAGTATATTCAGATTATTTTACATTGTGGATAACACGGTATGTATGCAGTTCTAAAGGTGAGTATTAACCCCTCCAACACGGTATTGACTTTCCAAAACTAAGTAATACCGTTCTGTGTTGGCCAGAACATGAAAATTGAAGTTAAATAAGTGAAGTGTGGGTTGATTATTTCTTAGAATTTCAGTGTATGTGGTAGTTGTCGTTATAGTTAGAAATGAAATTAGAAATTAATCTTGCTGATGGGATTCGTGGCAGAAATGAAAACCATGAAATTTATGTAAAGGGTTTTATTTTTGTATTAATATGTTAACCCTTCATTACGATGGCATTGATTTTTCTTACCATCCCCAGACGATAGATCATTCAACCTCGATGAGTTGGATAATGCTCTGATTATCTCCTTTACTATATGAGGTAATTCCTGAGGTGAATAAAAGTGCCTGGTTACGGCAAGAATAAAATACCAAAGATGTCCTTTGGCTGAAGAGATGAACAAAGGTGTTTGCCCAACCTGTATACCGTCTCACAGAATTACCACTTTCTTGTCCTGATTAACGTTTAGTCGTAAGCTGTTCACTACGAGAGGTGCCCCTAAGCTGATTAAATATCCTGGTGGTGACAAGAATACGATAAAGTACAAGATAGACATCCTCGTACTGAAAGGGTTAATAATGCTTCAAGGTGTACTACCACCTTGGACAGTGTGAAGCCTGTTGACACTGTTAACCCAATCAGTGCGATTACACATTGGTTGTAATTTTTACTACCTCTACACTATCTTATTCAGCTTAGAAGAGGTCTGTCAGTCTGAATTATATCTTTTTGTGGAAATAAGATTAAAATAACATGGCTGAAGAAGTCATAGTGTACATTTTTTCAATGTTTCGTTTTCCAAACAGCCTCGTTAGTATTGAAAAAATTACGAATAGTGCACAGTATCATAAAACGAGAGAGAGAGAGACAGACAGACAGACAGAGACAGAGAATAATTCCTGATAAGCCGTTTTGTCATATTCTTTCGCCTCTTAGCGTCCACTTCACCCTCCATTCTTCCGTCTCTCATCTTCTCCCTTTTTCGTCTTCTCTTTTCTTTCTTTCCTCTTCCTTATTTTTGTTTGCCTCCTAATTATTTACCATTTCACACTTGCTCATTATTCCTCTAATTATCTGTTCATCCGCTCATCCATCCACCTCACTTCGTCTTTTCGTCTATCCAGCCGTCCACTGAAGCCAGCTCATCTATCCGTCCGTCACCTCAATTTTTCCTGCTGTTCATCCATCTCAGTTTGTCGTTCTAACCTTCCATTTTGGTTTGTCTTTTATCCATCAGTTTCAGTTTGTCCTTCTGTCCATCTATTTCTATTTGTCCTATCCATCCATCTCAGTTGGTCCTGCTGTCCCTCCATTTCAGTCTGTTCTGTCCATCCATCTTAGTCTGTTCTTCTGTCCATCCATCTCAATTTGTTCTTCTGTCCATCCAGCTCAGTTTGCCCTTCTGTCCATCCATTTTGATTTGCATCTCTATCCATCCATTTGGTTTGTCTTTCTATCCATCCATTTTGATTTGTCGTTCTATCCATCCATCTCAGTTTGTCCTTCTGTCCATCCATCTCAGTTTGTCCTGCCCGTTCATATCAGTTTGTCCTTCTATCCATCCATCTCAGTTTGTTCTCCTTTCCTTCAGTGCTTCCAGCTGACCCACTCTATTTCATCCTTTCGTCCAGTGATCAACTTAACCCATTTCATTCTCCAATTCATGGGTCTCTTGCCTAACCCATTCCATTTCATCCGACCATCTATTCAGCCATTTTATCCATCTATTCATGTATCCACCAATCCCAGTTCATCATCCCATCCACCAACATCCACCTTATCCTCCCATCTATCCACCCATCCATCCATTCGTCCACCCATCCCGACACTTTCATCCAGTTCCCCAGCGTGTCCAACTTGTGGCCAGTCCAGCCCAGCCCTTGTCTCTCTCCACCCAAGTTCTGCCCCGCCAGGCATTGTTGTGCGCCCACCCTGCCAGCCCTTACTCCTTGCTGCCCTTACTGTGGTAGCCCTTACTCCTTGGTGCCCTTACTACGGCAGCCCTTGCTCCTTGGTGCCCTTACTGCGGCAGCCCTTGCTCCTTGGTACCCTTATTGCGGCAGCCCTTGCTCCTTGGTGCCCTTATTGCGGCAGCCCTTGCTCCTTGGTGCCCTTATTGCGGCAGCCTTTGCTCCTTGGTGCCCTTATTGCGGCAGCCCTTGTTCCTTGGTGACCTTATTGCGGCAGCCCTTGCTCCTTGGTGCCCTTACTGCGGCAGCCCTTGCTCCTTGGTGCCCCTACTCCTTGATGTCCTTACTGTGGTAGCTCTTACTCCTTGGTGCCCTTGCTCTTGGTGCTATACTCTTAGTGCCCTTACTGTGCCAGCCCTTACTCCTTGGTGCCTTTACTGTGCCAGCCCTTACTCCTAGGTGCCCTTACTCTTGGTCCTCTACTCTTAGTGCCCTTACTTTGGCAGACCTTACTCCTTGATGCCCTTACTCTTGGTGCTGTACTGTTAGCGCCCTTACTGTGCCAGCCCTTACTTCTCGGTGCCCTTGCTCTTGTTGCTGTACATATAATGCCCTTACTGTGGCAACCCTAACTCCTTGGTGCCCTTGCTCGTGGTGTCCATTCTCTCGGTGTTCATACGCTTGGTGCCCATTCTCTTGGTGTCCATACTCCTGCTGTCCATACTCTTGGTGTCGGTACTCTTGGTGCCTTTATTCTTGGTGTCGGTACTCTTGGTGCCTTTATTCTTGGTGCCCTTACTCTTGGTGCCTTTATTCTTGGTGCCCTTACTCTTGGTGCCCTTACTCTTGGTGCCTTTATTCTTTGTGCCTTTACTCTTGGTGCCCTTACTCTTGGTGGCTTTATTCTTTGTGCCTTTACTCTTGGTGCCCTTACTCTTGGTGCCTTTGCTTTTTATGTCCATATTATTACTGTCCCTGCCATTGTCTAAGCCCTTACGTTTGGTGCCCTTAACATCGCCCCCCCCCCCTCTCTCTATCTATCTCTCTCTCTCAAGCTTACGTTTTTATCCTCTCTCTCTTTCCTCATACCTCTTCCTCTGTCGCCATCTCTCCTTCTCTCTCTCCCTCTCTCTCTCTCCGTGCCTCCATTGGTGCCCTCTCACCCCCGCCTCGGTGTGGTCACGTGTTCAATCCTCTCCAGGAGCACTTGGAAGCTGGGTCAAGAGGCTCGGCCTGCCTGGTTAGTGCTCACCCTGCCACCCCCTCACCCTGCCACCCCCTCACCCTGCCACCCCCTCACCCTGCCAACCCCTCACCCTGCCAACCCCTCACCCTCCCAACCCCTCACCCTGCCTTCCCTCACTCTGCCACACCCTGCCAACCCCTCACCCTGCCATTCCTTACCCTGCCAACTCCTCATTCTGCCAACCTTCACTTTACCAGCCCCTCACCCTGCCCCTCCCCTGACATACCCCACCTTGCTATCCCCCTGCCCTGCCATCGCTCCACTGCCATCTCCCTCCCTGCCAACTCCCACCCACTGCCATCTCCCTCCCTGCCAACTCCCACCCACTGCCATCTCCCTCCCTGCCAACTCCTACACACTGCCATCTCCCTCCCTACCAACTCCTACACACTGCCATCTCCCTCCCTGCCAACTCCCACCCATCCATCCCTCATTCTGCCATCCTTCATCCTGCCACCCCTTACCTTTCCATCCCCCACCCTGCCATCCCCCTCCCTGCCAGCTTTCATCTGTCAACTCAGCACGCCAACTCCTACCCTGCCAACTCAGCACGCCAACTCCTACCCTGCCAACTCATTTTGCCAATTTTTACTGTACCATCCCCTGTCCTACCAATTCCTGCCTTGCCACCCCTCACCCTGCCAGCTCCTCCCCTGCCAGCTTGTTCCCCCAGCAACCATTCCTGCTCGGTTAACAGTTGAATATTTTCCCTGGTGGTTTCTGAAATGTATAAACGACCACACACACACACACACACACACACACACACACACACACACACACACACACACACACACACACACACACACACACACACACACACACACACACACACACACACACACACACACACACACACACACACACACACACACACACACACACACACACACACACACACACACACACACACACACACACACACACACACACACACACACACACACACACACACACACACACACACACACACACACACACACACACACACACACACACAAGACCTTGAACTCATACACAGCCGCACAAGTCCTCATGCGCACCGGCAATTAAAGATTGGGGGGGCACGAGAGTAGAGAGCAGGGAGGGAAGGGGAGAGAGGAGAGAGCAGGGAGGGAAGGGGAGAGAGGAGAGTAAAGGAGAGGAGAAGATAAAGGGAGAAGATTAGAGGAATGATGGGAAGAGGGAGGAGAGGAACGGTAGAGAGAGGAGGGGAAGGGAGGGACGGAGAGTTGAAGGAAGGTGAGAGGGGATAGGAGAAAGTTATATTGGAACAGAGGTATGGGAAGAAGAGAGTAGGTGAGAGGAATGGAGAAAAAGGGAGGAGAGGAGGGAGGAAGGTCGTGGAAGAAGGTAAGAGGGGGGGGGAAGAAAAAGAAAGAGTAGAAGAAGAAAAGGGAAGAAAGGGAAGGGAAAGAAAGTTCGGGGTGGAGATTGTAGAGAGAGGAAGAGATTGGAGGGGAGAGAAAACTTGGAGAGGAGAGTGGAAAGGAGAGGAAGGGATCGGAATGGAAAAGAAAAGGGAAGGGAGAGGAAGGCCGGAGAAGAGAGTGGGGGGATGAGGAAGTGAGAAGAGAAAAAGAGAGGAAGATAGAAAGAAGGGAAAGGAAGATTGGGGAGGGGAGGGGGTGAAGATATTAAGAAGAAGTGGATGGAAGTGAATGAAGAAATGAATTGTGAACGGAGAGGTCATGGCAGGAGAGGTGTACGCTAGAAGCCGCAATAGAAAAAGAAATTCAGGCTTAGGTATTTTTGCCTTAAATAGAAAACTTTATTCATACATAAAAATGGGCTGAGGTATTTTTGCTGTGTGGGCGGACATGGAATTATTGTGAAGTTCTGTGAAAAGGAAGTAATAGTTATTTTGTTTTCATATCAGAGGCTGCAGGAAAGAAAAACATTCCTTAAGAAGAGGATTAAGAAGGTTTAAATTAATGATATGACAGGTAAATAATTTAAAACAGTTATTTGATAAACGTTAGAAAAGAGAGAAAGAGGGAAGAGAAAGGGACAAGATGGGAATGCATTAAAAATTAACAGCTTCGAAGTAAAAATTAGTTAATGACACAATAGAAGGATCACAGACCAGAGAGAAAAGGAAAGAGGAAAGTGAAAAGAAAAGGGGTTTAAAATGATGAACTGGACACAGAGAATAAATCAAAGTAAACATTCTGTAAGCGGAAGAAAAGCTGGATTAGAAAGCGAGAAGGGAGAAAAGGAAATGTGAGAAATAGTAAAGCAACACAAAAGAAAGATCAAAGAGGAGCGAGAGGACAGAGAAAAGATAAACGGAGGGAGGATTTAAGAGGATGAAGAAGGAAGGTTAAGACATGCAGGTTAGCTTCAAAGGTGAGAGAGAGAGAGAGAGAGAGAGAGAGAGAGAGAGAGAGAGAGAGAGAGAGAGAGAGATAGTGAGAGGGAGAGAGAGAGAGAGTGAAGGAGGAGGGACTGTAAAGAGGATCAAGTGTTCTGAGAGGATAAAGGAATGGAGGAGGACGAGGAGGAGGAGGAGGAGGATCGCAGAAATAAGAGCAGAGGCAGGATTGAAATGCACACACACACACACACACACACACACACACACACACACACACACACACACACACACACACACACACACACACACACACACACACACACACACACACACACACACACACACACACACACACACACACACACACACACACACACACACACACACACACACACACACACACACACACACACACACACACACACACACACACACACACACACACACACACACACACACACACACACACACACACACACACACACACACACACACACACACACACACACACACACACACACACACACACACACACACACACACACACACACACACACACACACACACACACACACACACACACACACACACACACACACACACACACACACACACACACACACACACACACACACACACACACACACACACACACACACACACACACACACACACACACACACACACACACACACACACACACACACACACACACACACAAACACACACACACACACACACACACACACACACACACACACACACACACACACACACACACACACACACACACACACACACACACACACACGGGTGGGGGGGCAACAGGTCAAGCTACACACAATATCCTAATCTTATCTTTCCTTCCCAGCCTTCACCCACGGTGGCCGCCACAAAGCACCGCCTTGTCTGGCCTGTATTGTGAATGATATCGATGGTTTTATGCCAACTTTCGTTACCGTAGCGATTTATCATGCATAATACACCTTGACACTGCATTTTGAATAATTTATATATTTTTATTATGGGTGTAGTTTGACTCATTATCATGCGGGAGGATAAAAATGTGTAATATTAAACTAAACTGCTGAGGAAGAGGTGCAACGAATCCTTGTTTGCCACCATGAATACGGTCGCTGTCCCAACTCTTCTCTACTTCCTTCACCTCCAAGCCACCCTCCCTCATGTACTCCTCCACTTTATCCTCTCACCTCAGTCTCGGTCTTCCATTCCTCACTCCCCCATTGACTGCTTCTTTCTCTGTTAACCTCTCTTTCTCCAAACGTCCCTGACAACCAGACCACCTCAGTGCATCCTCCTTCACCTTACTGGTGTGAAGACGATTATTGTTTCTTATTTATATCCCGAACGAGTTACTCGTATTTCAACCACGGCAGAATCTCTTGTTGTACATCGTTGTGAAGGGGTTACGGAGACATACAGTCTTTGTTAACCCCTTCACTATGATAATTTGTTTCTACGTGTCACTTCCATACAATATTGTAACCTGGGAAGGACCGATCGGTTTCACCCCGTCGTTACAAAAGGCCTCCTCTGATCCAAATAAAAATGTTTGGTGGTTGCAGGCATAGCATATATTTTAAAACACCTTCCTGCTTCAAAGGGTTAACGAAAGCGTGAAGTCCTTCTTAGGCTGATTAATACCGTGAGGGATTAACGAGTAAAACTAAACAAGCATTAATCATACTGAAGGAATTAACTGCCTTCACTTAAATTTCTATCTCATCAATTGCTCACCACCAATGCATCCCAGTAGAAATTATAAAAAAAAATAAAAAAAAAGTCCAACTCCAGCTTCCATTTGGCCAGCCATATTGAACACGGGCAGTCAGTCTCCATCAGTGATATTATGTCGTGTGGTTTTTGCCGCCTGGTTATGTGGAATTGGGATGGCTCTCAGGCCATGATTTTCTGGGAAGCGGAGAAAAATGTGGGACTGAATTTTTGACACTGTGTACGGAGGCGTTTGGTGGTGGTGATGAGATTTTTGTGTCTGAGTGAGGGAAGTAATTTGATAGGTAAATGATTGACTTGCAGAGAGAGAGAGAGAGAGAGAGAGAGAGAGGGAGAGAGAGAGAGAGAGAGGGGGGGGGAGAGAGAGAGAGGGAAGAGAGAACCTACCCACCCCATAAAGGACTCAGCTTCGAGTGACCTGACAGACGGGTTAAAATTCATGTTAACCGTAAAAGATTATGCAGAAGCAACTTTTACTATGAATATTGAACCTCCCTGTCTGCCTGTCACCCTGTATGTGTGTGTTTGTTCCTGCTTATCAGTATCAGTCACCTGTGTTTGTTGATCTATTTGTTTAGTATCCTGTATCTATCACCATCTATCAGTCCACCTGATGTTATACGGTTCTCTCTCTCTCTCTCTCTCAGCATTTTCAGACTCCCTTATCTTCTCACATATCCGGTCTGCCATTTTCCCCTCCCTTTGCATTTAGGTGTATTTGTTCCTCAGAGTGAAGCGCTACGTCAAAATACCGTAAGAAAATAGACGGTAAGATTATAAGAAAATATAGCAGTTTTTCGCGATGGGTTTTCCAATATAACTTTTTATCGTTTCATCATTGAGTCCTCAGTGACGTGATGGTCCTCAGTGACGTGATGGTCCTCAGTGACGTCATAGTCCTCAGTGACGTGATGGTCTTCAGTGACGTGATGGTCCTCAGTGACGTGATGGTCCTCAGTGACGTGATAGTCCTCAGTGACGTGATGGTCTTCAGTGACGTGATCGTCCTCAGTGACGTAATGGTCATCAGTGACGTGATAGTCCTCAGTGACGTGATGGTTCTCAGTGACGTGATAGTCCTCAGTGACGTGATGGTCCATAGTTACGTGATAGTCCTCAGTGACGTGATGGTCCTCAGTGACGTGATGGTCCATAGTTACGTGATAGTCCTTAGAGACGTGATGGTCCTCAGTGACGTGGTACACATGGTGGCCAGTAAATGACGCTCCAATAAAAACTCGCCTGATGTGTGTTGCAGGGACGGCCCAGTCTGCTGATGTGGGCGTGGATATGGCAGTGGAGATAATAACGAATAAATGGCATAAGTTTGACATTGATAACGCTGACGACACCGTCCCCACAACACACGAGAAAGCACCTGGCGGAGTGGAAGAGCAGCGTTTTATATGGTCCAGCCCGTATATTGCCTCACGTGCGTCAGCGGTGTTATAATCAGAAGTACTTGATTTCACACTTGTCTTCACACTTCACACTTGACTTTACACGCTTCACACTTTACTTCGCACACGAGAAAGCACCTGGCGGAGTGGAAGAGCAGCGTTGTATATGGTGCAGCCCGTCTGTTGCCTCACGTGCTGTCAGCGGTGTTATAATCAGAAGCACTTGACTCAGAATCCAGCAGATGGTGAGTTTAATTCCCGGACCGACCAGACACCTTTGGCCAGGGTATGTACCGCATTGTGTTGGCGCCTTAAATTGAATCGGGACCTGGATCAGCACATCGACGGTTGCATGTCGTAGTTTAGGAGAATGTTTGTTGGCTGCCCTCCTTGTCAGTAACGCATAAATACGGTGAACTTTTGATTATTACCTCCCCGCAAAAATATTGACTGACCATGGTGTTTCACCGAACTCATCTAGGTCATCTGATTGACTGACGTCGCATCTTGTGAGGGGTGGCCTTGATAAAACAACATGCAGGCATTTCTGACCCTACTCAGTAACGATCCCTCTTCCCACGACACGCCAGCCTCCCGTACATAACCATTCGATCTGTCGTGCGAGAAGGTAAAAATAGAGACCCGAATATGAAACAGTCGGATGCGAGACGGTACGTCGGGAAATGTTTGTCTGATTTACTGCAGTCAGAGCCAGTTTTGTTTCTTAGGTCGTGCCGTACAAGACAGGATCATGAGAGAGAGAGAGAGAGAGAGGGATGGACTGACGGACAGAGGGAGGAATGAGACTGACGGATCGAGAGTGATGACAGATAACGATTGATGCGAAAAGATAACGCCGTCATGATATAAAAGGTAAATGTGCAGAGTGATGATCATGATGATGATGATGATCATGATGAGAGAAGAGGAGGGGTAATAGATAGAAACAGAGACGAATGGCAACGAAAAACGCGAAAAAAGCCACTACAGGATAAAATAGGAAAATGGTGAAAGTGATGATGTGAGGAGTGTGTTGGAGGGTGGGCTGGTGTGGCCAGAGAGGCGTTAAGGGACATTATCAGGCATCACCAGTCATCAGGTGTAGCACACTTATACCGCTTTGTGATGATTTACACTAAACGTAGTGGAAGGGTTGAGAGGAAGATGAGTGTATGCACTTTCTGTTGAAGTTTGTCGTGGTGAAGAGGTTGGAAACTGTCTAATATCGATGCCGTGTATGTCAGTTTAAGATAGATTGAGATACTCGTTCACATACAAGAAAATATTTGGGTGTAATAAAGATGTGGTGTACAAAGCCTCATAAGCCCCTGGAAATACACATTAATGTTCCATTGTGTGTTGCTGATGCAGTGTGTGTGGATATTAGAGATACAGATAACGTAAAAGGTGGAACGTTGCTTTAATATTATAGAGGTAGCAGAGCCTCCCTATATTCTGCCCAAGTTATCTATGAGACGTCATGTTGATATAAGAGATAGGGATTGACGCTACAAGGTAATATGTTACTGTACTATCCAGCAAAGTCCGGTATCAAGGCTCCGGATATTACCTCGTATGTTACGTACCGGTATGTAATGCATATGAATAACAAGATACTGATAACAGGTATGATAGGTGAATATGTGGGTGTAATATTTGTATTTGTATCCGTATCAGTCCAGATGAGATCCACTGCAGGACTAGACCTTTTCCTTGAGGGGAAATTGATAACCAGACTTAACCCTTCCCCATACTGGCGAAGTACAAAGTGGAAAGGGGACGTCTGTAGGACGAATGGTGTATGTGAATATGGAAGTGTTGTAATTTTGTGTGTGTGTGTGTGTGTGTACACCGTCTGTAGAACCGACAGGGTCTGAACGTAATATAGGCACATGAAAAGGTATAATACTGGCACCTTCTTTAAATGTCCGCCACGACTTAGGTTGGAACCATAGGCTGGAAACATACTCATCGCGAGACGAGTACGCCACCGATTGAATCACTGCAGCGCCGGTGTAATATAGAGGTGGTATAAAGCCTCCTGATATTCTCTCGTGCTACTTATGCAGTGCAAGTGGATATTAACAAGATGACAGATTTGTGGTAGGTGGTGTGGTGCCCCTCATCCACTCACTTGATGTAGTGCTGCCTACTTCTTCCTTCATCTGTATCATTCTGTTTCTGTGTACCTTCCCCTTTTCCTATTTGTCCCTTCTTTTCTGCCACTCTTTATTACTCTTTCCTTTTCAGGTGGCTTTACATTGAGTGACAAGCCTAATGGTTTCCTGTAAGCCAGGAAACCATTTACAACGCTGGCTGGCAACCACATAGCCAACTCACACGTGTTCACTACGTATTAACAAGTGGGTTGGCGGAGGATTAGCGCCCCTCCCCTTAAAACAACTAACTCAAAGATAAACGGCCACCCTTGATGGGATTACGGCGTCTGGCTATAGACAGATAGACAGAGATAACAGATAAAGCTGTTCTAGAGATAATGGACCAAGTCATTCTGTGTGTGTAATGTAGAGGTGTACTATTGCTTGTTAACCTCCTGGGAACAACAAGAGTTCTAAGTGATGGTGTCCGTTTGTACGGTGATCTGATACAGCACATTACCCACACTGCCTACCTCACTACATTTTGTCAACTTTTACTACACCCCAGATTAACTCCTTGAATCTGGTAACGTATTTCCACCTCCCAGGGGCCAACCTAGAAGGGCCAGTGTCACTGAGTTACTTAGCGTACAGATGGACCAGTCAAAAATTAGCCCCTTGCAGCCCCCCTTGAGCCTCCAGGACAGTTAGGGGTCTTCCCATGACCCCATTGGATGATCCCCAGAGGCTCCCTCATTTGTTATCCTTTGGGGGTCCTTTTAAGTCAAAAGCCCTGTGAAATGCGGGTGGACTTTCCCATAGATATTTATCGGTTTGTATTTTACTGTCTTGTTAATGTTGCCGTTTGTTAATATTGTTTCGCGTTAGCCCTTTCCTCCCAGGGTCCGGCAGCAAAGAGCAGGGCGGTTCTAGTTTTAGATGCGGGAAAATCACTGGGAACAGCTTTGTCCGTTCATTTCTCACTAACGATTTTGGGACGGGAGTTGTTTCACATGCAAAGACGTTAGCGACTTCAGTGAGGCCACACCACACCACACAGCACTCCAACCAACCTTCTTTTACAACACCAGACACATCACCCTCCTACAACACACCACACCAAGACAAGGAATATAACCGAAGGGCCCTGAAGCGCTCACATCTAGTATTATTGGACTTGTGCCGGTTTATTTGTGCTGCTTACTGACGTCAGCGTAGGAGACTTTTTCCAGCTGGAGGTGGTGTATATATAGCCTCCATTATTTCTTTCACTTCAGTGACGCTCTTTCAAACTGGATAGACTCGTGTGAACGTAACAAGACCACAGTATATATATAGCACGTTGTCAGACGGAAAAGGTTAACACTGAGTATCATAATACAAAAATGATTCACCATTCTTAATGGGGTAATTGATATCCATTAATCCCTCCACTACAGAGGATCTGTACTAAGCTGAATAAAATCATATGGCTGAAAGGCTTAACCTTCACAACGGGGAAACTCTAATTATATTTTATTACTGCTACAGACACATAATATTACTTTACTCAAGACAGACTTTACTTGAGGGAAATTGGCCAAGTTTATGCCAAAACTCTGTGCTACACTAGATAGCAGATTAAGCACGTTGAATAGAAACGTGAAAATTTGTAAGAGAATGAAAAAAAAAGTGAAAAATTATAGTGAGTGATAATCGTGTTATGGAGTGGGGAGGGGAGGATGGGCATCAGGTTTATGGGTCTGCCATAATTGCTTCGTGAACCCCGGAAGTGAAGCTTTGGCAGCCAGGCTGTAATCCAAGCTGGCGGGGACGGGGCGAGGGACAGATAGCGACGAAGGGAGCTTTTCATTTTTCTTTTCCCTTTTCGTTTTTGGCCTTATTACATGTTATTATATATTACACTTAAGCCCACGAAGCTAACACCCTCTTGTAGACAACGCCTTGCCAGGGTCGGACTAGGATCCTTCCCAACGGCGCAGTGCAGTGAACTATTAGGAGGTTTGGCTCCCAGGTGGACACCGCAGCTGCTCCACCCAGGATGCAAAGCACATCCACGTGTAGGCTTCTTGCCAGCGCTGCCAACGATTTTAAAAATAATCTGTTGCAGAACAAGGCTACAGGGGGAAGTAGAGGAGTAGACTGTAGCACCAGTCGAGCAGGGCAGTACTCCCGAGATGGATGGAAAGCTGATGACAGGGAGTGCTGGAGCTCCCGTTTCATCAGCCCTCAGGACTAGTTCCTGACCATCCACCTTTGCTGAACTTTTTCAGTGTCTCAGTTACACAGAGAGTAGGCCAGCATGCTCTCCAGTACAAATTTCTCTAACTATCTTCACCAAACTACATGCACAGTACACACTACACTTCCTATTCAAAATTTACCCAAAATGGCGTCGTTTTACCAAGCCTCGGAGTCCCCAGGGGGGGGGACCATAAAATGCCCCCACCATCTGCCCCTCTCCCGGTGACGACTCAAGATGCCTGGAACCACTGTCTGACTCTCTTCTTCTTCATTTCTGCAACATTCGCAGCCTTTCCTCTAACTTTCGCTCTGTTGAGCACCACCTCTCCTCCTCTAAACCTCACCTTCTTTTTCTAACGGAGACTCAGCTGTCTGAGGCAACTGACAGCAAACCCTTTTCTGTATCCTCCTACTTTCTCTATACTCATTTCAAAGCCAAAGGTGGCTGTTGTGTATATATACGCAACGACTTATCTTGCTCTCGTGTTCCTGAACTTGATTCTTCTGAATTCTCCACACTCTGGCTTCGGCTTTCCTGTCATTCTCTGACTAAATATATCTGTGCTGTTTACTTATCCCCTAATTCTACTGACTATCAAAAATTCTTCGACTATCTTACTTCTACGATGGAACACATTCTATCCATTTCTCCTTTCTCTGAAATCTCCATTCTTGGAGATTTCAATGTTCATCACCACCTTTGGCTCTCCTCTCCTTTCACGGATCCACCTGGTGAACAAGCCTACATCTTATCTATCCTTAATGACTTAGAGCAGCTTGTACAGCACCCTACCCGTATCCCTGACCGCCTTGGAGAGAGCTCCAACATACTTGACCTCTTCCTCACAACTAATCCTTCTCCTTACTCTGTTAATCTTTTCTCTCCGTTGGGCTCCTCCGATCACAACCTTATTACCTTAACCTGTCCTATCACTCCGGTACGGCCTGTGGACCCTCCAGAGAAACGTCGTCTGTGGCATTTTGGAGCCGCAGACTGGGAGGCCCTCAGGCAGTACTTCTTTGATTTTCCCTGGAATGATTATTGCTTCCATGGCCGTGAGCCATCTGAGCGTGCCTTGCGCATTACGGAGGTTATTCTCTCGGGCATGGAAGCATACATTCCTTTCTCATATCCTTTGACTAATGCAAGAAAGCCTTGGTTTAATCACGCTTGTTCTAATGCTGTCCGCAACAAGGAGAGGGCCTACAAAAGGTACCGGAGCCAACCCACCCCTGAATCACATCATCTTTACGTTTCTGCCCGGAATCGTGCTAAGTCTGTTCTTCGCTCTACTAAAAATAATTTCATCCATACTAAATGCTCTCAACTCTCCAACTCGAATTCTTCCCGCTCCTTCTGGCATCTTGCCAAAACTCTTTCTAACAACTTTACCTCATCATCCTTCCCTCCTCTTTTCTACTCTGATGGTTCTGTAGCTATTTCTTCTACTGATAAAGCAGATCTCTTCGCACAGACTTTCTCCTCCAATTCTACCTTAGACGATTCCGGTGCTGTTCCTCCATCTCTTCCCCTCTCTGACTTCCTCATGGCTGACATTAAAATTTCTTCAGTTGATGTATTTTCTGCCATCACTGGCCTCAGTACTAACAAGGCATATGGGCCTGATGGGGTCCCTCCTGTTGTTCTCAAGAACTGTGCTTCTGTGCTTACACCCTGCCTAGGCAAACTCTTTCGTCTTTGTCTGTCAACTTGTACCTTTCCTTCTTGCTGGAAGTTTGCTCTCATTCAGCCAGTCCCAAAGAAGGGTGACCACTCCCAACCCTCCAACTATCGTCCAATTGCTTTAACGTCCTGTATTTCAAAAGTTTTCGAGTCAATTCTTAATAGAAAAATTTTAAGGCATCTTTCCTATCACAACCTTCTTTCCGATCGTCAGTATGGGTTCCGTCAGGGACGCTCCACTGGCGATCTTCTCACCTACCTTTCAGACTCCTGGTCATCCTCCTTTCGGGACTTTGGCGAAAGCTTTGCCATTGCACTTGACATCTCAAAGGCTTTCGATCGAGTCTGGCATAAATCTTTAATTTCCAAACTGCCCTCCTACGGTTTCTATCCTTCTATCTGTGCCTTCATCGCTAGCTTCCTTTCTGGTCGTTCTATAGCCGCTGTTATAGACGGCCATCGTTCTTCTCCTAGATCTATCAACAGTGGTGTTCCTCAGGGCTCTGTCCTATCACCAACTCTCTTCCTTTTATTCATCAATGATCTTCTAAGCTGTACATCTAACCCTATCCACTCATATGCTGATGACTCCACCCTTCACCTTTCCATTCGGTTCCCGCAACGCCCATCTCAACAGTTACTTCAACAAACAAGGGATGAGGCTATGGCACACCTAATGTCTGACTTGGCTCGTATCTCTGACTGGGGTAAAAATAATATGGTTGTCTTTAATGCATCTAAGACTCAGTTCTTACACCTTTCAACCCGACAAAATCTTCCACAGGTATACCCACTAATGTTTAATAATATTCAGCTTAATCCTACATCATCCTTGAACATGCTTGGGGTTTCATTTACTAGGGACTTATCTTGGAAAGATCATATTGCATCTCTTGTAAGGTCTGCTTCCAAGAGATTGGGTGTGCTAAGCCGACTCCGCTCTTTCTTTACCCCTGCGCAATTGTTGACTCTATACAGGGGTTTTATCCGCCCCTGTGTGGAGTACAACTCTCATGTGTGGGGAGGCTCCCCTCATACAGCTCTTCTCAATAGGGTGGAGTCAAAGGCTTTTCGTCTCATTAACTCTCCTCCTCTTACTGACTCCCTTCAACCTCTGTCTCTTCGCCGCACTGTTGCATCTTTATCTCTTTTCTATCGCTACTTTAATGGTCACTGCTCCTCTGAACTGTCTGCTTGCATTCCTCCACCTCTACGACGGGCGCGTAGCACCCGTCTGGCAGCAGACTCTCATCCTTTTTCTGTCCAATTCTCTAATGCAAGAATTAACCGTTACTCCCAGTCTTTCATTTATGCAACAGGTCAACTCTGGAACTGTCTCCCTCTGTCTGTATTTCCTGCTGCCTATGATCTCCAGTCTTTCAAACGCAGTGTGTCCAAGCATCTCAAAATGATCGGATCTTGAATTTGGCTCTATATTGTATTTTGTTTTTCTCTTGGAGGGAACTGTTACTGCGGGCTCATGGCCTTTGGTTCCTTCTTCCTCGCATAAAAAAAAAAAAAAAAAAGATATTGGGCCTGTACACCGGTTGGTTGGTGCGGGTGTTGGCTAAAAGTGATATATATATATATATATATATATATATATATATATATATATATATATATATTGTTACGCTGTCCGCCTTTCCGTTCCCACAGGTGCAGCCGTTACAGCTGGGCTAGGGGATTATGCAGTATGTATCCGTGTCATTCGCGGAGTTTAAATTAGCGAGTGTTACAAGTTCTTTTGTTTCTTTCGTTCCTGCCACTGAGGGCAATTTTATTTCATACCATGCTGAGAATGCGTTTGATTATTTTGATTGTCTTATGTGAGCTACCAGTATATTTAATGATGTTTTGCTTGCATTAGAAGTACCAATTTATTGTAGAGAGAGAGGGGCACGAATTTAAGTTCTTATTAATTAATTTGATTCATGCGTTCGCGCTTGGCTGAACACGAGCCTAGCAGTAGTCCAGTCTCTTCCCAGCTAGCTTCCGTATCGTGCGTGTGTGCACACTCTCTCTCTCCCCAGTCATTTTTATGCCGAGCTGGCGTTTTCATTTAAGTTTATTTTTATTCTTTTGTTGCTGACTGAGGGAAGTAGTTATTTTATTTTGTTTTTGTAACCGTGTTGTCTTTGGAGGGCCAGTTTGGCTCACCGTGGTCTTCTCGCTGCCTTTGTTAACGTTCCCCAACACACGTACATACACACACACACCCCTAACCCCTACACAGTTAATCCCATCTCTTTGCTCAAGGCTAATGAGAACCATCGTGAGCTACTAACTGCGTTCCCCCTTGGACACAGGTTAAGTAGAAAGTCGTCACCACCGGAAGTAAGTGGGAGGTGTTCCTGTAGGCTGTCTCGGGCGGTATTACTTCCGGTAGTGACGATAGTAGGCTAGATCTATAGGTAGGCTGTTCCGTTTTATTACCAAAGTACAGAGTGTTGCGTTCTGAAATAAGTACTTTTCCGTTGCGCAGTTTTTCTCTAGTTTGCGGAGTGTCAGTGCCGGGGTCTGTGTTATTTTTGCAACGCAGTGGAGGCCGATCATCTAAGGCTGACTTGTTGTCTTTTTGTAATAGCCCCGGGCCGGCGCAAACCGTAACAGTGGCGACCTCGCATCAGGATATCCTAACAGTGCCTTCTTCTTGCTAGGATATCGTTACCTTGGCGTTCTCTGTGCTTTGAGGTGAAGTTGATGTGTTTTGTAGTTTCTCAGTCAGCATTAGTATTTCATTATTTAGTACTGCCATTGATTTGTCGCCATGGAGTCACGCGTGTCTACACCAGATCGCGTACGTGCTGAGTCACCTGTGGATATGGAACAACGAGAGGCACATAGCAAAGGTACTCCCCGTGTGAGCCCTGAGTTTGACTATGGTGCTGAAATGCCTCGTTTCGCTATCCCACTATTACCATCTATGATGCCGCCGAGCCAGTTTAGAGCAGTTCCCCCAGGTATGTCTAGTGCTTTCCTGGAGTTGTTCATTCCACTCCCATATACCCTGGAGCCTTGTCACCGGAGGCTCAGTTGCAGTTGGAGTTGAAAAAGTTGGAGATGGAAATGCAGCGTGCAAAAGAAGAGAGGGAGATGCAGCGTGAAAAAGAAGAGAGGGAAATGCAGCGTGCAAAAGAAGAGAGGGAGATGGAGTTGCAGCGTGAAAAAATGCGATTTGAGCTGGAGAAGACTCGCTTGGAGCTGACTGCTAATAGACCAACTTCAGATACCCAAACCTCAGGCCGTGCAGAGGATAGGGAGAGTTGGTTCTCAAGGAGTCTAAAATTAGTGCCAGCATTTGATGAGTTGAAGGTGACAGAATGGTTTGTCAGGTTTGAGAAGAAGGCTAGGGAGTTTGAGTGGCCCAGGCAGCGCTGGGTGGGGTTGGTATCTAATGTGCTGAAGGGAAAAGCTTTGGAAGTGTATAATAGGTTGAGCCCTGAGGATGTAGATGATTATGATGAATTTAAAACAGCCATCCTGAAGGCATATGAACTTAGACCAGAGGCTTATCGGTTGTTGTTCCGTGGTGCTCGGAAAAGGCCTGCTGACACCTATATGGCCTACGCCAGGTATCTGGAGGAGAGGTTAGACGAGTGGTTGCTGAGTGAGAGCGCCACTTCGTATAACGAGGTGCGTGAACTGTTTTTGATGGAACATTTTACTAACATGGCTGACAAAGAAATTGGTGTTAAAATTAGGGAGAAGAGATTTAAGACCTTGAAGGAAGCAGCGACGTGGGCTGATGACCGGGTGTTTGCCTTGCGGAGTATGGGGGTCAAGTATGCTAATTTTCAGTATTCCAGGGAGAGGACTGTGAGTGGCCCTGCCTGGGATAAATCTCCCGTGAATCAGTCTAAGGGAAGTTCAGAGGAGAAAAAGAATTCAGGGAGAAAGAGCCCTGTATCCAGTTCGAAGCTAGTTTGTTACTTTTGCAAACAGAGTGGGCACATCAAGCCTAACTGCTCTAAGTGGAAGGCCTCCCAAAATGCCAAACCAGTGGCACTAGTTATAGGTTCGAGTCAGGTGAACGAGAGGAGTTGGGAGAGTGGTAACGGTGAGGGAGAAGTCTGTGGAAAGCTGGAGTGCAGCCGGCTGTGCTCGCTGCCAGCTCAGGCTGAAAAAGTTACCCAACATGCTACGCCACCTCTGGATGAACTGCCTCAGAAATCGTCCCTAGACTGGTGTAAACCTTTTATATGTCACGGCACAGTGAAAATTCATGGGATCAGTTATCCAGTTACTGTGGTTCGTGATACCTGTGCACAACAGTCTGTGTGCAGAAACGTGACTGGAGGGCCTGTAAACTCAGGGAAGTATGTGCTGTGTAGAGGCATGAACTCAGATGAATACTATGATTATGTTCATGTGGAACTCGATTGCCCCATTGTTCAGGCTGCAGCTCAAGTAGCTATTGCTGATGTAATGCCACTAGAGGGGGTTGATTTTCTGCTGGGGAACGACCTGGCTGGGGAGAAAGTATTTCCATCTCTTCCCCCACCAGTTGTTGTGGCAGAGAAGTGTTTTGACGCCCCAGAAATTGGTATTGAAGTTGATGCAGAAGTGGAAGCCATGTTCCCGGTCTGTGCAATTACACGATCTATGGCACAGGTTGCAGCCCGGGAGGAAGAACTGGTGAAGTCACAGGTTCTTGGGGTCGACTGTGATGAGGCAGGGCCACCAATGGAGGAACCTAGTGAGCAGAGTGTTGCTGTGGTGGGTGAGGAGAGTGGGAATGCGTGCATGGGTGCCGCCCCACTTCCCACTCAGGACACTAGAGGTGGTGCTGAGTGTGTCTGTGTGGAGACTGAACCCAGCCCACCGACTGAATTAGAAGAATTTCAGGACGCTGGGGTCGACTGCGAGGATGCAGGACCTCCGTCAAATGCGCCTGAGGAACAGAGTGTCACTGTTGAGGGTAGAGGTGATGATGTCAGTGTGGAGTCTGACATTCCTACCCCTGTCCAGTGTACTAGAGGCGGCGCTGAGATTGATCGCCCTTCGCAATCCAGTGTCCCGACCAGTCCTTTATCTCAGTCCTCAGTAGAGCTGGCGGGTGTTGGGCCAGCAGAATTGAGGGTGAAGCAACAGGAGGATGTAACATTAAAGCCCTTGTTTGCTCGAGTAGGGGAAGAAAGAAGTATGGAGTGTGGTAAGGAGGAGTTCCTGATTAAAGACAATGTTTTATATCGCCGATGGACGCCCACTGGCACCACGGTGGATGGAGGAGTGGGTGAGTTAGTGCAGGTGGTGGTGCCTGTGCAGTATAGGGTGCCGTTAATACAGTTAGCACATGAGGGACCTTTAGCAGGTCACTTGGGAAACAGAAAGACAGTGCAGCGCTTAAGGTATAACTTTTGGTGGCCAAGTATGCCGGGACAAGTTGCTGCGTACATCAAGAGCTGTCACACGTGTCAGATAGTGGGCAAGCCTAATCAAGTTCTTCCTGTGGCCCCTTTGACTCCCATTCCTGCAGTTGAACCTCCGTTTACCCGGGTAATCATTGATATCGTGGGCCCTTTACCTCCTACTTCTGCTGGACACAAGTATTTGTTAACCATAATGGATGTTACAACGCGATACCCAGAGGCTATACCAATCAGAAGCATGCAGGCGAAGTCAGTAGTCAAGCAACTTATCCTGTTCTTTACTCATTTTGGCCTGCCCAAGGAGTTGCAGTCAGACCGTGGAGTAAATTTTACATCTAATTTATTTAAGCAGACAATGACAGAGTTGGGCATCAAACACATTTTGTCCAGTGCCTACCATCCGCAGTCACAAGGTGCCCTGGAGAGGCATCATCAGACCTTAAAGACCATGCTGCGCACCTTCTACTATGATAGTGGAAAGGATTGGGACCTAGCGGTACCCTTTGTTATGTTTGCAGTGAGAGAGGTACCAACTGAGTCGTTAGGGTTTTCACCCAATGAGTTAGTGTTTGGGCACAGAGTTCGTGGTCCCTTGGATGTGGTGCGAGAGGCCTGGAGTAACAACAAATCTGGCAACCAGGAATCCATGCTTGACTATGTCTGCCGCACTCGGGAGAGACTGCATTGCGCTTTAGAGCTTGCCCGTGACCATCTAATCGGGGCTCAAGCGAAAATGAAGGCTCATTATGATAAGAAGGTCAGAAGTCGTGAGTTTAAGCAAGGAGATGAAGTTTTGGCACTGCTGCCCATGCAAGGAAAACCTCTGGCAGCTAGATTCAGTGGTCCTTATATTGTGAAGAAGAAAGTTGGGGAACTTGACTATCTAATTGTTACCCCAGACAGACGGAAGAGTACTCAGTTGTGCCACATTAATATGTTGAAGCCATACTATAGAAGACTCGCTTGGAGCTGACTGCTAATAGACCAACTTCAGATACCCAAACCTCAGGCCGTGCAGAGGATAGGGAGAGTTGGTTCTCAAGGAGTCTAAAATTAGTGCCAGCATTTGATGAGTTGAAGGTGACAGAATGGTTTGTCAGGTTTGAGAAGAAGGCTAGGGAGTTTGAGTGGCCCAGGCAGCGCTGGGTGGGGTTGGTATCTAATGTGCTGAAGGGAAAAGCTTTGGAAGTGTATAATAGGTTGAGCCCTGAGGATGTAGATGATTATGATGAATTTAAAACAGCCATCCTGAAGGCATATGAACTTAGACCAGAGGCTTATCGGTTGTTGTTCCGTGGTGCTCGGAAAAGGCCTGCTGACACCTATATGGCCTACGCCAGGTATCTGGAGGAGAGGTTAGACGAGTGGTTGCTGAGTGAGAGCGCCACTTCGTATAACGAGGTGCGTGAACTGTTTTTGATGGAACATTTTACTAACATGGCTGACAAAGAAATTGGTGTTAAAATTAGGGAGAAGAGATTTAAGACCTTGAAGGAAGCAGCGACGTGGGCTGATGACCGGGTGTTTGCCTTGCGGAGTATGGGGGTCAAGTATGCTAATTTTCAGTATTCCAGGGAGAGGACTGTGAGTGGCCCTGCCTGGGATAAATCTCCCGTGAATCAGTCTAAGGGAAGTTCAGAGGAGAAAAAGAATTCAGGGAGAAAGAGCCCTGTATCCAGTTCGAAGCTAGTTTGTTACTTTTGCAAACAGAGTGGGCACATCAAGCCTAACTGCTCTAAGTGGAAGGCCTCCCAAAATGCCAAACCAGTGGCACTAGTTATAGGTTCGAGTCAGGTGAACGAGAGGAGTTGGGAGAGTGGTAACGGTGAGGGAGAAGTCTGTGGAAAGCTGGAGTGCAGCCGGCTGTGCTCGCTGCCAGCTCAGGCTGAAAAAGTTACCCAACATGCTACGCCACCTCTGGATGAACTGCCTCAGAAATCGTCCCTAGACTGGTGTAAACCTTTTATATGTCACGGCACAGTGAAAATTCATGGGATCAGTTATCCAGTTACTGTGGTTCGTGATACCTGTGCACAACAGTCTGTGTGCAGAAACGTGACTGGAGGGCCTGTAAACTCAGGGAAGTATGTGCTGTGTAGAGGCATGAACTCAGATGAATACTATGATTATGTTCATGTGGAACTCGATTGCCCCATTGTTCAGGCTGCAGCTCAAGTAGCTATTGCTGATGTAATGCCACTAGAGGGGTTGATTTTCTGCTGGGGAACGACCTGGCTGGGGAGAAAGTATTTCCATCTCTTCCCCACCAGTTGTTGTGGCAGAGAAGTGTTTTGACGCCCCAGAAATTGGTATTGAAGTTGATGCAGAAGTGGAAGCCATGTTCCCGGTCTGTGCAATTACACGATCTATGGCACAGGTTGCAGCCCGGGAGGAAGAACTGGTGAAGTCACAGGTTCTTGGGGTCGACTGTGATGAGGCAGGGCCACCAATGGAGGAACCTAGTGAGCAGAGTGTTGCTGTGGTGGGTGAGGAGAGTGGGAATGCGTGCATGGGTGCCGCCCCACTTCCCACTCAGGACACTAGAGGTGGTGCTGAGTGTGTCTGTGTGGAGACTGAACCCAGCCCACCGACTGAATTAGAAGAATTTCAGGACGCTGGGGTCGACTGCGAGGATGCAGGACCTCCGTCAAATGCGCCTGAGGAACAGAGTGTCACTGTTGAGGGTAGAGGTGATGATGTCAGTGTGGAGTCTGACATTCCTACCCCTGTCCAGTGTACTAGAGGCGGCGCTGAGATTGATCGCCCTTCGCAATCCAGTGTCCCGACCAGTCCTTTATCTCAGTCCTCAGTAGAGCTGGCGGGTGTTGGGCCAGCAGAATTGAGGGTGAAGCAACAGGAGGATGTAACATTAAAGCCCTTGTTTGCTCGAGTAGGGGAAGAAAGAAGTATGGAGTGTGGTAAGGAGGAGTTCCTGATTAAAGACAATGTTTTATATCGCCGATGGACGCCCACTGGCACCACGGTGGATGGAGGAGTGGGTGAGTTAGTGCAGGTGGTGGTGCCTGTGCAGTATAGGGTGCCGTTAATACAGTTAGCACATGAGGGACCTTTAGCAGGTCACTTGGGAAACAGAAAGACAGTGCAGCGCTTAAGGTATAACTTTTGGTGGCCAAGTATGCCGGGACAAGTTGCTGCGTACATCAAGAGCTGTCACACGTGTCAGATAGTGGGCAAGCCTAATCAAGTTCTTCCTGTGGCCCCTTTGACTCCCATTCCTGCAGTTGAACCTCCGTTTACCCGGGTAATCATTGATATCGTGGGCCCTTTACCTCCTACTTCTGCTGGACACAAGTATTTGTTAACCATAATGGATGTTACAACGCGATACCCAGAGGCTATACCAATCAGAAGCATGCAGGCGAAGTCAGTAGTCAAGCAACTTATCCTGTTCTTTACTCATTTTGGCCTGCCCAAGGAGTTGCAGTCAGACCGTGGAGTAAATTTTACATCTAATTTATTTAAGCAGACAATGACAGAGTTGGGCATCAAACACATTTTGTCCAGTGCCTACCATCCGCAGTCACAAGGTGCCCTGGAGAGGCATCATCAGACCTTAAAGACCATGCTGCGCACCTTCTACTATGATAGTGGAAAGGATTGGGACCTAGCGGTACCCTTTGTTATGTTTGCAGTGAGAGAGGTACCAACTGAGTCGTTAGGGTTTTCACCCAATGAGTTAGTGTTTGGGCACAGAGTTCGTGGTCCCTTGGATGTGGTGCGAGAGGCCTGGAGTAACAACAAATCTGGCAACCAGGAATCCATGCTTGACTATGTCTGCCGCACTCGGGAGAGACTGCATTGCGCTTTAGAGCTTGCCCGTGACCATCTAATCGGGGCTCAAGCGAAAATGAAGGCTCATTATGATAAGAAGGTCAGAAGTCGTGAGTTTAAGCAAGGAGATGAAGTTTTGGCACTGCTGCCCATGCAAGGAAAACCTCTGGCAGCTAGATTCAGTGGTCCTTATATTGTGAAGAAGAAAGTTGGGGAACTTGACTATCTAATTGTTACCCCAGACAGACGGAAGAGTACTCAGTTGTGCCACATTAATATGTTGAAGCCATACTATAGAAGACTCGCTTGGAGCTGACTGCTAATAGACCAACTTCAGATACCCAAACCTCAGGCCGTGCAGAGGATAGGGAGAGTTGGTTCTCAAGGAGTCTAAAATTAGTGCCAGCATTTGATGAGTTGAAGGTGACAGAATGGTTTGTCAGGTTTGAGAAGAAGGCTAGGGAGTTTGAGTGGCCCAGGCAGCGCTGGGTGGGGTTGGTATCTAATGTGCTGAAGGGAAAAGCTTTGGAAGTGTATAATAGGTTGAGCCCTGAGGATGTAGATGATTATGATGAATTTAAAACAGCCATCCTGAAGGCATATGAACTTAGACCAGAGGCTTATCGGTTGTTGTTCCGTGGTGCTCGGAAAAGGCCTGCTGACACCTATATGGCCTACGCCAGGTATCTGGAGGAGAGGTTAGACGAGTGGTTGCTGAGTGAGAGCGCCACTTCGTATAACGAGGTGCGTGAACTGTTTTTGATGGAACATTTTACTAACATGGCTGACAAAGAAATTGGTGTTAAAATTAGGGAGAAGAGATTTAAGACCTTGAAGGAAGCAGCGACGTGGGCTGATGACCGGGTGTTTGCCTTGCGGAGTATGGGGGTCAAGTATGCTAATTTTCAGTATTCCAGGGAGAGGACTGTGAGTGGCCCTGCCTGGGATAAATCTCCCGTGAATCAGTCTAAGGGAAGTTCAGAGGAGAAAAAGAATTCAGGGAGAAAGAGCCCTGTATCCAGTTCGAAGCTAGTTTGTTACTTTTGCAAACAGAGTGGGCACATCAAGCCTAACTGCTCTAAGTGGAAGGCCTCCCAAAATGCCAAACCAGTGGCACTAGTTATAGGTTCGAGTCAGGTGAACGAGAGGAGTTGGGAGAGTGGTAACGGTGAGGGAGAAGTCTGTGGAAAGCTGGAGTGCAGCCGGCTGTGCTCGCTGCCAGCTCAGGCTGAAAAAGTTACCCAACATGCTACGCCACCTCTGGATGAACTGCCTCAGAAATCGTCCCTAGACTGGTGTAAACCTTTTATATGTCACGGCACAGTGAAAATTCATGGGATCAGTTATCCAGTTACTGTGGTTCGTGATACCTGTGCACAACAGTCTGTGTGCAGAAACGTGACTGGAGGGCCTGTAAACTCAGGGAAGTATGTGCTGTGTAGAGGCATGAACTCAGATGAATACTATGATTATGTTCATGTGGAACTCGATTGCCCCATTGTTCAGGCTGCAGCTCAAGTAGCTATTGCTGATGTAATGCCACTAGAGGGGGTTGATTTTCTGCTGGGGAACGACCTGGCTGGGGAGAAAGTATTTCCATCTCTTCCCCCACCAGTTGTTGTGGCAGAGAAGTGTTTTGACGCCCCAGAAATTGGTATTGAAGTTGATGCAGAAGTGGAAGCCATGTTCCCGGTCTGTGCAATTACACGATCTATGGCACAGGTTGCAGCCCGGGAGGAAGAACTGGTGAAGTCACAGGTTCTTGGGGTCGACTGTGATGAGGCAGGGCCACCAATGGAGGAACCTAGTGAGCAGAGTGTTGCTGTGGTGGGTGAGGAGAGTGGGAATGCGTGCATGGGTGCCGCCCCACTTCCCACTCAGGACACTAGAGGTGGTGCTGAGTGTGTCTGTGTGGAGACTGAACCCAGCCCACCGACTGAATTAGAAGAATTTCAGGACGCTGGGGTCGACTGCGAGGATGCAGGACCTCCGTCAAATGCGCCTGAGGAACAGAGTGTCACTGTTGAGGGTAGAGGTGATGATGTCAGTGTGGAGTCTGACATTCCTACCCCTGTCCAGTGTACTAGAGGCGGCGCTGAGATTGATCGCCCTTCGCAATCCAGTGTCCCGACCAGTCCTTTATCTCAGTCCTCAGTAGAGCTGGCGGGTGTTGGGCCAGCAGAATTGAGGGTGAAGCAACAGGAGGATGTAACATTAAAGCCCTTGTTTGCTCGAGTAGGGGAAGAAAGAAGTATGGAGTGTGGTAAGGAGGAGTTCCTGATTAAAGACAATGTTTTATATCGCCGATGGACGCCCACTGGCACCACGGTGGATGGAGGAGTGGGTGAGTTAGTGCAGGTGGTGGTGCCTGTGCAGTATAGGGTGCCGTTAATACAGTTAGCACATGAGGGACCTTTAGCAGGTCACTTGGGAAACAGAAAGACAGTGCAGCGCTTAAGGTATAACTTTTGGTGGCCAAGTATGCCGGGACAAGTTGCTGCGTACATCAAGAGCTGTCACACGTGTCAGATAGTGGGCAAGCCTAATCAAGTTCTTCCTGTGGCCCCTTTGACTCCCATTCCTGCAGTTGAACCTCCGTTTACCCGGGTAATCATTGATATCGTGGGCCCTTTACCTCCTACTTCTGCTGGACACAAGTATTTGTTAACCATAATGGATGTTACAACGCGATACCCAGAGGCTATACCAATCAGAAGCATGCAGGCGAAGTCAGTAGTCAAGCAACTTATCCTGTTCTTTACTCATTTTGGCCTGCCCAAGGAGTTGCAGTCAGACCGTGGAGTAAATTTTACATCTAATTTATTTAAGCAGACAATGACAGAGTTGGGCATCAAACACATTTTGTCCAGTGCCTACCATCCGCAGTCACAAGGTGCCCTGGAGAGGCATCATCAGACCTTAAAGACCATGCTGCGCACCTTCTACTATGATAGTGGAAAGGATTGGGACCTAGCGGTACCCTTTGTTATGTTTGCAGTGAGAGAGGTACCAACTGAGTCGTTAGGGTTTTCACCCAATGAGTTAGTGTTTGGGCACAGAGTTCGTGGTCCCTTGGATGTGGTGCGAGAGGCCTGGAGTAACAACAAATCTGGCAACCAGGAATCCATGCTTGACTATGTCTGCCGCACTCGGGAGAGACTGCATTGCGCTTTAGAGCTTGCCCGTGACCATCTAATCGGGGCTCAAGCGAAAATGAAGGCTCATTATGATAAGAAGGTCAGAAGTCGTGAGTTTAAGCAAGGAGATGAAGTTTTGGCACTGCTGCCCATGCAAGGAAAACCTCTGGCAGCTAGATTCAGTGGTCCTTATATTGTGAAGAAGAAAGTTGGGGAACTTGACTATCTAATTGTTACCCCAGACAGACGGAAGAGTACTCAGTTGTGCCACATTAATATGTTGAAGCCATACTATACCCTTTCTCAGGAAACATGAAGGAGAGAATTTTACAAAGCCTATGCCAAAATCGGAACACGAGTGACCGTGTGAAGGATTAAGAGGTCCCCTCGGGATTCTGGACCTTCCTCCTTCCCTCTTCCGTTTTCTTTCCTCTACACACACACACACACACACACACACACACACACACACACACACACACACACACACACACACGACGCTTAAATAATAAAACAATGTGTAGCCTCTATTTATCTGTCAGTGTCCTGATATCGGTCCATATGAGGAGGGATGTAGGATGGGAGTGGCCCGGGTCGTAATGTGGGGAGGGGTTGGGAAGCCATGAAAGATGAAGAAAAATTATTTTATTTTATTGTTTTATTACTATTCTTTATGAAAAAACATAAAGTGATTCACAATAGTATTACTGATCGAAGGATCAACCGTAGCATTTCCTTTATAAATATTCATTATATTCTAAAATTTACATTGAAAATACAATCTCTCTCTCTCTCTCTCTCTCTCTCTCTCTCTATCACTCGATATTCATGTCTCCCTCATCTAAACCTTCTTCTTCACTGGTGGAATCCCCCTCCCCCCATCCCGTTAATCCAATCCCTCCTCTTCCCTAGGCTACTCAGCTATCACTATGAAAACACACACACACACACACACACACACACGACGCTTAAGTAATAAAACAATGTGAAGCCTCTGTTTATCTATCAGTGTCCAGCAGGGGCGCACCAAGGAATTTTCTAAGGGGGGGGGTCCCCATTTGCCAGTTTCCTGAAATTTACATATAAGTTTTATAGTTCTAAGTTATATATATATATATATATATTTTGATAGAATGATAGATCTTTTGGTAGGTCGTCAGTTATTTAAAAAAAACGTGTTTGTTTATATATATCGTTTTAACAAAGTAACAAAGAACAAGCCATTCAGTCTCAACCCTATTCTGTCCAGATTTCTAATCACGGCACAAAGACGGAGAGAAACAAGGGACAGGTGAAGTGGGAAGTCCTTAGGGAGAGGGAAGGAATGTTGGGTAAGGAAATAGAGGTCCCAGCTCAGGTGTGTGTGTGTGTGTGTGTGTGTGTGTGTGTGTGTGTGTGTGTGTGTGTGTGTGTGTGTGTGTGCAAATGTTGTGTATGTGGGCAAAAAGCTAGGTGAAGAGAGGGGATGGGGATGGATAGGAAGGCAGGAAGGATGATGTTTTGAGTTCAGGGGGGGTGGTGTGCCCAGATATCGGTCCATATGAGGAGGGATGGAGGATGGGAGTGGCCCGGGTCAGAATGTGGGGAGGGTTATGGTAAGCCAATGAAATAGCCATGAAAGATGAAGAAAAATTATTTTATTTTATTTTATTGTTTTATTACTATTCTTTATGAAAAAAAAATGTTATGAAAAATATAAACTGATTTACAATAGTTTTACTGATCGAATGATCAACATTAGCATTTCCTTAATAAATATTCATTATACTCTAAAATTTCCCTTGAAATACAATCTCTCTCTCTCTCTCTCTCTCTCTCTCTCTCTCTCTCTCTCTCTCTCTCTCTCTCTCTCTCTCTCGATATTCATGTCTCCCTCATCTAAACCTTCTTCTTCACTGATGGAATCATTCGCCACGTTAATGACGAATTCTTCGACCATGTGATTGCGCACAATGTCATTTCTGATATATTCCTGTTCTAGCTTTCTCTTATGCTCCATACATTTTTGCCAGTTTTCTGGTGTCACTTTCCTCACTGCATTTCTTGTGATGCTAGAGAGAGAGAGAGAGGTGAGGAGTGACCACCTGTCCCCTGGGAATGACCAACCCCCCTCCTCTCTCTCTCTCTCTCTCTCTCTCTCTCTCTCTCTCCCTCTCTCTCTCTCTCTCTCCCTCTCTCTCTCTCTCTCTCTCTAAAGGTTCTGTAGTAGTGAATAATAATGTCAATGCAAAGTATAACTTAACTGTGATATAAGTATTATAAAATAAATAAAACATTGGAATATATTTATTGAGAACAACTACAAGAAGTCCCCTCGAGACGTCAGCATGTGGAACTGTCATTAATTCCCTGTGGGCCAATTAACGTTCACCTTCATACATGTCTACACCCTTCTGCCACAATATTCGCCATAGATTCCACAATATTTCTCCTCATCTTTACTTTCCAATACAAAGCATACCATTAGTCATGATAATGATTGCACACACACACACACACACACACACACGAGAGAGAGAGAGAGAGAGAGAGAGAGAGAGAGAGAGAGAGGGTAGATGGGGGAGGGAGGAGGGAGACAAGAAAAAAAAAAGTTGCATCCAAAAACAGGAACCACAGTTCATATTGACCTGTGAGCATAGCGGGTCACCTATACCTATTCATTGATTGTGTGTGTGTGTGTGTGTGTGTGTGTGTGTGTGTGTGTGTGTGTGTGTGTGTGTGTGTGTGCCTCTTGCCCTCAGGCCTTGTCCCTGGCCAGCCTGTATTCCCACAGGTCGTTAAATCAGATGCCTTCGGCCTTTGACAGTGACTTTGGAGTAAAATAGACGATATTCTACATTCGTTTTTCCTGAGACAGACTATACCGCCCAGTTGATTCTCATTGTGGGATGACTGCTGATGTCTCTCACCTGGGATGTGAAGGACGGGGAAAGGAGGACGTGGCATCAAAGGAACGTGCTGTGGAGGGAGCTGTTGGTGCCGATGATGTGAGTAGTGGACCAGGGTTACAGCCACAGTCCCTGGAAGGTGACTTTGGAGCGGACGTCGAGGGAACCAGGGATAAGAGCGCTCCTGTAGTTTTGACGATTGGTAGTGAGTTGGAGGAGCAGGAGGAAGTGCTTAGTCGTGGTGAGATGTTACCAGCTGACCTATGGGAGGGCAATGGTTATGCAGCTCTGGTGGAGAAATTGCGACACCTTGATCCAGTAAAGCGAGAAGAGCTGTGCAACAGATTATGGAAACATCCGAAAGTTTTTGGAGATTCACCGGGATTGACAACTTGGGCTACTCATGACATTGATGTTGGGGATAGTAAGCCTGTAAAATTAGCTCCCTACCGCATCAACCCTATCAGACAGAAAGCTCTCGATAATGAGATCAAGTATATGTTGGACCATGGATTGATTAAGAGGAGTTTCAGTGAGTGGAGTTCACCAGTTACCTTGCAGCCGAAGCCAGATGGGAAGGTTAGGTTGTGTGTGGACTTCCGGAAGGTTAACTCACTGTCTAAGACCGATGCTTATCCCTTGCCTCGGGTCGATGACTCCTTGGACAAGGTGGGAAATGCCACTTATATCACCAAACTTGACTTAGTAAAAGGATACTGGCAGGTCCTGCTGACGGAACGGGCTAAACAAGTGGCTAGCTTTGTTGTCAGTGGTGCAGTATATCAGTGCCAGGTGATGCCTTATGGATTGAAGAATGTTCCAGCCACCTTCCAGAGGCTTATGGATAAAGTGGTGGATAGCATACCTAATTGTGTCGTTTACATCGATGATGTCATTGTGTATGACACCAAGTGGGAGGAGCACCTTGAT
>NC_136982.1:32631933-32651933 GCF_032717465.1 Coenobita brevimanus
TCTGCATGGGAGTTGGGATTTTGGTTAAAACCATTTGGTGCTGGCATAATTAAAGTGACGCCATCGTACTGAAGGGATCTCTTCTATGTTGAAATAGCGTGGTCTTCAGTGGAAAGGAAAAACAGTACAAAAGAGAGGAATGGAGAATTTCTTAAGTCTCTCTAAAGCTAATCAGCATCGTCTGGCGGTGGCAAGAAAAAAATGGTACTGAAGGATTTAACAGTGATGACAGTGCCTATGACCAAGTCCCTGGTTCCCCACTTACAAGGCGACCATCCTGAGCCTTTCAGCCTTCGTCCCCACCTCCATCCCACTCACCCTCTCTGTCTCACTCCCAGACACTCTCTCGCTCCCGTTACCTTGTGTTCACGTCCTAGCCTTAATACCTTGCAGTCCTTCCATCCCTCTGTCCTTGCTCCCCTCTCATCATCTGCCCTCCTCCTCGCTCTCATCCTCACTTGTATTCATCCCTCTCTCTCCCTTTCGCTTTTGGTCTTCTTTCCTCAGTCTTCTGTTTCAGTCTTTGCGCTCTCTTGCTTTCAAGTTTCAACTCTCTAACCTCATTCTTACCACTGTACCGTCTGTCCTTTGTCCTCAGCCCCATTCTTTGTCCGGTTTTTAATCCCTTACTGTCTGCCCTCTGCTCTCCCTTCATCCCTAGCCTTTCCCTGTAGAGTTGCCCATCTGCTGTATGGAGAACAGCTGTCATGTATGGCCCTGTCTCATCAGCTATTATACCTTCCTTCAGTCTCACTCTTCGCCGCAGTGTTGCATCTCTTTACCAATGCTATTACACAGTGTATTGCTTTTCTAACTTTGTTTCTCTGGGAGCACGAAGCACCCATCTGTCTAAACATTTTCATCCTATTTCTGTCCGACTCTTTGTTTCTGAAATTACTGGTATTCTCATTTTTTATTAACACAAATGGTCAACTGTGGAACAATCCCCGTGTGCCTGTGTTCAGACATCTCAGATTGAATGATCCTTGTTTCTGTCACTCTAATGTTTGACTTTCTCTGGATGGGATGTTTATTCTAAGCTTCTATTTTTTTTTTTTTTTTTTTTTTTTTTTGCATAAGCGACATAGCCTCAGTCTCGCCCTCACTTACTGTCATCCCTATCTCACACACCTCACTCAGTCTCACTCTCACCCTCTCCCTCAGTCGTGTTCACTTTACCCTTTTACCAATCCTCACCCTTACTTTCGCCCTGACTCTCCTGTCTTTCGCAGCCTTGGTCATGTACCCCATCACCCAGCTGCCTGTCTTTATCTTCAGCCTTACCTTCTTTCCCACCACTCACACACAGCTGTCGCTATATCGCTTTCACCTCTTGCCCTCTCACTCTGTCTTCTCCGTACACTGCATCTGCCTGTCCTCGCCCTCACTGTCACCTATCTCTAGTTTCACCGTCACCCTCTCCCTTAGTGGTGTATCCGTTCCCCAGGTGGCAGTACTCACTTCACTCCCACTCACTGTCACACCTAATACTCACTCTCACATCTCATCTTTATTCTCACCTCACTGTCATCCTCTTCCCTACCCACTGTCCATATGCCAGTGCTCACCTTAGTTTATTTTAGCTCCTTTAACCCAGAGGCGTAACACCCTCTGATTATAGTCCCTGCCACCACGTCACAACTCTCCCCTTCACTCCTAAGCCTTAAGCCTTCAGTCTCAGCCCACACCTCTCAGCCGTCAGCTCAGACTTCAGCCTCAGCCCCCACACCCCAGCCCTCTAAACCATTTATTCCAAGCCGTGCCCACTACATGGAGAAGCTTGGAAAAGTATTGTGAAGGATAACAATTATGTCAACAATTTGACACAAATCAAGCGGTGAACATCTGGAAGAACTGAATCTGTTTACCTTAATAGAACATAGACTATGAGGGGATTTATTCCAAGTATACAAAATTATTAAAGGATATGAAAATATGTTTGTCGAAAAATACTTCCAGTAGACCAGTCGAATTATACAACCGGTATTTGTTGTAAAATCTGTGGTAAACGATTCAGTCACATGGAGTGAAGATGTTCTTCTTCAGTGGAGTTATAAACAAATAAACAAAAAAAAACTGCTCTGCTGTGTGATAAACTGTATTATCGTACTTACATTGAACTTTCAGCTGGATAAGTATTAGACATAAAATCCCCAGCTAAACTTGTTCACTCCTGACTATTACATTTCTGACATGTAATGCCACCTGCAGTACAAAACATGGACAGCAACCGCCTAACTGAATCTTTATGTACCTAAGGTTGACGGTGTCACTTTTGCTTACTGGTTAAAAGAGTATGAAATATGTTGTCCTTTTATCATTTCCTGTTGGAGCTACAAGAGCTTTCATGTGCTCTATGATGGTACTCCTCATTTGAGCATGCCAGCTTCGGGTGAAAGCATTGGTGGGTGGAGGAAGCCTTCCCGTATGGAACAGACACCTTAACTTGAACTTACCTGCCAACAAACGATCTCGAAGGGACCAATAGGTCTGACGCTGTTTTCTTTCTTTTGTGCTCCTTTGCGCCCATACGTTCTCTGCTTTTTGTCTAAGCCCACACCTACCATCTCTCCGTCCTGTCATGTGCCACAGCAGCCCTCACCCACCAGCCCTCACCCACCAGCCCTCACCCAACAGCTCTCATCCCACAGCCCTCACCCACCAGCCCTCATCTCACAGCCCTCAATTTTCTATTTCATCCAGCTCATAAAATTTGGTTGTCCTTCGTAAATTTTCATTCCCTCCTCGTGCCCAGCCTTCATGTCCCAGCCCCCAGCCCTCAGACCCCCACTACCAAGCTTTCAATTCACAGCCCTCAGTCCCCAGCCCCCAGACCCCAACCATCAGCCCTCAAACCCCAATGCCCCACACCCCAATGCCCCACACCCCAATGCCCCACACCCCAAGGTCCCAGCTCCCAGCCCTCATTCCACAGCCCCAACCGTCATCCCACAGCCCTCAGCCATCATCCCACAGCCCCCAGCCCTCAGCCCCCATCCCCCAGTCCTCAGCCCCCATCCCCCAGTCCTCAGCCCCGATCCTCCAGCCTCAGCCGCCCGTTCCAGTCCCTCAGCCTTTACCTCTCAGCCCTCAGCCATCAGTCCCCCAGCCCCAGCCCTCAGCCATCAGTCCCCATTCCCCAGCCCTCAGCCATCAGTCCCCATTCCCCAGCCCTCAGTCCCCATTCCCCAGCCCTCAGTCCCCATCCCAGCCCTCAGCCCTCAGTCCCCATTCCCCAGCCCTCAGTCCCCATTCCCCAGCCCTCAGTCCCCATTCCCCAGCCCTCAGTCCCCATCCCAGCCCTCAGCCCTCAGTCCCCATTCCCCAGCCCTCAGTCCCCATTCCCCAACCCTCAGTCCCCATTCCCCAGCCCTCAGTCCCCATTCCCCAGCCCTCAGCCATCAGTCCCCATTCCCCAGCCCTCAGCCCCCAACCCGCAGCCCCCAACCCGCAGCCCCCAGCCCTTGTCCCCAGCCCCTGTCCCCAGCCCTCAACCAAAAATTTCCCTTGAGTCGCGGCTTCAGGAACCAATTTCTGTCTTTATAATTTGATGTAGTTTCTCGAGGAGGCATAGAGAGAGAGAGAGAGAGAGAGAGGTGGGAATGTGATGAGTGAGAAAAGCAAGGAATAATAGGGATAGTGAGAAAGGAAGGAAAGGAGAGAGAAAAACGATTGAGGAAGTGTGTGTGTGTGTGTGTGTGTGTCCAGCGTAATGTATTCCATTAGTTTATTCTCTTACTTTGTTTCCATAATAAGTCCTGCCTCTCTGTGTCATGATTCTCTCTCGCACGTCCTTCTACCCTTTTTCCTTGTCTTCATTTGATTTCCGTCTTATGGTTTATTTGTTCTCCTCTCTCTTCCCTCATCTTCCTTTTGTTTCCATCCTTCCTTCTCCTGGTGTTGCTTTTCTGTCTTGTCTTCTTTATTTTCCAGGCCCGTCACTTCTTCTCTTTTTTTTTACTGTCTATGACACTCTCCTGTCTCCCTTCTTGCTCATCATCCTGTTGAAATTTCTCTTCCTCTTGTTTTCTTTCAGTTTTCCCTCCTCCTCTGTTCCTCCTCACCTTCTTTTCCAGTCTTCTTCCTCCTCCTCCTCCTCCTCCTCCTCCTCCTCCTCCTCCTCGTATACGCTTCCATGGTTCACCATTTTCTGTCGCCTTCGTGCCTTTTCAGATCGTTTCCTCCGCCGGCTTTGTTGTGTTCACTCCTCCGTTTGTTTTCCTTCTTTTTTTCATTAGCTGTTCTGTTTTGTTCCCATTCCTTTCCCAGACTTATTTTTTTTCTTTTCTTTTGTCCATTCTTTTTATGCTTTCATTTGTTTTCTTTTTTTACTAAACTAGTTTACTCAGCTGTTAACATAGTTATTGTCATTTTATTTGTATTTTTCATGAGTCTTTCCCTCTTATTCATTTACTTTTCTATTCTTGTTATCCCTCATTATCCTTTTTATTTTTGTTTTCATTCTTGTTTTCTCACATTTTGTATACTCTTATTTTTTTTTTTTTTTTGTTATTTTCAGTCCTTTCTTTCTCTTTCATTTTCTGTGTCCTCCAGCATTTTCCTCTCTCCTCCCATTCCTCTCTACATAATATGTCTCTCTTCTCTCTCCATACCCTCATTTTCCTCTCCTTACCCTCATCAGTTCTTCACTTACCGTAACATCCTTCCTCTCGCCCTTTACTCTCCTTCTTTTATTACTTCCCTTGCTTCTCCCTGACTCCTTCCTCTTTGCATCCACCTTTCCTCTCACCATTTCTCCACTTCCTCTACCCCTCTCCTCCCTCCCCTCTCTCCTCTCCCCTTCCTTCCCCTCTGCCTTTTTATTGTCACCTTCATTCCTTTCTTCTCCCCCATCTCCTTTCCCCCTCTCCCATTACTTCACCGCCTCCTTTTTTCCCGTGTACTTCCCCTTGTCCCTCCTTCTCCTGGCTCCCTTCCTCCAAGAGGCGAACCCTGTTGCTTAGTCAGCAACTGAGAGAGAGGGGGGGGGTGATATTCTGGTCGCTGAGAATTTTAAGACCTGTTGGAGAGAGAGAGAGAGGGAGGGAGGGAGAGAGAGAGAGGGAGGGAGGGAGAGAGAGAGAAGAAGAAGAAGAGGGGGGGTTATATTCTGGTCGCTGAGAATTTTAAGACCTGTTAGAGAGAGAGAGAGAGAGAGAAGGGGGGGGGAGAGGAAATACCTCCGTGTGTCTGCCTCTTTCTACCCTCTCTCTCTCTCATTTTTCTTTCTTACATTTCTACCCTTCTTTACTGTGTTTCTATTTCTTTCTCGTTGCTTTTTTGTCCCGGTTTTTAATTCTGACTTTCTTATAACATTTTTATCCTCTTTCTTGCATATCTTAATTCCTCTCTCTCTCTCTCTCTCTCTCTCTCTCTCTCTCTCTCTCTCTCTCTCAACCCAACTCAACTCAACCCCGTTACTCCGAGGACGTAGTTTTTTCTAATATTTTTGCGAAAACACAAACTCATCTTCATGGTCACTTTTCATACTGAAGGTGTTGATACAGGCTTCATTAACCCCTTCACTGCCAGGATGTTCTCGCAGGTTGAGTAAAATCGTCGGTAGGTATAAGAATGAAGTGGAAAATAAGTCATCGGTCTGAAGGCGTTGTCTCTCTTCCTCCTCCACTCATTTTCCTCTCTCATCTCCATTTTCTTCTCTTTTCCATCTTCCCCTCTTGTAGCTCCCCTTCCAGCGCTGTTAATACTTTCCTACTTCACTTTCTCCCGTCTCTCTCCTTGCCTTGGCTGCCTTTCTTCTCTCCATCGTCTTTATCTTCCCTTTTCCCATCTTTTTCCCCATCGCTGCCCCGCTCTCTCGTCTTCGTCACTTTTTCCATTTTCTTCTCATTACCTTCCTTCACTTTTTCCCTCCATGTCTTTCCGTACCCTAGCTGCTTCACTGCCTCATACTTCCCTCCTCTTTGTCTTCGCCTCCCTGTCTCCTATATGAGTCTGGGGGATGTATGGGGGAGGCTTCGTTCACCTCTCCCATAGCGATTTACTTTGCATTGTACACCTTAACATTCTCTTGTGTGTTACTTACCTTCTTTTAATATGAAAATACTATCCATCAGTAACATAATAGAGGTGTAATGTGCAATGTTGCGATATCTCCAATGCCAGTTAAAAGACGACGCTGATATAACAAAAGCAAAACAAATAGATTTCGCCGTCCAGCATTCCCTCCAGCCGAGACCTGCAATAAAAGAAAATGGCCTGCAAATGTCATATGGAAGAATAAACGAGAAAAACATGTACACAGTAGTAATCTGTAAGAGAAAAGGTAATGTCAGGTGTACAGCGATGGTGCCTTGTGTTGTATCCCCCATGATCTAGATGGAAGGAATCATTAACTCCATCGTGATCAGGACAACTCTGGTATATTATTACGAAACGCTAGATTATATCATTCATCAGCGAGTGAACCATTTAACCATGAAAAATTGATATGTCAGATTTTGTGTCTGTCCAGCCATGATCACGTCTGGCTGGTGATGGGAAGAAAGGTGGTAATCCAAGTGACTGTACATGTTAGTTGTGTATTACAGTCTGTTACACCATACGGCAGTTTGCACCTTATATGTACATCTGTATCGACGAAGAAATGCGTAACATTGTTTAATTGGAAGCATAAAGCAATATATAATTGATAGCCAGTACGCCAGGTGTACTTCGACCGGTTTGTTCTGAAGTATTTATTATAGCGTTTTTTTTTTTTTTTTTTTTTTTTTTTTTTTTAATATAACAAGATTGCCTACCTGTTTCAGCTGTTAATGGCCTTGTGTAGTCGTGCTGGAAGGTCGATTTGATTAACTACGAAGGAGACACGTTCTCTGCTCTTGACTAAGGCTCATCGAATTTCATGCAGCCACAACTTTGTATTCTTTGGGAGTGTCGTAGTTCCATCATGTAAAACCAGACCGACAATTCTTGCTATATACATTAGCTTGCCGTATCCTTTGAATATTTTTATGTCCTTGAATCATATTTTCTCGTAGTGCCTGCCTTTCCTATCATCCCTCCTTCATTGCTTTTGTTCCTCCGTATTTATTTTAACCCTGATCCTTTTCTACCTCTTCTCTCTCCATCCATGCCTCTCCGTATATCATTCCCTCATTCCTCCCTTTTTTTTTTTCTTTATTCCTTCCATCTCCTTCCCCTCTCCGTGATCTCATTTCCCCTTCTTTTTCTCTGCATTCCTTTCTGTCCTCCTTCTTCCTCCCTTGGCTTCCCTATCCCTCTCCTCCCCTACATGTCCCTCTCCTCTTCCCCCCCCCCTCCTCTTTGTACTCCTCCTTCTCCCTTTCCTGCTCTCCATGTCTCCCTCGCCACCTCCTTCCTCCCTTATCCCTTCCAGCCCATCTTGTCTTCACCCCCCTCTTTACCCTCCTCTCTTCCTTATCGCCCCCTTGTACTTACCCTCCCTTCTCCTCGTTCAGACCTTATCTTTCTCAGCTCCTCCTTCCTATTTCCCTGCCCCCTCCATCCCTTATCCCTCCCTCCACCCTCCTTCCATCCTCTTACCATTCCTTACCCTTCGTTCCACCCTCTCCAACTGCCTCTCCTCTCCTTACCCTCACCCTCCTCCTCCTCCTTTCTGTATCTCTCCCAGCACCTCTCTCTCATCGTTTCCCACCCCCCTTCGCGGCCACCACCTGTTGCGTGTGACAGCTGAGCCGGAGCCAAGTCAGCCTTATAGCCTACTCACTCCCCACACACACACCCCGGACACACACTCACTTCCGTAACTCAGACTTACATGCATTTATGAACACACACACACACACACACACACACACACACACACACACACACACACACACACACACACACACACACACACACACACACACACACACACACACACACACACACACACACACACACACACACACACACACACACACACACACACACACACACACACACACACACACACACACACACACACACACACACACACACACACACACACACACACACACACACACACACACACACACACACACACACACACACACACACACACACATGATAAGTCTGCTTTAAGAGCTTACATTTTTCGTGTTGGCAGACAAGTAAAGTGCGGTAATTATTCTACATTCATCATAACAGTTTTGCTTTACTAGTCGTTATTATCTCCTCATTACCTCTTCCTTTTCCTCTTATGTTTATCCTGCTCCCCAGTTGTTCTCTTCTTCCCTTCTTTATATTGTGTATCTCCTTCTTCCCTTTTCCTTTCTTCCTCCCCTCTTTATTCTTCGTTCCGTCTGTCTTCCTTCTTCCTGTCTTTTCTACCCTCTTTATTCATTGTTTCATCTTTTTCTTTCTTCTTCCCTCTCTTCTTTCCCTCATTTTTTTCTTTTCCAACTTTTTTTTCCCATTCCTTTATTCCTCCCCTCTTTATTCCCTCTTCCATCTCCTTCTTCCCTCATTATTCCCTCTTCCATTTCCTTCTTCCCTCATTATTCCCTCTTCCATCCCCTTCTTCCCTCATTATTCCCTCTTCCATCTCCTTCTTCCCTCATTATTCCCTCTTCCATCTCCTTCTTCCCTCATTATTCCCTCTTCCATCACCTTCTTCCCTCTTTATTCCCTCTTCCATCTCCTTCTTGCCTCTTTATTCCCTCTTCCATCTCCTTCTTCCCTCATTATTCCCTCTTCCATCTCCTTCTTGCCTCTTTATTCCCTCTTCCATCTCCTTCTTGCCTCTTTATTCCCTCTTCCATCTCCTTCTTCCCTCATTATTCCCTCTTCCATCTCCTTCTTCCCTCTTTATTCCCTCTTCCATTTCCTTCTTCCCTCATTATTCCCTCTTCCATCCCCTTCTTCCCTCTTTATTCCCTCTTCCATCTCCTTCTTGCCTCTTTATTCCCTCTTCCATCTCCTTCTTGCCTCTTTATTCCCTCTTCCATCTCCTTCTTCCCTCATTATTCCCTCTTCCATCTCCTTCTTCCCTCTTTATTCCCTCTTCCATCTCCTTCTTCCCTCTTTATTCCCTCTTCCATCTTCTTCCCTCATTATTCCCTCTTCCATCTCCTTCTTCCCTCTTTATTCCCTCTTCCATCTCCTTCTTCCCTCTTTATTCCCTCTTCCATCTCCTTCTTCCCTCTTTATTCCCTCGTAATTCAAGAGGGAACCGGCGATACATTGGTTAGCACATCTAATTCGCGACTGGAAGAACCAGTGGTCGATTCTCTGGCCGATCAGACTTTTGGACAGTTTGTTTCCCCTTCGTCCTTCTTCAACAAGCAGTATAATGGGGACCTGGATGGAATATCGACTGTTGCAGGACGTATTCAAGGGGAAGATTGGGACTTAGCAAAAGTTGATTGTCTTCCTTAATGACCTTCAGGCAGGCGATAAAAAGTCGGTAATTGAAGCCGCCCGTGTTTTCTTTGTTAACATCTTTCTTTCCCTTTTTTCTCTCTGTTTTTTCCAGCTTTGTATTATGTCGCTTTTCCTCTCCTCTTCTCATTATCGTCCACCTCCCGTTACTGTTTCACATGTTGTCTGTATTTATTATTTATTTACCTTTTCATTTACTTATTTGTTCATACTTGTTTTTGTACCCGGTGGCTGTATGTGGGGATTACATACTAATTAGCGTATACCTGTTGGCTAATCCAGCACAGAGACCATACTACTATTGCTGGAAATTTATTTGGTCCAGGTTGTTGTGACGGCATGATTATAACAGGGTGGCTGACTTTGAACACACACACACACACACACACACACACACACACACACACACACACACACACACACACACACACACACACACACACACACACGAATTTCCAATAAACAAACATGCAGGCTTTCATACTCGGACATGCACCACTCTTTCGTTCGCACAATATCCCATGCAGAACATTCTCCTGTCCAGCTCTGACCTCCCCTGCCTTGTCCTATCCTGCCCTCTTCTGCCCTCCATTCCCCTGGTATTGCCCTTGTGTTATCTGCCCTGCCTTGCCCTGCCCTCGTATGCTCTCTCCTCCTCTTTCTTCTTGCCCTGCCCTACCCTGCCCTGTCCTGCCCTGCACCGCATAGCCTTGTCCACCTCTCTCCCTGCCTTGTGCTGAATCGTCTTCCTCTCGCTCAGCTCCACTCTGCCCTTCTCTCTCTTGCCCTGCCCAGCCAAGCTCTGCCCTGCCCTGCCCTGCCCTGCCCTGTGCTGCCTTGCACCGTTTCGCCTCACGCAGCATTGCCCTGCCCTGCCTTACCCTACCTCGATCTGTCCTGCCTCGTCCCGCCCCAGCCCGCCCTGCTGTGCCTGCCCTGCCATCCGTGCCCTGCCAAAAGCCAATACCGGTATGGGGTGTTGTATGCCGGTGGAGAATAACTTTATCTGGCCATCCATCTGCATTACTGGCTGGGTTGGACATCTGCATTACTGGTTGGGTTGGACATCTGCATTACTGGCTGGGTTGGACATCTGCATTACTGGCTGGGTTGGACATCTGCATTACTGGCTGGGTTGGACATCTGCATTACTGGCTGGGTTGGACATCTGCATTACTGGCTGGGTTGGACATCTGCATTACTGGCTGGGTTGGACATCTGCATTACTGGCTGGGTTGGACATCTGCATTACTGACTGGGTTGGACATCTGCATTACTGGTTGGGTTGGACATCTGCATTACTGGGTGGATTGGACCTCTCTCTCTCTCTCTCTCTCTCTCTCTCACACACACACACACACACACACACACACACACACACACACACACCAGACAGCAAGATTTGTTGAGAAGTGACAGATATTGCTATGAGAGAGAGGGGGGGGGGAGAGGGAGAGAGAGTGTGAAAGAGTGACAGGTGTTGGTGTGAAATGGAGTAAAGTGAGAAGGGGACAATGAGAACACCACACCTGTTGCTCTCTCTCTCTCTCTCTCCAGGTATTATTCTTTCCCCTCTCATACCTCGTCGCAAATGCTTCTTTTCACTTTTCCTCTCTGTTTTAATTTCCTCTCATTTTCCTCTCCCTACCCTTCGCCTTTCTTCCGTCAATATCCTTCCCTTCTTCCCTTTACTTCCTCCTCCTTTTATCACTTCCCCTTCCTTTATCTCACCCCTTCCCCCCGTGTCCCTCTCTCCCCTTTTCCCATCTCTCTCCCTTCACCCACTCTTCCCCCCTTCCCCTATTTCTTTCCCAGTCCTCCCTTCAGGTCTCTCCCTACTCCCACCTTTCCTGCTTCCTTCCATCCCTTCTCCCCATTTCCTGTTACTTTCCCTCTCGTACCTGTTCTCTTCTTTCCCTCCCTTCATGCCCAGAGAGGAGAAACTTGTCGCCTAGTGAGAGAGAGAGAGAGAGAGAGAGAGAGAGAGGTAAATTAACGAGGCACTGAGGCCTGGAGATACTTCCTTCCTTAATTTCGTCTCTCTCTCTCTCTCTCTCTCTCTCTCTCTCTCTCTCTCTCCACATCCTTCGTTCTTTACCTCCATCATCGAGTTTTCCAACCGCACCTCCCCCCCTCTCCCTCTATTCCTCCCTCTCTCCCTCACTCACTCTGCATTCCTCAACTATCCAGTCTTTCCATTCCATCTTGTCTTTCCTTTTTCCCCCTCCCTCTCTCCTTTCCTTCTTCCACTTCCCCATTTCCACTCTCTTTCTCCATTCCTTCTTCCACTTCGCTTTTTCCACTCCCTCTCTCCTTTCCTTCTTCCACTCCCCCTCTCCTTTCCTTCTTCCACTCCCCCTCTCCTTTCCTTCTTCCACTCCCCCTCTCCTTTCCTTCTTCCACTCCCCCTCTCCTTTCCTTCTTCCACTCCCTCTCTCCTTTCCTTCTTCCACTCCCTCTCTCCTTTCCTTCTTCCACTCCCTCTCTCCTTTCCTTCTTCCACTCCCTCTCCTTTCCTTCTTCCACTCCCTATCCTTTCCTTCTTCCACTCCCTATCCTTTCCTTCTTCCACTCCCTATCCTTTCCTTCTTCCACTCCCTATCCTTTCCTTCTTCCACTCCCAATCCTTTCCTTCTTCCACTCCCTATCCTTTCCTTCTTCCACTCCCTCTCCTTTCCTTCTTCCACTCCCTCTCACCTTTCCTTCTTCCACTCCCTCTCACCTTTCCTTCTTCCACTCCCTCTTACCTTTCCTTCTTCCACTCCCTCTTACCTTTCCTTCTTCCACTCCCTCTCACCTTTCCTTCTTCCACTCCCTCTCTCATTTACTCCCACCCTTTTATAATTCCTCCATCATCATCATCATCAGACACCCTTGCTCGCCTCTCCCCCTCCTCCTCACATATATTCCAGCCACCCCTCTAAAAAAAAAAAATGTCCTGTATTAAAGAATTAAATTACAGTGTTACCACTTTTAGCAGATGCCTGTGTTACTGTGCTGAACTAGATAATGTATCTTCTCTATACACTGTGAAAATTTGTTACCTGTGTGTGTGTGTGTGTGTGTGTGTGTGTGTGTGTGAGAGAGAGAGAGAGAGAGAGTCCACTATTCCAGTGTTGAGCGGTGATCATGTATTAGATAACAACAGTTTTATATTTTCTGTTTTCCTGTAATGTTTTTGTTCTCCGTCACTGGAATGTTGTTGGAATGTGGATGAAAATCGTGTTGTGTTGTGAGTGCCGGATGTTTTAACGTATATATAGCTAGTGATTTTTTTACGTGTGTGTGTGTGTGTGTGTGTGTGTGTGTGTGTGTGTGTGTGTGTGTGCTCTTCTCTTTTTTTCTTATCTGTTCCCTTTGTTTTCTTTAGTACTTTCTTTTTCCCCATCCTCCCTCTCTCCCTTCTCTGATTACCCTTATTGTAATTGTTTCGCCCCCCACACCTCCCCTTCGTATCCGTGCACTTTCGCTCCTCCCATTAAGTCTTCCCATCACAGATTATATTTTGTCTTCCTCTCTCCTGCTGCTATTCTTCTCCCTCCTCCTTCCTCATTCCTCCCTTCTCCTCCCCCTCCGGCTATCCTTCTCCCCCCTCTTTCCTCATTCCTCCCTTCCCCTCCCCCTCCTGCTATCCTTCCTCCTCCTTCCTCATTCCTCCCTTCCCCTCCCCCTCCCTGTTCCAAGCCTCTTTCCATCAGGATCATTACATCCCATCACATAATCCTCTCATCTCCGCCAATCTCTAAATTGCTCTATTTCCTCCTATCTCTTTCCTCCTTTCACTTCTCCGTCGATCTTCACTTTTTCCCCTTCTCGTCCCCCCCCCCTCTCTCTCTCTCTCTCTCTCTCTCTCTCTTTCCTGTTCCTCATTTCTTCCTTCAGTCCGGAATTTTTCCTCTTCTCTTTTCCTTTCTTCCTCCCCTTCATCTCTTTTTTTTCGGCGTATTCCTTCTTCCTTCATTTTTCCCACCCTTTTCCTGTCCCCTCCCATACCTCCCCTCCACTGATCCTCTCCCCTCTCTTCCTTCTTCCAACTCGTCCTCGCCCCCCCCCTCTCTCTCTCTCTCTCTCTCTCTCTCTGCCGCACCACCCCTGAATACACACACTGTGCACTGCAATTTCCACACTGTTGACAGACGCCACGTCAACTCAACGTACCCGTACATAACGACATGCATTAGTTATTTATTTATTCGATTATTCATTGTGCTTTACTACTTTCTCTTTCAGGTTATTCATACTGGTAGCTTATAGATAATGTATTATAGAATGTAGTTTTCCTTTTCAGTCTTTCCTATGAAATTTCCATGTCAGTTTTTCCTTGCTGTATGGTAGTTTTTCTCACTTTTTCTTGCCAGTTTTAACTGGAGGGTTTGGAAGCGGGGGGAGCCTTCTTGCTTTACTATCCTTATCCTTCAGCATATAGAGTTAGATCTTGTAGTCATAGTCTACTCTGTACCAAACAGCCTCGAAAGGACCAGAAGGTCTGTTGCTGTTTGGTTTCCTTTGTACTCTCTCTCTCTCTCTCTCTCTCTCTCTCTCTCTCTGTTTTATACTCCTCTCTTTATCCTCTCCTCTTCCTTTAAATGAATCTTCGTCTCCCTCTTCCTGTTTCCCACCTCACCTTCTCCTCCAGTCCTTATCATCCTTGTACTTCCTTAGTTTTCCATCTCATTCTTTCCCCCACTTTTCTTCCTGCTCCTTTCTACCTCTCCTCTCCTTCCCTCTTTCCTCCTCTTCCGTTCCCCTTCCCCTTCCTTCCCGTCACCATCATTACATTCCACCACATTACCCTTTTCTCTTTCCTCTTCCGTCTTTCCAGTTCTTCCATCTCTTCCTCTTCCTTCTACCATCCTTCACTCCTTTTCCTTATTTTCATTCATTCCTTTTCGTCAGTTCTTTTGGTCCTCCTCCTCCTCCTCCTCCTCCTCCTCCTCCTCCTCCTCCTCCACCTGCACACCATTGTCCTTCGTTTTTCCTTTCAACCTTTCTCCATTCATTGTCATTTTTTCCCTTCGTCTCCTTCCTCACTCTCCTTGCTTCTCATTACTCCTTCCCAGAAGCATCAGTACATCCAGTCAGATTATCTTTCTCATCTCTCGCTCTCTCATTCACTCTCGTTCCTCATTATTCTCCTCCTTTGCCTCCTCTCCTATTCCTTTTTACGTATCGTCTTATTCCTTTTCCTCTTCTTTTGTTTTTCTTCTTTTGTCCTCTTATCTCTTTCCTTCTCCTCACCTCTTCCTTCAGTCCTTCCTCCTCCTTCTTCCTCCTTCACCAACTTTCTCATCTCTGTCCTTGTCCTCCTCTTACCCTTTCTCCTCCTGCTTCCTCATTCCTTACATCCCACCCACCTCTAACCCTCTTTGCATTCTGTCTCCCTTCCTCTTCTTTCACCTCTCTGATCTTTTTCCCTTCTTTTCCCTCCATCCTCTTCCCTCCCAGTACCTCTCTCCTGTCAACATCATTACTTCCCTTCGGCCGTCTAAGTCTTGCTCTTTCTTCTTACGTCTCCTCTCTCCTTTCCTTTCATTTCTGTTCTCTTCTTTTCCTTCCATTACTTGTTGTTCTCTTCTCACGTCATCTTTTCACTTCTCCTATTCACATCTCTTCTCTTTTCTCCTTTTCTCTTCTCTTTTCTCCTTTTCTCTTCTCCTCTCGACTTCTCTTCTCCCCTTTTCTTCCCTCCTCTCCTCTCCCCATCTCCTCTCATTTCTTTACTTCTCTTCTCTTCTCTTCTCTTCTCGCCTTTTCTCAACTCCTCCCCTACCCTTTTCTCTTCTCCTCTCCTCTCTTCATTTCACTTCTCTTCTCCTTTCATGTCTCTACTCTTCTTATCTCTTCTCTTCTCTTCTCTTCTCATCTCTTCTCTTCCTTCCAGCTTTCCACCTTCCCTTTTCGATCCTCCCTGCCTCCCCCTCCCCGACCCCAACTCTTCGCCTCGGCCTCCCGTTTGACAATTTAGTGCAGTAATTACTCTGTGTGAGGCGACTGCTGGAAGGACAGCCCCGCAGAGAGAGAGAAAGAGAGAGAGGAATTGGCATGGATGAGAATGAGAGAGAGGTGAAGGGAATTGAGATGGAGGAGAACGAGGGGAGGGGGAACGACGAAGTGAAAGGAATAGAAAACTTAATGGACGGAAAGAGGGGAGAGCAATAGAGATTGGGGAGAAAGAAATTAGAGGAAAGAAAAGAAGGGAAGGAGGAAGAGTAAGAGGAATAAGGAGGGAAGAGAAAGGCGTGCCAGAGAAAGAAATAAGCGGAATAGACGTGGCGAAGACAGAAGGAAGAAGAAGAGAGGAAATGAGAAAGAGGGAAGAGAAATTTGGATGGAGGGGAATGTGGGGAGAGAAAGAGATGGTGGGGATGTGAGGAGAGAGAGATAGTGATGCAGAGGAAGAGGGAGAGAAATAGAGATGGAGGGAAAAGGTAGAGGGAAATAGTGGGGGGAAGAAGGCAGAGAATGAGATAAAAGGGATGAGGGGAAAGAAATAAAAATGGAGGGAATGAAAGGAAAGAAATAGAAATGGAGGGGAAGAGGGGATAGAATGAGATGGAAGGAACGAGGGGAGAGAAATGGAGATGGAGGGGAAGAGGGGAGAGAAACTGAGATGGAAGGTGAGAGGGAAGGGAAATATAGATAGGAGTAGGAAGGAAGAAGGGAAAAGAGGAATGAAAGTGAGAGCGAAAAGAGGAGAGAGAGAGAGAGAGAGAACAGTGATGGAAATAGATGGAGGAGGAAGAAAAGTGAGGGGAATACAGGAAAGTCTTATACGGGCCAGCTGGCCTACAGCAGGTATCTTCTTTTCTTATGTTCGTATGTAAGAGAAAGGAGTGAGAAGAAAGGAAAATGTGTGTGTGTGTGTGTGTGTGTGTGTGTGTGTGTGAGAGAGAGAGAGAGAGAGAGATACTGCCGCTGTACGTAATTCATTAACAGGTAATTGTCAGCAACCCAGCCAATATTACACCTGTATTCCCTGACGTATTGCACGTGTGAGGCATTGATGTATTGACTGATGTATTGCTGGTGTGATTGATGTATTATTTGAGGCATTGCAGGCTTGATTGACCTACTGAAGATATGATTGATGTAATTCATGTATTGCAAGTGTGATTGACGTATTGCATGTGACTTGCGTATCATGTGACGCATTGAAGCTGTAGCTATCGTATTATTTGACGTATTGCAGATGTGATGACGTATTATTTAACGACATGCTGTTGTAATTAACGTATTGCTTGACGCATTGGAGGTGTGATGCCCGTGTTATATATTGCAGGTGTGGTTGCCGCATTAATTGTCGCCTTTTTCAGGTGTGACTGACATTATTTGTTGCATTGCATATGTAATTAAATGGTGCACTGCAAGTGTGATTGGGTAACATTTCAGTCTAATTGATTAGCAGATTGCAGTTTTGCATTGCATATAGTTGACTGGTGGACAGGAAGTGTGATTGATTAACATTTCAGGTCTGATTGATTGACGTATTGTAGTTGTGATTGGTGTATTATAGGTGTGCTTGAAACATTGTAGTTGTGATTACTGTAGGGATTTTTCCGTGAAGCCACACCAATACAACAAGAAATATTCATGTACAAATTATTTACATGGGGCTGCCAGGAGTTGAGCTGCTTCAGCTGTAGTCAGCGATGGGTTAGACTAAAATAGTTTATACTCCTTTGAGATACTCACCTCAGTCGTTATCTTGATAGTTTACCACTCATATAAGATAACTTTTACATTTATAGATACCAGGTGGCCCCTTCTGAGTTAAACTGTGTATTATTTCTTTTATTTACAATGTTTAATAGTTATCTACGCTAAAGAATGTTTACGTAATGTTGTGTGTAATGTAAAGTAATTGCTTGGAGCACAAACGACGTACTGAGTGAGGACCATCAGACTGTGGGACGTAAATGATTTGGTCCTGTACTGATAATTAGCAGAAATAAATTTGGTTACAAAATTCGCTAACATGCCAACCTGTAGCTTTCAGTTGAACCACAGCTTCCACTGTGGCCACACCTCACACAGTGATTAATTTTAGTATTATTGCACAGCTGAACAATGTAATATTTCCAAAGTTCATTATTACATACATTATTGTGAGAGTTAAGACACGACACGAATTCCAAACAGTGCCAGTGGCGGGACTTGCACCACATGTGTGATGCAACGCCTGATGACCGCCCACCACCATATTAATTATGTACCCCATTAATTATTGCTGTATTTATTGGTGACCAGTCATGTTTTAGCAGTTATGGGTTGGAGCATAATGGAGTAGCGTTACCACCTATGGAAACATCGAAACAAAATGTTAGAATGTCTCGTTTGGTCCAGTCATATATGACTGTTATAATATTTCTGTCAAATAATGCATTTTACTGTATTATATTTATCATTGTTTCAGGTAATAAGTTGTGCAGTGCCTGTGTCTACGTATGTAAGTACGATACGTGTCCACTCAGTAGTTGTTGTCTCGGTCAGTGGTTTGTCAGTCTGTTCACTAATTAACACTTTGGTGGAAAGCTTGAGAGTAATGCGGGTTGAAGAACACTCAGTAAACAACCAAGGTCACAGGGCAAGGTCAGAGCTCCGGATCAAGTGTGAATTTCAGCCTTAAAAGTTTGAATTAGATTTAGATTAAACTTGATGAAAGGGTAAAGGGTCAGGCAAGGAAGAGTGGAATTGATTTTAAGAATACAAAGTCAACGGTCAGGGTCACAGGGCAAGGCCATATTCCAGCCATGTGTGTTTGTGCAACCCAGGTAACTACAACAGTTTTCATTTGATTTAGATCAAACCTGTTGGAAGGTTTGGTGGTCATCCAAGTGGTTGACCTATGTTTGGGGGAACAATAGGTCAAAGGTCAGGGTCACATGGCAAGGCCAGCTTAAACAGTTTTTATCCAGTTTGCAGTAAACATTGCGGAAAGATTAAGAGTAAGACAAGCACGAAGAGACTCGAGTTGGAGAACAATTCGTCGAAGGTCAAAGTCACTGGGCATGGTCAAATATTTAATTACTTTAACTCATACTGTTTTGATGTGATTTAGGCCAGACTTGGTGGACTTACTGAGGGTCAGCCAGTGATGAAGAGATTTGGTTGTGAGAACTGCTGCTCATACGTTAAAGTCGCAGTGCAGGGTCAGCTCAGTTTTTATCATGTTTGGGCCACACTTCGTGGAAGGGTTGAAGGCCTGGCAAGGATGAAGATGGCTCGGTTTGGAGACAGATGGTGTAAAGTTAAGGCTATTTGGCAAAGTAAAATGTAAGATCCTTAGGCCTGTTGTAAGCCTCGGGTGTTCCACATTTTTTTTTTTCCTCCAAACACTTCTATGCACCTTGGGAGAGGCCACGAGAATTAGAGCGGAAGGAAACAATCTCGATTAATTCCTTACAGCAAAGGGACTTTTCTGAGCGTGAAACAGCAAGAGTACGCTGTAAAATCGTCATATTGAAGGGATTAAGCATTTTCGTCTTCATAACATTGGAAAACAGTAAATAGTCCTCACTCCTCGAACCATGCCTGACTCCTCATATTATCCTCTTCACTCCACAGTACCTCTCACTCATCACAACACCCCTCATTCCACACACCCCTCACTGTTCAGCACAGTTCCATCATGAAACACACACACACACACACACACACACACACACACACACACACACACACACACACACACACACACACACACACACACACACACACACACTGTTCTATCTTTCTCAAATATTCCTCAGTTCTCTCAGTATCCTTCCCTGGATATTCTAGCCCTGTCTGCCCTCCCTATACTTCCCTCGGCCGCCGCGGTGGCCGAGTGGTTAGCATTGCTGGCTACGAAGCTGCCAACCCAACAGCGCTGGAGTTGGAATCCTGGTGCGTGCAGCTGGCACCACGCGACACAGTTGTCCATCCACCCCTCGTGGGTAGGCAGGTAATTAATACCCAGGGTAACACCTGGGGGGAGGCACTTCTGGCGATATGGATGATGCAGTGCCCTTGTGTCCTGTGATAATGAGTGAGTAACCCGTCACAGTTTCAAAGACCTAAGTTTTGGAAATGAACACCACGGTTAAGTGCCCCGTGGCAGCTGTCCCCACTTTTACCTTTACTTCAATATTTTTCAGTGTTCCTCCATGCCTCACCGCTATTCCTCCCACAGCATGCAGTATCTCTCCCTGCAGCCCTCTTATTTCACTCTGGGGCCCCCTTATTTCTGTTGGCCTCCCCTATTTCTCTCCAGGGCTCCCTTATTTCCCTCTGGGAGCCCGTTATTTTTCTCTGGGAACACCCTTTTTTCTCTTTGGAGACGCCCCTTATTTCACTCGGGTCCCGTTATGTCTCTGGGATCCTGTTGTCTCTCTCTGGGGCCCCAGTTGCTTATCTCTGGGGTCCTGTTGTTTCTCTCTGGGGCCCTGTTGTCTCTCTCTAGGGCTCCTGTTGCCTATCTCTCGGGCCCTGTTGTCTCTCCCTGGGGCCTGTCTTTTGGGGGCCCTGTTGTCTCTCTTTCTGGGGCCCTGGCGCCCCTCTTTCTGGGGCCCTGGCGCCCCTCTTTCTGGGGCCCTGGCGCCTCTCTTTCTGGGGCCCTGGCGCCTCTCTTTCTGGGGCCCTGGGGCCTCTCTTTCTGGGGCCCTGATATA
>NC_136982.1:32656933-32791933 GCF_032717465.1 Coenobita brevimanus
CCTATCCCCCCAAATGAGGATGGTTGACTGCAGGAAAAAGGTAAACCTCCCTGTCCCCCCAAATGAGGATGGTTGACTGCAGGAAGAAGGTAAACCTCCCTATCCCCCCAAACGAGGATGGTTGACTGCAGGAAGAAGGTAACTTTATCCTCCAGTCCACCCAGTTCACGTTGAGATAAACCTGGCGTTACATCTGCTGTTACTTGTACTATATTTCATCACGACACTGTCACAAAAGTGTGGGCCAACTTTTCATCACAACAGTACGTACTTAACCAAGAGGCATAAAATGGTCTGCCACACTGGCAAGAGTTTGGGCGGGAAATGTTACTAGATATAGAGAGGACAACGTTGTGTGTGTGTGTGTGTGTGTGTGTGTGTGTGTGTGTGTGCAATACGAGACCATATAGCTAAAAAAAATTTCATTATTTATTAAGTGTGTGATAATTGGTGACTGTGATGAGGAAATTAGATGAAGCAAGAGTTATGTGGCGGATTAGTTTAGCCTCCCTCCCCCTTCTCTCTCTCTCTCTCTCTCTCTCTCATTGTCACATTTTCTGGCAATCTCTTGCTTTTCTCTTTTCTTTTCTCCCCCTCCCCCCTTTTCTTACCCACACCCTCTTCCTCCCTCCATCGATCCCCTTTCTCTCCACCTACTACCTCCTCCTGCTTCTCCTCCCCTCTTGCTTATCTCTTCCCCTCCTACTTATCTCTTCCCCTCCCCTTCCCCTCCACGCTGACTATACTTATCCTTTTCCCCTCCTTCCTTCATATTTACACCTTTCTGTTTCCTCACCCCTTGCTTCTCCTCGCCTCTTCCAGCTCTACCTCCCCTCTCCCACCCCCTCCCCCTTCCCTTCCCTTCCCTTCCCTTCCCTTCCCCCGTCCCCTGTCCATCCCCTTTCCCCTGTCCCTCCTCCTCCCCCCTCTCTCTCTCCCCCTCCTCTCTCCCTCCTCCTCCTCATTCTAGTCCCCTTTCGCCTTCTTTCCTCTCCCTTTCCACCCCTTCCCTCCGACCTCCCTCCCCTTCCACAACTCTTCCTTCGCACCTTCTCCCCCTTTTCTCTTCTTCCCCTGCCGGTCCCCCTTCCCTTGTCGTTTTCTCTTCTCTTCCCTCACTCTCCCCAAGCGTTCCTCTCTGCCCCTTCACACACCCCTCCCCTTTTTCCCCCGACTTCCTCCCCCTTCTGTTACCCTCTCCCTCATTTCTCGCCGTAACCCCCTCCTCACCACCTTCCCCGTTCCCCCATCCTTCATCCTTTTCTTCATCCCCCTCCCACCTCTTCTCTCGCCCATCCTTTTTTCTCTCCCCTTATCCACCCCCTCCCCGTTCCCCCTCCACATGCCCATCATAATGGGTATGTTCACCTCGTTAACTCCGGGTCGTGTTCCGGTGATAAACACTGATTCTCTCTCTCTCTCTCTCTCTCTCTCTCTCTCTCTCTCTCTCCGACTCGCTGGCTTAGTTTTAGTTTCACTCACCTATTTTTCAAGTCCTTCACTTTATTTTTTCTTATGCCTTTTTCTGAAGCGTCTTCTTTCCCTCCCACTTGCTCACTCTATTTTTTTCTCACTTGCTCACTCTATTTTTTTCTCACTTGCTCACTCTATTTTTTTCTCACTTGCTCATTTTACCACTCATAGTTTGTCACTCTCTCACTCGCTTACAACATATATCTTACTTATATTTCGCTTGCTTTAATTCTCTCACTGGCTCACTTTTTTCTTTGTGTTCACTATAAAAGCATGTTTATCACTTTTTTTTTTTTTCACGCTGACTCATATTTCACACAGAAACTCTATGTATCTCCATTGCTGGTATTTCTCTCACTCACCTCTCAGACTGGTTCAAATTATTTCCATCACTCATTTCATTGGCTAATTTTTTTTCTCTGACTCACTCTATTCTGTTGCTGTTTCCTTACCCTGTTTCCTCATGCCTTCTTTCCTTTCCTCCATCCCTCCTTCATTCCTTCCTTCCTTCCTTCATTCATTCCATTCATCCTTCCTTCCTTCCTTCCTTCCTTCCATCCATCCATCCATCCATCCATCCATCCATCCTTCCTTCCTTCCTTCAGTCCTTCCTTCCTTCCCTCCTTCCTTCCATCCATCCATCCATCCATCCTTCCTTCCTTCCTTCCTTCCTTCCTTCCTTCCTCTCCCTTGGCCCTCATTCACTTCCTTTCAACCTCCAGTTCTGTTCTTATTCCATTCAGTAACTATTCCTCGTCGTCGTCGCCGTCGTCGTCGGCTTTCGTCGCCCCTCAGCGCAATCCATAGTTTGCAGTGCTAACTAGAGAGAGTGAAATATTGGCAGCTACGTGACCAGACCCACGCCAGTCACTCCAATACTGCACTGGGGCAGGGTTTTGTGTGTGTGTGTGTGTGTGTGTGTGTGTGTGTGTGTGTGTGTGTGTGTGTGTGAGAGAGAGAGAGAGAGAGAGAGAGAGAGAGAGCACCATTCACTCAAAATTCACTATTGTAGGCTGCAGAAGGACAAACTCTGGGCCAGGCTAAAAGAACTGTAGTGGAGGGTAGAGACTAGACTGAGGTGGAGCGTCTTAGTGTTACTGAGAATATCCGGGATTATTAGGTAAGGGAGAGGCGGGACTCTGAATGAGAATAAGAAGGAATGGAGCATACATATTATCCCTTGGCCTGTACTGCTGATGGTAATACTGGCAATAGGGTGGAATGCTGGTGTGAGCAGGAGGGAGACTGACCTGAGATGGAATGGGATTGTGTGGCAGGTAATGGTACTGAGAATGTGTGAAGTTTGGGGACAGGGAAAAGGCAGGTATAACAAATGAGACTGAGATGTAGTGGAGAGGATTCTGCAGCTATACCCTCTTCACCGTGACTTGGCCCAAATTTTGGTTCTACTTATTTTAGCTCAGTGGCAGGAAAAGACAGCTACTGCACTACATCCTTTCCATAACACTGCCTGACCAGCATCATATTTTAATGTTGATACAGCCTTACTGCCAAGCATTTAAGGTGGAGAGAGAGCAGTTTCAGGTCAAGCTGAAGCATAAAGAAAATTATACTGTTAATGGGAATTTCATGAGGTATTGGGTATAGGGAAGGCAAGATTGATATGTAATGTGAGTAGGAGACAGTTTGGGATACTGGTACTGGAAAGGGGAGTGTCATGGAATACTGGAGCAAGGAAGAGACTAAATCGAGATAGAGTACGAGGATGGGGATGTTAATGGGGAATATCTGGTGGTACTGGGTAAGGGAGAGGCCGGAATAAGATGGAGTGAGGGTACGTGATGGTTTGGGAATATTCCTTGGTAGGTACTGGTCATGAAAAGCTACAGGCCATGATATATATTGGAGCATGATTGAGTAGGAGATCCGGTGGGACAGAGAGAAGAGTTGAGTGAAGAGGGAAGGAGAATTAGAGAGAGACAGACAGACAGACAGAGACAGAGAGAGAGAGAGAGAGAGAGAATGAAAAGAGATAATGGTATGTCAGAAGCAGAGATATAAGTGACAAAGGACTGAGGAATAATAATGAGAGAGAGAGAGAGAGAGTCGTAAGGAAGGACACTTCAGAGGGTGAGGAAAAGAAACACACACACACACACACACACACACACACACACACACACACACACACACACACACACAGAAGGAAGGGCGATATTAATTCCAAGGTGAACAGGAAAAATCGGAAACAGCAGGAAAAGAGAAAATGACATTAAGGTGGACGGCTCTCCCCCCACCCACCATCCCTTCCGCCTAGGATGAGTAGAAAAAATACCGAGCAGGATATTAGAAAATGCTTGAAGGAGAAATTTAGCGTTGTAGTGGTTTGATTTTGACTCTGTGGCTTAACCCTTAACAGAGGACGTGTTGTATAGTTTGTTCTTAATCTACTTGTTTGGCTTGGGATAAACTTTTCGAGCTGGAGAGGTTAGATGCAACTCCTCTCACCCCGTCAGCACCGACTGATTTTCACAAGGTGAATAAAAACGCAGGCGGTGTTAACGATATTATGAGAAATCGTATTCTGGAATTGAAGGGTTAACAAGTAAAGTATGATTATTTTCAGTGCTGATTTCGCAAGTATTTTGACAGTTTTAATGATAAGGTTAAGAAATATTTGGAAACCGCGATGATGTATGTGTAAAGATTATGAATGGTGTTGCTTTAACATTCATATTCAGCACAGGAAGGATCTCTGGTGGTGAGTGGATGAATTAAAGTTGTATCTAAACCTTGCAGTTCTAGTAGAACAGAATAAAATCGGCTAGAGATAGAAAAAACAAAACATAGCAGATAGAAGGGGTTAACTCTAAGGTGTAAAGCATAAATTGGAAGCTGCAGGGAAAGTGAAAAATCCGATAACTGTTTTCCTGCGTTTGGTGCACGTAGTTTTGTTCAGGCCAACACCACAAGATAATGTTCAGTTGACAACACTCTTAGCAGTCAAAGGCTTTCACCTCCAATAAACCTTTCTTTGCTGTTGGTAAGCCTGGATAATTTATTTACATTAACACCAGACGAGTTCTTTACTGAAAATAAATTCGCAAGTGTGGACACCTCTATCCACTCTTTCAGTGTACAGCTACCTTTTAGTGACGCTGCACCGAGTGTTAAGCCAAAGGATTTCTTGTTATCCAGGAAACCATTTACTAAGTTAGGGGGTAACCAAATGGATGCCAGGTGTTCTAGTGGGTTAAAGCGATTCAGCCAAATGCGGGCCTTAAGGACGAGCAGCTGGTGACTCTGTCTGTAAATGTCTTGAAGTTAATTTATGTAAAGCTTGTCTATTCATACCTTTATCTTCTCACAACCACCAAGCACTTCACACCAAAACCAGTGAATAATGACGTAAAAATATGATAAAACAAGAAGTACTGAGAGTGAATCACCTGCTCAGTACAGTTGGTCTAAAGGCTCGTGGACACGATAAGTGAACACCTGTGGTTTTTGAGTATGGTAACGTGAAAATGTTGGAAAATGATGTAGACGTGATGAATCGAGGTAGTCTCCCCGCTCCTGATCCACTGTTTGTAGAATAATTCATCACCATACTTTGAAACTGATGGACAACGTGCAGGGATACGACAGGTACCCGTTTGACCCTGCCTTGTGCCCATCAGTTTGACTGATTGCTCTCAAAATCGTATCACTTCATCCTTACCTTACCATTAGTCCTAGTTTGTGTGGTTCAGATCGGTCAGAAGTATTTTAAGTTGGTATTACCCTGTGACCTTGATCTTTGACCTGGTGTTCTGAAAATAGCATAATTTACTCCTAGGCTAACGTTACACCTTTCCACCAAAGTTAATCCCAACCGAATCAGACCCATTTCGGTTTAAAGGCCGAAGCTTTGACCTTGCACTGTTACTTGTTCCTCTGATCGATTTTCCCCAGTATTAGCTCACTGCACCCTTTTCTGTTCATCAGCCTTTGAACCGAGTTTGGTTAAAACTCGGTGTTTGAGTTGACCTTGCCCTTGACCTATGACGAATGCTCTATGACCCCATTTCGACGAGAAAATTAATTACATGTTCCTTTCATGGTCCTTCTTCTTTATGATAAGTGTGTTCAAGTTAAATGCAGTAGTTTTTTTTTTTATGCTTAATCTTGCTGATGAACAGAAGCACTAACAGACAAACCGGACCAGGCAAATAACCCTGTTGCGGTCACGCTCGCGGGTATAACAAAAACATTGATCATACTAAAGTGTGATGGAACTTGTTGAGTGCTAGCTTTGGTTATGATTTGTTATGACTATAACCCTTGAGGAGGCCATCTGGAGTGAAAGGAAGACGAGGTAAGCCTGGAGGAGGGAGAGGGAAGAGAGGAAGGTACAAGAGGAAAGAAGAGTGAAAAGAAGAGAAAGAAGAGAAGGGAGTGAGGAAGGAAAGAATGGAGTGAGTAAGGGACGAGAGGAGAGAAGGGAGAAATTGAGGATGTAAGGAAGAGAGAAAGTAGAATTAGGAAAAAACAAAAGAAAGGAGAGGAGAGGAGGAAAGGAAGCTGTATCAAGAGAAAGGGGAAAAATGGGGAAGATCTGAGGATGTGGAGACGAGAAATGGGAGAGAGGGAACGAAGAGAGAGAAGACAGAAAGAAAGGATAACTGACAAGGAGAGAAGAGAAATGGGAGAGACAGACAGACAGACAAAGAGAGAGAGAGAGGGAGAGAGAAGAGAAGGGAGATGGGAAGAGAGTAGATTAGTAGGAATGGGAAAGACGAAAGAAAACGAGAGAAGGGCAAGAGGAGAAATGGATGGACAGAGGAAGGTAGATAAATGCGAGGCGGGAGAGAATGCTGGTAATAACTTCCTGTGTAAAGTCACCCAACATACTTCATGCATTGCTAATAATTATATTCCTGCGTCTCAATCACACACACATACACTACGTACATGGTCTACACGCACGCACACTTAAATGGTCAGTCGCACTCAAGAACGTATGCACACCTGCAATTACACATACACACACACACACACACACACACACACTGCTTTTACTCAGCCACTCATACATGCATACATACATACATACATACATACATGCATGCATGCATTTATACTTCATTAGTTTGACACTCTATTCCACATTCATATCACAACACCAGTACTTACACAATGGATTAATAACACCGGGATAAATGCACACACTCCCACGCACGCACACTTATACACGCTTTCATAATCACCCATGCCTGAAACGCACATGCAAATACACATGTCGACAAACGCAGGCATTATCATGTATGTATGGAGATGCAATCTTACACACACACACACACACACACACACACACACACACACACACACACATATATATATATATATATATATATATATATATATATATATATATATATATATATATATATATTTATATATATATATTTATTTATTTAAATATATTTATATATATTTAAACTAGCCAGTGTCACAGAGATACTAAGTTACTGTGGAGCCAATTTCAAATGAGCCCTTTGCAGCCGTCCATGAGCCCCTGGAACAGTTACAGACGCTTTCCTAGGACCCCGTAGATCATTCCCAGCGACTTGGGTGACATTCACAAAGATTTTAAAGTTGAAATTTTGAAATTGAAGATTCTTTAGGAAGATTTATAAGTGGCCTCACTAGAGTCTTTTAAACTTTTTTTTTTTTTTTTTGTCCATTTAAGGGACTAAGAGCCCTGAGGATACGTCAGTAAATAGTTTTAATTATTATAAGTGTGTTATTAATAATAGTAACATTCCTAATGCTAATCATACGTTCTTTGCAGGTAAGTCTCTTCAACTCCCACCATACAACGAAACTCGTAAGTAATAGAACACATTGTACAGTAGATTACAGTAGATTCACTGATGACAATGAACTTATTGCAAGTAGCTAGTTGCGTTCAGAAATGCACAGTCAACAATATATGTCTTGGTACATTCAGTGTTTACTTTTTAATGTTTTGGACCATTGTACTGTATGTCTTGTCACAAAAACCATAAATATCAAAAGTGTATAGTACAGCTGGCCACCCATGTCAGGCGTGTGCAAGCCGACTTCAGTTATACATTAATACGTCCATCCTGTGAACGAAGTGAAAAATGTGGTATGATTATCGTTGGGTCACGTCCCCTTCTGTCATGCCAGGAGATTCAGCATTTCTGTTGGTTTGTCTGTCTGTTTGTCTGTCTGTCATCGGACTTACCCTAAAGGACCGGGTAAATTTGTTATTTAACCCCCTCACCCCTCCTTGGGCCTCCCACGCCCCACACTAATGACCCACATAAAATGATCGGTAAAACCTTCGTCAGAAAGTAATTAATTTTTTACCATCAAAGTCATCCAGGGGGGGTGGAGCATTCTGTTTTTAATATCAGTCAGAAATTGAGGTTAGAGAATCACAATAATCACATCTAAATAAAGTGTTTTCACTTTGATTTTTAAAAGTACCAGGAATATTTAGTTTGGACTAAATAAGTTAGAAAAAAGGATTTCTTGAGATAAAGTAAAAGAGCGAATCTACCATTATAAGTCCTATACTGGCGAGTAGATAATTAAAACTGGTGTAAGTTTGTGTACAGATAATGCAGTAATTTTGAGCTGATGACTTTACTAGATCATGTCAGAAAAGAGAACTGTACAAGATAACAATAATACAGTTGTACAAACAGTGTAGCGTGAAAGGACTGACACTGCTGCCTGAGTCACACCATAGCCATGATATAACCCACCATAATATATTGTATGCCTGAGCCACACTATAACCATGATATAACCCACCATAAAATATGATCCATAGCCACACTATAACCATGATATAACCCACCATAATTGTATGGAAACATAATCCATAGCCACACTATAACCATGATATAACCCACCATAATTTAATTGTATGGAAACGTGATCCACACATAGGAACGCCATGAGACGCTTAGCCCCGGTGCTCATCTTCGTAACATAGGCCTTTGAGCCTGTGGTGGGTTATTGACCCAATATCCTGGGATACAAGGCCACTGCATCATCCAGGTAACCGCAGTAACATAGGCCTTTGAGCCTGTGGTGGGTTATTGACCCAATATCCTGGGATACAAGGCCACTGCATCATCCAGGTAGCCACAGTAACATAGGCCTTTGAGCCTGTGGTGGGTTATTGACCCAATATCCTGGGATACAAGGCCACTCCATCATCCAGGTAACCACAGTTGCCTCCCCTTGGTGTTACGCCAGGTACTCATTTTACCTGCCAACCCACAAAGGGTTGGATGAACACTTGAGTCCAGCCACGCCAGCTGCTCGCACTGGGATTCCAACCCTGGCGCTAATGGGCCGGCAGCTTCGCAGTCAACGATGCTGACCCTCCGCCCCCCCAGTCGTAAAAATGCAAAAATAGCAGAGAGAGAGACAGACAGACGGACAGACAGACAGACCTTCCTGTACAATTGGATCACTTCTTACCTTGCGTTGAAATTCCCAACTTCAAAGACATTGGATTTTAGCCTATTTTCGGACTGTACGGACTGCTTTGACACATTCAGAGTTTTTCCCATAAAGCACACTCCAAAGGGTGTGTAACTTTGCATTTGGAGCTTGTTGATGCATCTTACCGCTTTTGCTTGATCTCCATTATGTTCGCATTACAGACAGATACACAAACATACTGATGAAAAACTATTATTACAAAGTAAGATAAATAGTTTGTAAACTCTAATATTGACGTGGCACGAGTTTGCCTGCAGTAACTGTCTCCCTAACTGTGTGTGTGTGTGTGTGTGTGTGTGTGTGTGCCGACCTGACGGTCCTTTTTTTTTTTTTTTTATGCGAGGAAGAAGGAACCAAAGGCCATGAGCCCGCAGTTACAGTTCCCTCCAAGAGAAAAACAAAATACAATAGAGAGCCAAATTCAAGATCCGATCATTTTGAGATGCCTGGACACACTGCGTTTGAAAGACTGGAGATCATAGGCAGCAGGAAATACAGACAGAGGGAGACAGTTCCAGAGCTGACCTGTTGCATAAATGAAAGACTGGGAGTAACGGTTAACTCTTGCATTAGAGAGTTGGACAGAAAAGGGATGAGAGTTTGCTGCCAGACGGGTGCTACGCGCCCGTCGTAGACGTGGAGGAATGCAATCAGACAGTTCAGAGGAGCAGTGACCATTAAAGTAGCGATAGAAAAGAGATAAAGATGCAACAGTGCGGCGACGAGACAGAGGTTGAAGGGAGTCAGTAAGAGGAGGAGAGTTAATGAGACGAAAAGCCTTTGACTCCACCCTATTGAGAAGAGCTGTATGTGGGGAGCCTTCCCACACATGAGAGTTGTACTCCACACAGGGGCGGATAAAACCCCTGTATAGAGTCAACAATTGTGCAGGGGTAAAGAAAGAGCGGAGTCTGCTTAGCACACCCAATCTCTTGGAAGCAGATTTTACAAGAGATGTAATATGATCTTTCCAAGATAAGTCCCGAGTAAATGAAACCCCAAGTATGTTCAAGGATGATGCAGGATTAAGTTGAATATTATTAAACATTAGTGGGTATACCTGTGGAAGATTTTGTCGGGTTGAAAGGTGTAAGAACTGAGTCTTAGATGCATTAAAAACAACCATATTATTTTTACCCCAGTCAGAGATACGAGCCAAGTCAGACATTAGGTGTGCCACAGCCTCATCCCTTGTTTGTTGAAGTAACTGTTGAGATGGGCGTTGCGGGAACCGAATGGAAAGGTGAAGGGTGGAGTCATCAGCGTATGAGTGAATAGGGTTAGATGTACAGCTTAGAAGATCATTGATGAATAAAAGGAAGAGAGTAGGTGATAGGACAGAGCCCTGAGGAACACCACTGTTGATAGATCTAGGAGAAGAACGATGGCCGTCTACAACAGCGGCTATAGAACGACCAGAAAGGAAGCTAGCGATGAAGGCACAGATAGAAGGATAGAAACCGTAGGAGGGCAGTTTGGAAATTAAAGATTTATGCCAGACTCGATCGAAAGCCTTTGAGATGTCAAGTGCAATGGCAAAGCTTTCGCCAAAGTCCCGAAAGGAGGATGACCAGGAGTCTGAAAGGTAGGTGACAAGATCGCCAGTGGAGCGTCCCTGACGGAACCCGTACTGACGATCGGAAAGAAGGTTGTGATAGGAAAGATGCCTTAAAATTTTTCTATTGACAATTGACTCGAAAACTTTTGAAATACAGGACGTTAAAACAATTGGACGATAGTTGGAGGGTTGGGAGTGGTCACCCTTCTTTGGGACTGGCTGAATGAGAGCAAACTTCCAGCAAGAAGGAAAGGTACAAGTTGACAGACAAAGGCGAAAGAGTTTGCCTAGGCAGGGTGTAAGCACAGAAGCACAGTTCTTGAGAACAACAGGAGGGACCCCATCAGGCCCATATGCCTTGTTAGTACTGAGGCCAGTAATGGCAGAAAATACATCAACTGAAGAAATTTTAATGTCAGCCATGAGGAAGTCAGAGGGGGGAAGAGATGGAGGAACAGCACCGGAATCGTCTAAGGTGGAATTGGAGGAGAAAGTCTGTGCGAAGAGATCTGCTTTATCAGTAGGAGAAATAGCTACAGAACCATCAGAGTAGAAAAGAGGAGGGACGGATGATGAGAAAAAGTTGTTAGAAAGATTTCTGGCAAGGTGCCAGAAGGAGCGGGAAGAATTCGAGTTGGAGAGTTGAGAGCATTTAGTATGGATGAAATTATTTTTAGTAGAGCGAAGAACAAACTTAGCACGATTCCGGGCAGAAACGTAAAGATGATTTTACCTCTGTCTCTCTGTCTACCTACCTCCATGCCGTCTCTACCTGCCTGTGTGCCTGTCTTAATTGTCTGCCTGCGTGCGTGCCTGTCTGCTTCTCTGTGCACGGGTCTGCTCACCCGTCCACGCACCTGCCGGGCCGCCTAATCTGGTAATTAAGGTTCCCACTTACCCCAACAAGCAATACTTCTTTGGAGGCCGGGGGGAGAGGGTGCAAGGAGAGGGGAGCTGATGGTAGGGTAATTACAGGGGTGGATAAGGAGGGAAGGAAGGATGAAAATATAGGTAGTGTGGCCATGGAAGGAGGAGGATAGGGGGGAGGTAGGATCTGGGAAGGGGGTGGAGACAGCTGTTGAGGGAGTGAGAGGAAAGAGCGGTAAGAGGGATGGGGAGAAGGTTTCATGTAGGGAGGCTGTGGTAAAGAGTAGGGGAAGCAGGGCTAAGGTTTGGCAAGAAATTAAGGAGAGTGGGTGGGCAAAAAAATGAGGGAGGGGATAGGAGAGTATGGCTGATTTTTTTTTTTTTTTTTTTTTTTTTTTTAAATAGGGGTTGGGGAGTTTTTAAAATGTATGGGTAATATCCAAGGGGGAAAAATAACTTCAGAGGGGTAGATAAATTTCTAAAGGGATTAGACAGATGTAAGGAGTAGCGGTAATTTCTAAGTTGCAGAGGCACTTTCTAAGGGGTAGGGGTAATATTTAAGGGGGGTAGGCAATTCCTAAGAGGAAGGGGATGTGCAGTTATTAAGGAGGGGTGTGCAGTTATTAAGGAGGGGTGTGCAGTTATTAAGGAGGGATGTGCAGTTATTAAGGAGGGGTGTGCAGTTATTAAGGAGGGGTGTGCAGTTATTAAGGAGGGATGTGCAGTTATTAAGGAGGGCTATGCAGTTATTAAGGAGGGGTGTGCAGTTATTAAGGAGGGGTGTGCAGTCATTAAGGAGGGCTATGCAGTTATTAAGGAGGGATGTGCAGTTATTAAGGAGGGGTGTGCAGTTATTAAGGAGGGGTGTGCAGTTTTTAAGGAGGGCTATGCTGTTATTAAGGAGGGCTATGCAGTTATTAAGGAGGGCTATGCAGTTATTAAGGAGGGCTATGCAGTTATTAAGGAGGGGTGTGCAGTTATTAAGGAGGGGTGTGCAGTTATTACGAAGGGGTGTGCAGTTCTAAGGGGCAGGGGTAATTTCTAATGGGCTATGCAGTTTCTTAGCGGGAAGAGAAAGGAGAGGGACGGTTTCTAAAGGGTGAGGCATTTCCTTTGCAGAGGGTGAGGAGTATTTCTTGAGGGGAGGGGATAGTTTCTAATGGCAGGGGCAAATGCCAAGGGACAGTTTCTGAGGAAAGGGGGAGAGGAGGAAGGGGTAATTACGAAAGATAGTGGATGGGTTGGGGCAATACCCAGGATGTAGGGGATGCACAGGGGGAGCGTTACTAGGAGGTAAAGGGAGAAGGAGGGGAAGGTAAAGGTAAGGGTAACATTCGAGGATGTATGGATGAGAAGAAAGAGGGGAGAATGACTTACTACTGAAGGGAGGGTGAGGGTAGAGAAGCAGGTTCTAGGGAGTAGGGGAGGGTAAGCGGTAGGGGCGATATCTAGGGGGAGGAAGGGGAGGTGGAGGGGGCAGGGGTAATATATCAAGAGAATTTGGATAGAAGAGAGGGGGGAGGGGTAATTACTAACGAGGGTGAGGGGGCGGGTAAGAGGTAGTTAAGGCAGTGATGGCTGTAAATTAGGTGAGGGTCGTTAAGAAGGGGCCCGCTAGTTCAGTGGGGCTGTTACCGAATTGATGTGGATGACGATTGTGTGGGTGGATGGAAGAAAAGAGAGGAAGAGTGAAAAAGGAGGGAAGGAACAGGAAACACATGAAACCGAATGGAGGAAGGAGGAGGGACTGAAAAAAATAGAGAGAGAGAGAGAGTGAGACACACACACACACACACACACACACACAGCCGCGGAGGAGGGGAGAAGCGAATGACAAGAGGATGTAGGAAAAGGCAGGAAAGAGGGGAAATAGGAAGAAAGCTAAAACAGGATATGATGCAAGGAAAGGAAAAAGTAAAGGATATATTGGAATAAAACCGGGGAACGAGAGAAGGAAAGGGGATCGAGGGAAACAGGAGGGCAATAAAGACTGAAGAACAAAAAGAGAGAAACGGAGGAAGAGGGAGAGTTTCTGTTGCATGAGGAAGGGAAGGGGGTTGGTTAAAAATGGAAGGAGAGAGAGAGAGAGAGAGAGAGACGAAAACAAGAGATTGTTAGTAGAAGGAAGGGGAAATTTTTTACAAATTATTAAGTCAGTGTTCAGTTTGTTTCATTGCATTCGGAGAACACGTGGCAACTGCATACCCAATCCAGCGATAGGTATGACGATTTCGTTGAAATGCATGCTGTCACTTTCCCCTATTTCTGATTGTTTTTATTTCTGGGTGGGGGGCTGATTCCCCCAAGATTCATATGGGTAGTCATGCTCCCCAAATATCGCAGTACAGATGAGAGTCCATTGTACAACATGTACTGAGATATCACAGCCACATCTCCTGGCCATCCTCCTTTCGGGACTTTGGCGAAAGCTTTGCCATTGCACTTGACATCTCAAAGGCTTTCGATCGAGTCTGGCATAAATCTTTAATTTCCAAACTGCCCTCCTACGGTTTCTATCCTTCTATCTGTGCCTTCATCGCTAGCTTCCTTTCTGGTCGTTCTATAGCCGCTGTTATAGACGGCCATCGTTCTTCTCCTAGATCTATCAACAGTGGTGTTCCTCAGGGCTCTGTCCTATCACCAACTCTCTTCCTTTTATTCATCAATGATCTTCTAAGCTGTACATCTAACCCTATCCACTCATATGCTGATGACTCCACCCTTCACCTTTCCATTCGGTTCCCGCAACGCCCATCTCAACAGTTACTTCAAGAAACAAGGGATGAGGCTATGGCACACCTAATGTCTGACTTGGCTCGTATCTCTGACTGGGGTAAAAATAATATGGTTGTCTTTAATGCATCTAAGACTCAGTTCTTACACCTTTCAACCCGACAAAATCTTCCACAGGTATACCCACCAATGTTTAATAATATTCAGCTTAATCCTACATCATCCTTGAACATGCTTGGGGTTTCATTTACTCGGGACTTATCTTGGAAAGATCATATTACATCTCTTGTAAAATCTGCTTCCAAGAGATTGGGTGTGCTAAGCCGACTCCGCTCTTTCTTTACCCCTGCGCAATTATTGACTCTATACAGGGGTTTTATCCGCCCCTGTGTGGAGTACAACTCTCATGTGTGGGGAGGCTCCCCTCATACAGCTCTTCTCAATAGGGTGGAGTCAAAGGCTTTTCGTCTCATTAACTCTCCTCCTCTTACTGACTCCCTTCAACCTCTGTCTCTTCGCCGCACTGTTGCATCTTTATCTCTTTTCTATCGCTACTTTAATGGTCACTGCTCCTCTGAACTGTCCGCTTGCATTCCTCCACCTCTACGACGGGCGCGTAGCACCCGTCTGGCAGCAGACTCTCATCCTTTTTCTGTCCAACTCTCTAATGCAAGAATTAACCGTTACTCCCAGTCTTTCATTTATGCAACAGGTCAACTCTGGAACTGTCTCCCTCTGTCTGTATTTCCTGCTGCCTATGATCTCCAGTCTTTCAAACGCAGTGTGTGCAGGCATCTCAAAATGATCGGATCTTGAATTTGGCTCTATATTGTATTTTGTTTTTCTCTTGGAGGGAACTGTTACTGCGGGCTCATGGCCTTTGGTTCCTTCTTCCTCGCATTAAAAAAAAAAAATAATTAAAAAAAAATAATAAATCTGCACTCCTTCCACTGTTTCTGAGAATTTTTTATTTGATCAAGGGGGCTGACCCCCATAAATATCATGATTGGAAAATTGTATAGGCTATATTTGAAGGCCTTCGGAGCAACCAGACGAACTCATCTGGGAAGTTTCACTAAAATCATTCTCTTTTTTTCTGACCATTTTTGTTTTGGGTAGTGGGCTGACCCCTAAAGAAATCAATGGGGGGGGGGGGAATGACGCTTTCCGAATATTGCATTACGGATGAGAGTCCATTGTACAACTTGTACTAAGATATCAAATCAATATCTGTCCTTTCACCGTTTGAGAATTTTCAGTTTGGTGGGGGGGGGGGGCTGACCGCACTAAAAATCATGGTTGGAAAATACTGTGTAATGAAAGACTTTCCCAGTAACCCGACCAACTCACCTGGGAAGTTTCATTCAAATTTATCAAATAGTCTGTGAGGAGTTAAAGCGCGCGCGCGCACACACAAGCGCTCGAGCGCGCACGAGCACACACACACACACACACACACACACACACACACACACACACACACACACACACACACACACACACACACACACACACACACACACACACACACACACACACACACACACACACACACACACACACACACACACACACACACACACACACACACACACACACACACACACACACACACACACACACACACACACACACACACACACACACACACACACACACACACACACACACACACACACACACACACACACACACACACACACACACACACACACACACACACACACACACACACACACACACACACACACACACACACACACACACACACACACACACACACACACACACACACACACACACACACACACACACACACACACACACACACACACACACACACACACACACACACACACACACACACACACACACACACACACACACACACACACACACACACACACACACACACACACACACACACACACACACACACACACACACACACACACACACACACACACACACACACACACACACACACACACACACACACACACACACACACACACACACACACACACACACACACACACACACACACACACACACACACACACACACACACACACACACACACACACACACACACACACACACACACACACACACACACACACACACACACACACACACACACACACACACACACACACACACACACACACACACACACACACACACACACACACACACACAGGTTGGATCTCGTGCTACGGAATATGACGCTTTGCCGGAAATGTTGCATCCTGTTTTGCAGGATTGGTAAAAGAATTAATTTTGCAAGATAGAGGATTTGCAACTAAGGCAGATTGAAGAAAAAATTATTGATAAGGAACAATTGACTGAAAATGGCGCCGTTGACAAAAGGAAAACTGACTAATAACAAAACCCAGCAAACAAAATATCAGTACCATTTCCCATTATCATATAAAGACCTGTGAAACAAGTACGTTAGGACTACCACAGATAGCTACAACAGCAGTAACAACAACAACAACAACAGCAACAACAACAATATCATTACCATCATGAACATAGGTGTACCACGATGACCACTATCAGTACCAACACTAGCAACAACAACAACAACAACAACGACAACCTGAACATAAGTAAGCCACCATTACTACTACCAGTAGCAACTAAAACACCACATAGTTAACTCCACTACAACCAACAACTACAAAACAACAACAGAATAACACAGCAACAATACAGCTCCATCAACAGTAACAACAGCAAGGAAAATAATCATGACCAACAACAGCAGCAACAGCAAACAGAGAAAATAATAATAGGAAAACGTGAGAGAAGCTGTGTGGTCCGTGATGAGGTGGGGAGGGAGGAGCAACAGGTGGGGGGAGGGGGGCAAGGGGGGGAGGGAGAGGGGGTGGCAGGGTAGGCAGAGAGAGTGAGGAATAGAGGCAGATATGGACAGAGGAAGGTAAGTGGGAGGGAAAGAGAGGGAGAGGTCTGAGGATGGGGGAGAAAGGGAGACAGGAGACACAAGAAAAAGTAAGGAGTCATATATGGAGGGAGGGAGAGATGTGTGGAAAGGTAGTCGATTAAGGGAGAGAGATCAGAAGTGGCTTAGGGAAGGAAGATATGAAGGAATGTAGGGAAGGCAGGGGAGAGGCAGGCAGGTAGGTTGGAAAGGAAGGGACTGAGGCAAGCAAGGAAACGGAGAAAGAGGCAGGCAGACAGAGAGGGAGGAAGAGAATCTGGCAGGGAGGGATGGAGAAAAGGAGTGGGGAGGCGGGAAGGTGTAGAAGGGAGATAAAGATGCATGTATGGCGACAGGCAGGCGAGTAGGACGGGGAGGGATAGACAGAGGTAAGTTGGGAAGGAGGCAGTGGCAGGTAGGAGGGTGGCAGGAAGGGAAGGAAGATTGGTCTGGATGGAGAGAGAGAGAGAGAAAGAAAGGCAACGAGTGAGGCAAAGAGGGAGGGAGGGAGACAAACAAGTAGGCAGGTAAGAAGGAAGGCAGGTAAGAAGGGCGAGAGTCAGGGAGGGAAGGTAGGGAGGGAAACAGGTAGGAAGAGAGATAGGGAGGGAGGGACAACATTCAGAGAAGCCAATCACGGAAATTGCTCCATAGGCTTGTGTTAGGGAGGAGGGGGAGAGGGAGGGCAGCAGTGATAGGGAGGTATGGACGGTAAGGATGGGTTGAAGGGTGTGAGGAGGTGGGAGGGAGGACGGTAGCAGTTAGAGGGAAGGAGAGAGGGGAGAGAAAGCAGTGAGTGGGTGGAGGGAGGAACGGTTGGACGGGTGGCAAAGAGAAAGGGAAAAGTACTGTTAGCAGCACAGTGAGATGGGAAGGGAGGGAGGGAAGGTGGGAATTGAAAGTAGAGAATGATATTGTGGGAGGGAGGGAGAGAGGATAAACCGGGCAGCACAGGGAGGGAAGAAAGAGGATGACTGTTACCAGGGTGAGGGGGAAAAGGGGGAGTGAGGAGAGTGGGAAATAAGAGCAGAGAATTATAATGAGGGAGGGGGGAAGGCGATTGGTTAAATGGAGAGGCAAGGCCGAGGAGGGAGGGCGGAAAGGAAGGAAGGAAGGGAGGAACGTAGGTTGGATGGAGGAAGAATTGGAGAGGATGGGGAAGTGAAGGGAGGCTACAAGGTAGGAGTGGAAGAAAAGGAATGTGGGACGGAGCAGGAAGGCAAGAAAAGGAAAAGAAGGAAAGGAAAGAAGGTAGGAGAAGGCGAATAAAGCTTGGATGAAGGAAGAGGAAATTAAGATTGAATTAAAGATGATAAGGGAAGGAAGGTACACAGAAAGTAGGATGGAAAGAAAGAAGGGCGGAGGGAGGAGAATAGGAATATACAAAAGCGAAGGCGGTAGAAGAATGAGGGAGAGAAAAATGAAAGGGAGAAAGATGAAGGGAAGGAGGGTGAAGAAGGGAAAAATATGTAGGAAATGGGGAACGGATTGTGAATTAGGAAGAGACGGAAGCTGTAAGAAATATGAGAGGTAAAGGAAAATAAGACTGGGATGGGAGGTGGATGAGGAAGGAAGAGAAGATGAATCAGAAAGAGAGGAGGTGAAAAAAGAAAAAGAGCAGATAATAGACAGAGAAGAGAAAAATGCAAAGAAAGTGAGAAAAAAAAATAAGGAAAGGAGGAGGGAGAATGAAGAGGACAGGATAAACGTCTAAATTAATTCAGGAAACGAGATTAGACACTGAGCAGAAAAGGGAGGACAGGTGAGAAGAAAAGTGAGGTAGAATAGAAGAAGAGCAGAGGAAAGATGAGGGAAGGAAGGAAGGAACGCGAAGAAGAAAAGAAAAAAGAAGGAAAATGAAAAAAAAAAAAAAAGAGAGGGAAGGGGAGGAATGAGGAGAGAGGTGAAAGTACAACAAAAACCAAGAAAATTAGAAGACAAGTAAAGAGAAAGGAAGAGTAAAGTGGATGAGAACAGAGGAAAGAAGGGAAACGACAGAAGAAGATAAGAGAAAAAGAGAGAGAGAGAGAGAGAGAGAGAGAAGGAGAGTAGAGGGTAATAAAGAGAGGAATAAAGAAAATAGGAGGAAAAGATAGATAAGAAGGACGCAAAATCATATGAAAGAAGACAAAGAGTAAGAAGTGAAGGCAGAGGGAAGATGGAAGAGGAAAAGTAGGAAAAGTATACATGCGCGTCCACACGTGTCCTCGAACATGTGTTGACAACACAGCTGGCAACATGTTTGGATAAAATTGTATGCAGCAGTATTTGGACAGGTGTATGCAAACATGTTTCAGTGCAGCTTCGAAAATACCGGCAGCAGAGGTGATGCGATGAGTGTCCATACGAGGCAGCGGAGACATCATAATGTTGCCAGCATGATGTGGACGCTGCCGTTCCCAGCATGCTTGCAGCTTGTTCGTTATTGTGTTGTTACGTGTTGCCAACATCTGCTCCACCACACGTGTGGACGCGACCTAAGAATGAGGAATAGATAAAGGGGGATGGAAAGGGGATAGTAGAGGGGATGTAGACAAGATTAGGAAAGGTAAAGAGATGGGAAGAGAATAGAAGAGGATTGGAAAAGGAAGGAGATGGGAACCAAAGTTTTTATAAAGAGAAAAGAGAACAAGGGAAGGAGGAGGAAGAGGGAATTAAAAGACAAAATAAATGGACACAGGAGAAACGAGAAGAGAATATAAGGAAGAAAAAGACGAGAGGAAGGGAAGGATGAAAAGAAAGAAAAGAAGAGGAAAGAGAGGACAGAGGGAAAGAAGAACGAACGTAAGAAAATTAGATGATGGAAATGAGAAAAAGAGGAGGCGAAGACTAGAACAAGGAAAGAAAGAGGAAATACAGAAAATAACGAGGGAAGAGAAGACAGAGAAAGAGTAGGTTCAAGATGGGAGGAAGGGAGGAAAGGGGCGAGAAGTGGAGAAGAGAGGAAAGAAAAGAGGCGATAAATTGAAAGGAAGTGATAATCGAATGAAATGTGAGGAAATACGAAGAAAATGCTGATAAGAAGAGAGAGGGTGGACAACAGAGATGATAATGAGGCAGAGACATGAGAGAAGGGAAAGATTTGCAATATAGGAAGAAAGAGAGAGGGGGGGGAGGGATGAGAGGAACGAAAAGAATACGGTAGGAAAAGTGGTTGAAGAGAAAAGGAATGCAGACAGAAACGAAAAAGACAAGTAAGACTATGCACATGGAGAGAGAGAGAGAGAGAGAGAGAGAGAGAGAGAGCGAGCGAGCATAATAGGAGTGATGTCCACGTGTGTTTACCCCACAATCATTTCCGCTGCGCCAGGACATTGAATTCTGACCTCTTGTGTTTGTTGATCTGTTTTATGTTTGGGGCGTGACTGTTTTTTTTTTTTTTTTTTTTTTTTTTTTCCCCGGCTCTGTACTACCTTCATTTTGTTTGTTGGATTTTTTGGGAGAGGGGGAGGGGGGTCGTGGTTTTGGCTGTTGGTCTGTGTGGTCTGTTTATTTCCTGTCTTGTTCTTTTGGTTTCTCTACCTGTTTGTTGTCTAATATTGATGACCTCTTTATTTTCTTGTTTGGTTCATTGTTTTAATTGTTAATGTAATTGCTGTAGTGATGGTTGCTTTGTTTGTTTGTTGTCCTGTTTTGTTGATTTGTTTGCTTCTTGTTTTGTTTGGGTCGTGGTTCAAAAGTGTTTTGAAAGTTGGGTTTGTCAGTTTGTCACAGTGCATTTTAGAATATTAACCACGTATTCCCTGCGTGTCGTAAAAGGCGATTTGACCATTGCAGCCCGAGTACTTTTTTTTTTTTTAATTTTGCTGTTACCAGATGATTTTCTTTAGCTTAACAGAGTAGCCTGGTCGTAAAGTACGGTAGTTAATGATCCACCCCTCCAGTCCAAAATGTCTCTCCTGTGTAGAATAAAATCGTGCACTATACTGTGTTTAACCTGACCAAGACCCGTAACCTCTTTCAGCTCAGTTGGTGTAGTCAGATTGAAGGGTTTATTTGACTAGTAACCAAGGAGACTCATTCCTGCCTCATAACCAGCGCTCATGCAATTTGATACAACCACGACGTAGGAATCAGCCTAGGGAAATTGCCCAGGTCTGTCAGATGAAAACACGCCGACCACGGTAACAAAGACAAGTGGTGATATTATGGTGGAGTTGACATTACCCGTTGGCGTCACTTCCTGTATTCCTTGTGACGCCCGTTGACGTCACTTCCTGTATTCCTTGTGACGCCCGTTGACATCACTTCCTGTATTCCTTGTGACGCCCGTTGACATCACTTCCTGTATTCCTTGTGACGCCCGTTGACATCACTTCCTGTATTCCTTGTGACGCCCGTTGACATCACTTCCTGTATTCCTTGTGACGCCCGTTGACATCAGTTCCTCTATTCCTTGTGACGCCCGTTGACATCAGTTCCTCTATTCATTGTGACGCCCGTTGACATCAGTTCCTCTATTCATTGTGACGCCCGTTGACATCACTTCCTCTATTCCTTGTGACGCCCGTTGGCATCACTTCCTCTGTTCCTTCTGACGCCCGTTGACATCGCTTCCTTCATTCCTTGTGACACCCGTTGACATCGCTTCCTTCATTCCTTGTGACACCCGTTGACGTCACTTCCTGTATTCCTTGTGACGCCCGTTGACATCACTTCCTGTATTCCTTGTGACGCCCGTTGACATCACTTCCTGTATTCCTTGTGACGCCTGGCCATGTATTTATTTCCAAGACACTGTTGGATCTGGCCGGGTGGGATTCAGCTTCATTAACCCTTCACTGATACGGGGCTCTGCCCACCTGAAGAAACTCCTCTGGTGCGGCAAAAATAATTAAATACATAAATAAATAGATACATAAAATAGATGTCGTCGTAGTGAAAGCAGTAAATTTTGACTTTGTAACCCGCACTACAGGAAGTTTGTCCTAAGCTGAATAAAGTAAAGGTAACAAGAATGAAGTAAAATGACGTCATTGAACTGTTAAGAGGCCTATTTTGGCGGGGTCAGTGGGATCGGATTAGGATCAAGGCGAATTACTGATCCAGAAGGGTCACAGAAGTTTTGGATTGGCTTGTCCTGTTGCCATGGCGACACCCCATTGCCCTACCTGATTGTAAACAAAACGATGGCAGTTTAAAGTTCAAACGGATGATTTGGTTGGCAGTAACTCTGCTCTCATTTTCAGCAATACGGTCCCATTACTGATGAAACCAGACACAGTCGAGCCCCTTATGCCCACCTCAGTAACTGGCAATAGCATTTTATCAGTATATTACAAAAAATAAATAAATAAACAAGTAAATACGGCACTTGCAATTTAGGAGCTGACGCTATATTTGTTTTGGTGTGACGTCACAATCCAGGGTCGCCCAGCTCAGTCCACCTTGGGGAGGTGGACTTCCTCAGATCGATCCGGGATCATCTATCACTCCAATCCCAGACCAGGACTGTGCCTCGCCAAAACAGAATCAGCTGTCGGGATCGAGTTTATCTCGATCCGGGATTAAACTTTCTCTCGCCGAAACGTGCCTAAGGTTAAAGGGGCAGAAGAATATGGCGACCCCACCGCTTGTTACCTGTGTTGCACGCAGCCTTGCGACTCCTACTGCACGAGAGGGAGGGATATTGTACCTGGAGCTTCTCTTTCCCCTGCACTAGATCTGCCCACCCCAGGTGAATATAGAAGCATGTTTTGATGATGGTGACGATGATGGTGATGATGATGATAATGATGATAGCGGTCGTAATGGCGGTGGTGGTTGTGATGAAGGTGATCAACTTTGACCTACCGTAATCACTGGGTGCGCATGCATGTCGGAATATGAAGAAAGGAAAGAAATGGAGAAAGAAAAAAGAAATGGAGATGTGATAAATAAAGAAAGGGTGAGAAGGAAAGAAATCAAGAGAAGTAGAGGAAAGAAGAGTGAAGTGAGAGAAATTATGAAAACGAAGATAGGAAGAGAATAAATGGGGGAGAGAAAAAGAAGAAAAAGGAGGAATATGGAGTTAGGAGGAACGGGAGAAGAAGATAAAAGGAATGAAGAGGCCAAAAGGTAGGAAACAAAGGAACAAAGGAATATTATAAACAGTGTGGTGCTCCAGTCCTCACAGTTAGATAAATAAAATCGTGTAGCGTCAGCTGAAATAAAATAACAGAGTTGTGGGCACTGTGGGAATGTAAACAGCCGCAGTATTGACAGTCAATGGAATAAAATAACAGAGTTGTGGGCACTGTGGGAATGTAAACAGCCGCAGTATTGACAGTCAATGGAATAAAATAACAGAGTTGTGGGTACTGTGGGAATGTAAACAGCCGCAGTATTGACAGTCGATGGAATAAAATAACAGAGTTGTGGGCACTGTGGGAATGTAAACAGCCGCAGTATTGACAGTCAATGGAATAAAATAACAGAGTTGTGGGTACTGTGGGAATGTAAACAGCCGCAGTATTGACAGTCGATGGAATAAAATAACAGAGTTGTGGGCACTGTGGGAATGTAAACAGCCGCAGTATTGACAGTCAATGGAATAAAATAACAGAGTTGTGGGTACTGTGGGAATGTAAACAGCCGCAGTATTGACAGTCAATGGAATAAAATAACAGAGTTGTGGGTACTGTGGGAATGTAAACAGCCGCAGTATTGACAGTCAATGGAATAAAATAACAGAGTTGTGGGCACTGTGGGAATGTAAACAGCCGCAGTATTGACAGTCAATGGAATAAAATAACAGAGTTGTGGGCACTGTGGGAATGTAAACAGCCGCAGTATTGACAGTCAATGGAATAAAATAACAGAGTTGTGGGTACTGTGGGAATGTAAACAGCCGCAGTATTGACAGTCAATGGAATAAAATAACAGAGTTGTGGGTACTGTGGGAATGTAAACAGCCGCAGTATTGACAGTCAATGGAATAAAATAACAGAGTTGTGGGCACTGTGGGAATGTAAACAGCCGCAGTATTGACAGTCGATGGAATAAAATAACAGAGTTGTGGGTACTGTGGGAATGTAAACAGCCGCAGTATTGACAGTCAATGGAATAAAATAACAGAGTTGTGTGTACTGTGGGAATGTAAACAGCCGCAGTATTGACAGTCAATGGAATAAAATAACAGAGTTGTGGGCACTGTGGGAATGTAAACAGCCGCAGTATTGACAGTCGATGGAATAAAATAACAGAGTTGTGGGCACTGTGGGAATGTAAACAGCCGCAGTATTGACAGTCGATGGAATAAAATAACAGAGTTGTGGGTACTGTGGGAATGTAAACAGCCGCAGTATTGACAGTCGATGGAATAAAATAACAGAGTTGTGGGTACTGTGGGAATGTAAACAGCCGCAGTATTGACAGTCGATGGAATAAAATAACAGAGTTGTGGGTACTGTGGGAATGTAAACAGCCGCAGTATTGACAGTCGATGGAATAAAATAACAGAGTTGTGGGTACTGTGGGAATGTAAACAGCCGCAGTATTGACAGTCAATGGAATAAAATAACAGAGTTGTGGGTACTGTGGGAATGTAAACAGCCGCAGTATTGACAGTCAATGGAATAAAATAACAGAGTTGTGGGCACTGTGGGAATGTAAACAGCCGCAGTATTGACAGTCAATGGAATAAAATAACAGAGTTGTGGGCACTGTGGGAATGTAAACAGCCGCAGTATTGACAGTCGATGGAATAAAATAACAGAGTTGTGGGCACTGTGGGAATGTAAACAGCCGCAGTATTGACAGTCAATGGAATAAAATAACAGAGTTGTGGGTACTGTGGGAATGTAAACAGCCGCAGTATTGACAGTCAATGGAATAAAATAACAGAGTTGTGGGCACTGTGGGAATGTAAACAGCCGCAGTATTGACAGTCAATGGAATAAAATAACAGAGTTGTGGGCACTGTGGGAATGTAAACAGCCGCAGTATTGACAGTCGATGGAATAAAATAACAGAGTTGTGGGCACTGTGGGAATGTAAACAGCCGCAGTATTGACAGTCAATGGAATAAAATAACAGAGTTGTGGGCACTGTGGGAATGTAAACAGCCGCAGTATTGACAGTCGATGGAATAAAATAACAGAGTTGTGGGCACTGTGGGAATGTAAACAGCCGCAGTATTGACAGTCAATGGAATAAAATAACAGAGTTGTGGGCACTGTGGGAATGTAAACAGCCGCAGTATTGACAGTCGATGGAATAAAATAACAGAGTTGTGGGCACTGTGGGAATGTAAACAGCCGCAGTATTGACAGTCGATGGAATAAAATAACAGAGTTGTGGGTACTGTGGGAATGTAAACAGCCGCAGTATTGACAGTCGATGGAATAAAATAACAGAGTTGTGGGTACTGTGGGAATGTCAGTATTGACAGTCAATGGAATAAAATAACAGAGTTGTACTGTGGGAATGTAAACAGCCGCAGTATTGACAGTCGATGGAATAAAATAACAGAGTTGTGGGCACTGTGGGAATGTAAACAGCCGCAGTATTGACAGTCAATGGAATAAAATAACAGAGTTGTGGGCACTGTGGGAATGTAAACAGCCGCAGTATTGACAGTCGATGGAATAAAATAACAGAGTTGTGGGTACTGTGGGAATGTAAACAGCCGCAGTATTGACAGTCGATGGAATAAAATAACAGAGTTGTGGGCACTGTGGGAATGTAAACAGCCGCAGTATTGACAGTCGATGGAATAAAATAACAGAGTTGTGGGCACTGTGGGAATGTAAACAGCCGCAGTATTGACAGTCGATGGAATAAAATAACAGAGTTGTGGGCACTGTGGGAATGTAAACAGCCGCAGTATTGACAGTCGATGGAATAAAATAACAGAGTTGTGGGCACTGTGGGAATGTAAACAGCCGCAGTATTGACAGTCAATGGAATAAAATAACAGAGTTGTGGGCACTGTGGGAATGTAAACAGCCGCAGTATTGACAGTCGATGGAATAAAATAACAGAGTTGTGGGCACTGTGGGAATGTAAACAGCCGCAGTATTGACAGTCAATGGAATAAAATAACAGAGTTGTGGGCACTGTGGGAATGTAAACAGCCGCAGTATTGACAGTCAATGGAATAAAATAACAGAGTTGTGGGCACTGTGGGAATGTAAACAGCCGCAGTATTGACAGTCGATGGAATAAAATAACAGAGTTGTGGGTACTGTGGGAATGTAAACAGCCGCAGTATTGACAGTCGATGGAATAAAATAACAGAGTTGTGGGCACTGTGGGAATGTAAACAGCCGCAGTATTGACAGTCGATGGAATAAAATAACAGAGTTGTGGGCACTGTGGGAATGTAAACAGCCGCAGTATTGACAGTCGATGGAATAAAATAACAGAGTTGTGGGTACTGTGGGAATGTAAACAGCCGCAGTATTGACAGTCGATGGAATAAAATAACAGAGTTGTGGGCACTGTGGGAATGTAAACAGCCGCAGTATTGACAGTCGATGGAATAAAATAACAGAGTTGTGGGCACTGTGGGAATGTAAACAGCCGCAGTATTGACAGTCGATGGAATAAAATAACAGAGTTGTGGGCACTGTGGGAATGTAAACAGCCGCAGTATTGACAGTCGATGGAATAAAATAACAGAGTTGTGGGTACTGTGGGAATGTAAACAGCCGCAGTATTGACAGTCAATGGAATAAAATAACAGAGTTGTGGGCACTGTGGGAATGTAAACAGCCGCAGTATTGACAGTCGATGGAATAAAATAACAGAGTTGTGGGCACTGTGGGAATGTAAACAGCCGCAGTATTGACAGTCGATGGAATAAAATAACAGAGTTGTGGGTACTGTGGGAATGTAAACAGCCGCAGTATTGACAGTCGATGGAATAAAATAACAGAGTTGTGGGCACTGTGGGAATGTAAACAGCCGCAGTATTGACAGTCGATGGAATAAAATAACAGAGTTGTGGGCACTGTGGGAATGTAAACAGCCGCAGTATTGACAGTCGATGGAATAAAATAACAGAGTTGTGGGTACTGTGGGAATGTAAACAGCCGCAGTATTGACAGTCGATGGAATAAAATAACAGAGTTGTGGGCACTGTGGGAATGTAAACAGCCGCAGTATTGACAGTCGATGGAATAAAATAACAGAGTTGTGGGCACTGTGGGAATGTAAACAGCCGCAGTATTGACAGTCGATGGAATAAAATAACAGAGTTGTGGGTACTGTGGGAATGTAAACAGCCGCAGTATTGACAGTCGATGGAATAAAATAACAGAGTTGTGGGCACTGTGGGTGGGTAAACAGCCGCAGTATTGACAGTCGATGGAATAAAATAACAGAGTTGTGGGCACTGTGGGTGGGTAAACAGCCGCAGTATTGACAGTCGATGGAATAAAATAACAGAGTTGTGGGTACTGTGGGTGGGTAAACAGCCGCAGTATTGACAGTCGATGGAATAAAATAACAGAGTTGTGGGCACTGTGGGTGGGTAAACAGCCGCAGTATTGACAGTCGATGGAATAAAATAACAGAGTTGTGGGCACTGTGGGAATGTAAACAGCCGCAGTATTGACAGTCGATGGAATAAAATAACAGAGTTGTGGGCACTGTGGGTGGGTAAACAGCCGCAGTATTGACAGTCGATGGAATAAAATAATAGAGTTGTGGGCACTGTGGGAATGTAAACAGCCGCAGTATTGACAGTCGATGGAATAAAATAACAGAGTTGTGGGTACTGTGGGAATGTAAACAGCCGCAGTATTGACAGTCGATGGAATAAAATAACAGAGTTGTGGGCACTGTGGGAATGTAAACAGCCGCAGTATTGACAGTCGATGGAATAAAATAACAGAGTTGTGGGCACTGTGGGTGGGTAAACAGCCGCAGTATTGACAGTCGATGGAATAAAATAACAGAGTTGTGGGCACTGTGGGAATGTAAACAGCCGCAGTATTGACAGTCGATGGAATAAAATAATAGAGTTGTGGGTACTGTGGGAATGTAAACAGCCGCAGTATTGACAGTCGATGGAATAAAATAATAGAGTTGTGGGCACTGTGGGAATGTAAACAGCCGCAGTATTGACAGTCGATGGAATAAAATCGCCTGGCCTTATCTGGAATAATATCTAAGCGAAGACACGACCATGAGAGGAATAACTTGGAATGTGGAAATGTGGAAGAGAAGAAAGAGATGAGAAACGAAGGAAAAGGAAAATGAGAGTAAGAAAAGAATGGAATTGAAAAACTGGAGACACAACAAAAGTAGAAGAAAGAGATTCACTGTCATCCAACCTCCTTGCCAACAAGAGGACACAAAAATTGTGGTAACGATGATAGAGGAGATGAAAGAAGAAAGACGAAGGGAGAAAAGTGAGGCAAGTGGAGAGAGAGAGAGAGAGTAATGAGGACTGAGAGTGGATGTCAAGGGAGGCGGTGTGGTTGGGGAAGGTAATGAAGGGAGAAAGAAAAAAAAAGGAGATAAGGAAAAGAGAAAGAGGAGATAAAAGAGCCAAATGAGAGAGAGAGAGAGAAGATGAGAGGAAGAGGGTGGGAAATGTGAAATTATGGTTAGAAAAAAAGAAGGGAGAGGGAAAACAATAGAAGTGAAAAAAAAAAAATCTTCTTATTCGAGAGAAGAAGAAATAAAAAAAGAAAAAGAAGAAAAGTAAAAGAAAAATAATCCTGTTGAAGAAGAGAGGAAGGAAAGAAAGAAATAAGAGCAGGAGGCAAGAAACCTGCCTTCAGTACAGGTCAGTCGGTCTTCACTAGGACTATAATGGAGGAGAGAGAATCAAGTAGCTGCCTCCACACCAACCACTACCTCTGGTAAACAGAGAGAGAGAGGGGGGGGGAGGAGGAGGAAGGTATCAAAGGTACCGCAGTAAGGGAAGGAGAATATTAAAAAGGAAAAAAAATAGAAGGAAAAGAAGCAGAGTGGAGAAAAGAAAGAAAACAAAATAAGAAAGAAACGAAGAAAATGGAACAAGAAAGAAGACAGCCGAGTCCATCTCCATTACCACTGTATTGGAGAGAATGAATCAACAGGCTCCTCCCCCATCTCCATCCCCCTCCCCCCACACACGGGAGTTTATGGGAAAAGGGATGGGGAGGGAAAAATACGAGAGAGAGAGGGGGGGGAGGGAAAGAAGGAAGATAGTAAAAATTAGTAAAGAGAAAGTAAGGGAAAGAAAACGGGAGCAGCTGACGCGCCAGGGGACACTGAAAAATATCTTATGGCTAATGATGTCACTGGGAAGTAAAGTGTGAAGGAAGGATGGGGACAGAGGAACAATTAGAGGGTAAGGAAGTGAGTTTATTAATGATATCATGGCAAACTGTGGAGGCTGGTAACCTGATTTTGTGTGTTGTCTTTGTGTTAGTTTAGATGAAATTATTTATTTATTTATTACTATCATCATCATCGTCACCGTCATTATTATTCTTTATTATTGTCTGCCTCACCGTACCTTCCTGCCACTTCCCCCATGCCTGCCTATCCCTGCCTCCCTTCTTATCTCTTGTGTTTCCACCACTCCTTACCTATTCCTTTTCACTTACCTTCCTCTACCATTGCCTGCCTATCTGCCCGTGTGATTTTTTCGTCTTCCTGCCTCGCGTCTTTACTTCTTTTCCTCCACATCCTGTCTCTTCCAATCTAACTCCCTCTGTCCCCCTGCGTACTTGCCTGCCACTGTATTTGCCTTTCTTCTGCTTCTTTTCCTTTTTCTCTACATCTTCCTTCCTTCCTTTCTTCCTCCTGCAATTCCCATGTACCACTGGCTTGCTCTTCCCGTCTCTGCTTCCCTCTCTGCTAACGTCGTAGTCCCTGTCTGCTTCTTCCTGTTTTCTTGCCTGCCTGCCTGCCTGCTTGCCTGCTTTCCTGTCTTCCTACCCACCTCCTGCCCATCCATTCGTAATTGCCTGTTTCTTCCAACCTATTTTTCTTTTCCTTTCTCTCTCTCCCTACTTGCCATTCTCCTCACCTATATTAATGTCTTTGCCACCCTCTCTTTCCATCTCTCCCTCTTCCAGTTTCCCTGCATGCTTCTCTGTCTACCTGCCTGCCTTTCCCCTTTCTCACCCTGCCTCTTTGTCTTCCTATCTACCACCTTTCCCTTCTTTCCTACCTCTACCAATCTCTTCATGTCTTTCTACCTGACTACTGTATATTTCTGCCTGCATGATTACCGACCTACCTTCCTACCTGCCTGCGTAACTACCTGCCTGCCAACCTGCCTAGAACGCCAAGCCCCTGACACACATCGGGCGAGGCAAAAAGTAAAATGCGTTTCAATTACGAGGAACCCATTTACCTCCCCCCCCCCTCTCTCTCTCTCTCTCTCTCTCTCTCTCTCTCTCTTCGTTCGTTACCTCATTCCTTAGGGCTTTTGGAGGGACGAGGTAATAACGTAGACGAAAGAGAGAGAGAGAGAGAGAGAGAGAGATGGAGTAATCAAGGAAGGACAATGATTAAGAAAAGTGTGGGAAAGACATGAAGAGGGAGGTATGGCCGCGGAGGAAGGAAGGAAGGAAGGAAGGGAACTAGAGTAAAGAGGGAGGGAGTTGGAGACGGAGAGGGAAGGTGGAAGGGACGGAAGTAGAAATGGAAGGGGAGGGAGAGAGGGGAGGAGGGAGTCAGATAGAAATGGAAAGGGAAGGAGGAGAGGTAAAAATGGAGGGAAATGGAGATGGAGAGGAAGGGAGGGGAGGACGGAGGAGACAGAGAGAGGCAGACTAATCAAGGAGAGAGAGAGAGAGAGAGAGAGAATGCAGAGTTAGGGAGGGAAAATTGGAGGAGGAAAGGGGAGAAATGGAAGTAAAAATGGAAGAGGAGGGAGGAAAGGAGAAATGGAGATAAAAGTAGTGATAGAGGGAGGGTAACTTGGAGAAAGAGGCAGGGAGTCGTAGATAAAAATGAAGACGGAAGAAGGAAGGGAGAGAGAAGGAGATGAAAACAGAGGAAGATGGGAGGAAGGAAGAAGGAAGGGATAGAGAAGGAGATGAACATAGAGGAAGGTGGAAGGAAGGAAGAAGGAAAGGGTAGAGAAGGAAGTGAAAACAGATGGAGGTAGAAGGAAAGTGGGATGGGTATTTAAGAAGAGGAAAATCAGGGAGAGGAAAATGGAAATGTGAGTCAGAGAGAGAGTGAGTGAGTATGGAAAGATGCAAGAATACCGTAAGAGAGTAATAATATAAGTAGCTAAGAATTAACGTTAGCGAACGGGATCTCCCAGTACAGTAACGTCTTTATTAGTTCTTGCTACAGCCAGACGAATTTATTTAGCCTCGGAGTGACCCCTGGCAATAAAGCAACGCAGACAGCCACACAGGGGAATAACGCAGCTGGCAATAAAGCAAGGCAGACAGCCACACAGAGGAATAACGCAGCTGGCAATAAAGCAACGCAGACAGCCACACAGGGGAATAACGCAGCTGGCAATAAAGCAAGGCAGACAGCCACACAGGGGAATAACGCAGCTGGCAATAAAGCAAGGCAGACAGCCACGCAGGGGAATAACGCAGCTGGCAATAAAGCAACGCAGACAGCCACACAGGGGAATAACGCAGCTGGCAATAAAGCAAGGCAGACAGCCATACAGGGGGATAACGCAGCTGGCAATAAAGCAACGCAGACAGCCACACAGGGGAATAACGCAGCTGGCAATAAAGCAACGCAGACAGCCACACAGGAGAATAACGCAGCTGGCAATAAAGCAACACAGACAGCCACACAGGGGAATAACACAGCTGGCAATAAAGCAACACAGACAGCCACACAGGGGAATAACACAGCTGGCAATAAAGCAACGCAGACAGCCACACAGGGCAATAACGCAGCTGGCAATAAAGCAACGCAGACAGCCACACAGGGCAATAACGCAGCTGGCAATAAAACTACCAACGCACACCAGCAACCAGCACAAAGAAATATTTATTAAAGTTACCGCATGTAGAGCCAGATCCTTTATTGAACGTTAAATCCCTTTTCCTCTTTTTTCTCTCTCTCACTTTCACACATTTCCTCTCATTGTAGCACTTTTTGTTTTTCGTCTTTTGATTTCACTTTATATCATACTTTTTCTTACTATTTTCACGCTTTATTTCTTTCGCTGCTTATCTCACTTTCTCATACTTTCTCTTACTGTTTCTCTTACTTTCCTACATTATTTTCTCATTTTCAATCTCAAAACATCCTAACCTACATCACATTTTCTCTCAGACACTCATTTTTTTTCATTCTTCTCACTCTGCTCTCATGTATTCCTCTCTCTCTCTCTCTCTCTCTCTCTCTCTCTCTCTAGTGACAGGGCAAGCTCATGAATACAGGGTGACACAAGCAGCAGGAAAAAGTTACTGTCATTGAAAGCAATGAATTCAGTGACAAAAATTATGGATAATAGAAATTCACAAATACTGTATAGGTTGACAGAAAAACAAAAATCTTGAATACTGTGTGACACAAAAGTCCATCAGGCAAAAAGCAGAGGCCAGTGTGTTAAAAGATTGACCCCAAAAATGAAGTGGGGTAAAAATACCCTTGTATGTTTGTTTGTTTGTTTGTGTGGGGGGGGAGGTGTACCAGTGCTGGGTAATGTGGAATATATGAATGGAGGGTGTGTAAGTGTGGAGTTGTGTGGGGATAGGTGGCTGGGTGGAGTGATTCGGGTAGGACTGAATGTGGGAAGTGGATGTGGGTGACTGAGTGGAATGGTGTAGATGTAACTGTGGGCTTGACTGTTTTATGACCAGTTTGGCTTGGACTGACACACTTGAACTCATCTGTCATGGTGGCTGGTGTACTGACTGACTGACTGACTGCCACCCTGCCTACCTCTGCCTGCCCACGCACTTACCTCCTTGACTACTTACCTGTCAACCTCCATTACTCCCTACCTGCCTAATTCCTTAAGTGCCCATTTGCCTACCTGCATGTCTGCCAACCTCCATTACTGCCTTCCTACCTACTTACATGACTCCCTACCTGCCTACCACTTTTACTCTTTACTTCCTCTACTGCCTACCTCCCTAAGTACCTGCCTGCCTACTTCTTTGACTGCCTACCCCTCCACCTCCTTTTCTACCTGTCTACCTGCAGTACTGCCTACCTCTTTTATAGCGTACCGGTCTACCTCCTTTCACCGCAAGAAGTCCGTTCAGGGTGGGGCCCACCTGGTGAATCACCTCTAGCGATACTGCCAAATCTCTCTCTCTCATATTTCCCATCTATGTGCTATTTGAAATTGTTTTTTATATTCTGTTTATAATAAAGGAAGCTATATAGTACACTGAGTATCACTTTTTGAATTATAACAACGATTTGAATGAATTCTATGACATTGGCAGGGCTTTTTTCCCATGTTGCCACGCCGAGGTCGGCGAGGGACCCAGGGTCAGAGAGAGGATTAGGCCTACAGGAGAAACCTCTTAAAAATAAAACGCGCCTAGACTTTTACCTCATAGGTGATGTGGAAAAAACGTTGAAAATAAATAATAAATATATACAATAAATATATATATATATATATATATATATATATATAGAGAGAGAGAGAGAGAGAGAGAGAGAGAGAAACAGGTGGGATGGGGGTAGGTAGGGAGTGTGATAATCCGATAATTGGTGGTCAAATTGGCAACGTCGCACTCGGGGAAATCCCAACTTCTGCCACACCCTGAACGGACTTCTTGCTGCGAAAGGACCATAGCTGCCTACCTCCTTCACTAGCTGCCTACCTCCTCTGCTGCCTACCTGTCTCTCTTTGACTTTCAGCTACATCCACTGCATACTCACTTTCCTACTTATGTAATTATCTGCCTACTTCCGTCACTGCTTATTATTTTGTCTAACTTTTTGACTGCCTATCTGCCAGTCTACCAGCTTACCTACTTATCTACTTTTACTTCCTTCTTTTCTACCAGCCTAAATGCCACCCTTTCTCCCTGCCTCCCTCTTTTATTACCTCCGTACGTTTCTACCTTCCCAGCTCATTGCTTGCCTGCCTACCTATCTACCTACCTAACAGTCTTCCTCCTCGATTCACTACCTGCTCCTGTGTGTATATTTGTTTGTCAGTCTTCCTCTTTGACGTTCTACGTCTTTTCAGGCCTGTTTTACTTTCCTACCTATCTACCAGTATGTTCTGTATATATTCTGTACCTGCCTGCCTACCTCCATTCTTGCCTGCCTGCCTACCTGCCATTCTCCATTCTTGCCTGCCTGCCTGCCTACCTCCATTCTTGCCTGCCTGCCTGCCTACCTCCATTCTTGCCTGCCTGCCTACCTGCCTACCTCCATTCTTGCCTGCCTGCCTACCTGCCTATCTCCATTCTTGCCTGCCTACCCCGTGTCTGCCTAAGTGACGGTGATAATGAACCCTCAAGCCTCATTTACCTTTTCCGGCACCAGCGATGGTGGTTGTCGGTGCAAATATTGGTTGTTTGGCCGCAGTGATGCTGGTTGCAGAGAACATGTTGGCGGGGAAATGACGGGTTTACATCTGAATTATTGTAATAGGATGGAATAGTTTTTTTTTTTTTTTTTTGGGGGGGGGTTCAGGTCTATCTCTGTCAGTCTGACTATCAATCTACTGTAACTACACACACACACACACACACACACACACACACACACACACACACACACACACACACACACACACACACACACACACACACACACACACACACACACACCAGCAGAGGTACCCGGCGTTGCCAGCCAAAGAGGCAAACACTGTAATCCCATTTGCTCTAGTTCAATCTTTCTTTGTACTTCAGAAAGACCGTGTGCCTCTTACGCTTTTGAAGAGGGATTATAAGAGGCCCGGGAACATTCTGTTTCAGCTTTCGCAGACTAACGCACGGTATTTGTGCGCACCTGTTTACTATTGCTGGTGACCTCAAATGACCTCCGACTGGTAACCTCAAATGACCTCGGAGGTCAACCTCATATAGCCTGTGTCCTTGCTGGAGGTCATGTGAGTCTCCATGCCAGCAATTGGGCTGCTGGGTCCAGTCATTCGAGCGTATATTACTGGTGACCTCAAATGACCTCCTACTGGTGACCTCAAATGACCTCTCAGCCTCACATAGCCTGATTCCGAACTGGAGGTCATGTGAGTCTCCATGTCAAAAACTGAACTGCTGAGTCCAGTCGATCGAGCGTGTATTACCGTGTCCTCAGCTGACCTCGGAGGTCAATCTCACATGGCCTATATCTGAACTGGAGGTCATGTGAGTCTCCATGCCAAAAAATTTGGGCTGCAGGGATACCCGGCGTTGCCTAGACCAAAAAGCCGAATACCCTGCCGGTGACCTTAAGTGACCCAGATCTGAATTTGACCCCCTAAAACCATCTTTGGGTCACCCTGATTCAGAATATATATGGGTCGGGGGGTCTCTGACCCTTGGTTTTGGCGTGATTGAGGGACAAACAAACAAAAACAAAACAACACGTCTCTCTCTCTCTCTCTCTCTCTCTCTCTCTCTAGATAGATAGATAGATAGATAGATATAGATGTTACGGGGAATCCTTGTAACTAATCATTTCATGAAATGCCTTGGGACTTCGTCAGATGAGTTTAAATTCGGATGGGTTAATTAAGGTTAGGTTATTTTAGGCTGTTGTTAAGTGGGCAGGGATAATCTCGAGTTTAGGTTAGGTGAGGCTAGATTAGTTAGGTTAGGTTAGGTTAGGTTAATTTAATTTAGATAAATGCCAGGTTAGGTTAAGCGTTCATTATTTATATAGCAACAAAAAAAGAAGTTCCACCAAACAGACATAATTCAATCGGAATTCCCCCTATAAAAAAAAAAAAAAAAAAAAAAAATCCACCCTACGACCAATCTTTATACCATCCTTTGACCGATAACACGTATCGCTAGTGAAGGGCCTGTCCACTCGAGCAAATTACAGCATATATATATATATATATATATATATTTAGTGTGTGTGTGTGTGTGTGTGTTACAGGGAAATTGTGTAACCGGTGATTTCATGAAATCCCTAAGAAATTCATGAAATTGGTGGCCGGGTGTGTTTTATGTCTGGTGTATTTGTTGGTGTTGTTGGCTGTAACAGTAATTAGTGGGCAGTTGTCGGGTGGAACTTGTTTGTAACTGCCGGGTAGGTTATTCCTATGTTTGTTTGTTTGTTTTTTTAATTGAATTATTGCTTTGTACCATCACTGCCGGCTGGATTATTACTTTTTATCATGGTTGGCGGTTGGATTTTGTGTGTGTGGGGAGGTGCATTTTGGTTGACTGAGAATAAATAACACAGGTGAAGGATAGCTTTGGAGTAGAATATTAATATTGTCCTGTGTGATGTTCTTGGGTGGAATACTGGTTGGAATATTGGTTGTTTTTATAATGGTGGATCCTGGGTGAATACTGTTTGTTGATGGTCGTTGTTCGGGTGGAATTGTGGTTATTGATGGTGGTTGTTTGGGTGGAATGTTGGTGGTTAAGTTTGGTGGTTTTGGTGGAATGTTGGTTGCTGATGGTGGTTGTATGGGTGAAGTGTTGGTTGTTGATGGTGGTTGTATGGATGATATGTTGGTTGTTGATGGTGGTTGTTTGGAGTAATGTTGGTTGTTGATGGTGGTTGTATGGATGGAATGTTGGTTGCTGATGGTGGTTGTTTGGAGTAATGTTGGTTGTTGATGGTGGTTGTATGGATGGAGTGTTGGTTGTTGATGGTGGTTGTATGGATGGAATGTTGGTTGTTGATGGTGGTTGTTTTGGTGGAAAATTGGTTGTTGATGGTCGTTGTTTTGGTGGAATATAAGTTGTTTATGGTAGTTGTTTTGGTGGAATGGTGGTTGCTGATGGTGGGTGTTGAATGGAATGTCGGGTCAGGGAACGGTGGATGTTAATAAAAATGTCCATTGCTGAGGTTAGGTATTGGTTGGAATATTGGTAGTTGGGTGGACTGCTGGTTGTTTGCTAGTTTTTGTTGTTGTTGTTGTTGTTGTTGCATCAGGCTTACCTGAAGCGTGAACCCGGTGGACTGCAGGCTTAAGGTGCCCTTATTGCCCTTGTGCAGTCCATCATCCTCTAGGGAACAGTGAAGCCGTTGAGTGACGCTCGTATAACCAGGCAGTGGAGCCGTGTGGTTATACTGATGCCAGCACGTATACCTAGGCAGTGGAGCCGTGTGGTTATACTGATGCCACCACGTATAACCAGGCAGTGGAGCCGTGTGGTTATATTGATGCCAGCACGTATAACCAGGCAGTGGAGCCTTGTGGTTATATTGGTGCCACCACGTATACCCAGGCAGTGGAGCCGTGTGGTTATATTGGTGCCACCACGTATAACCAGGCAGTGGGGCCGTGTGGTTATATTGATGCCACCACGTATACCCAGGCAGTGGAGCCGTGTGGTTATATTGGTGCCACCACGTGAAGGAGTCCCTATGCAGCACCTCGCCACGTGAATAACACTCTATCAATAACACTTAACAATGGAGAATCTCGCCATCCCACAGCCATTATGAAGCTCAGTTTCCTGTGGACAGTTTGACCATATTGGTTTAATTGTTTACAGTTTTTTGTACTTTCTTGTTCTTGTTTCTGGATTCCTGCCATCCACATGTATTAGTGAGAAAAAGTTGTAAGAATGATGATGATGATGATGACCAAGATGATGATCAGGATCGAGAGAGAGAGAGAGATTAAAGGAGCTGTAATGGGAATGGTAATAGTAGTAATGTGGTTAGGTGTGTGTCTGTATGTGGGTGTGGGTAATTAGCGAGACATCTGCTAATAATTGGTCCGCCACCCTCAGTGTGTTAATTCCTTTTTGCGGCTAAGGACTGGATGATATAGAGAATTATTTTGATTGCATTCAACCCTGTGAACAAGAGGGGAAGAAGTGTATCATAGCATATGGGAAGGTTTGGCTGGTGTGTAGTCTGTATCTGTTTGTCTGCGATCATACTTGCCAAACAGCTGCATGGATTTAATGGAAACCTGGCATTATGACAGAGTTGAGCCGTGTGTGTCAGTCAGTAATTAGATAAAACCCTTCACCCCCGTGTGTGTCCTTATGACCCTCGTAAAAAGGGAATGGCACAGTAGAAGTTTTAATAAGATTTTCCCCTCAGGTTTCATCGCATGAGTTTCTCTTTATCCTAACCTCTTCAGATAAGTGACTTTTTAATATTCTTGCTGCCTTCGGACGATTTTATTCTGGTTGGTGGAAACGTCTTCCAGTAGTAAAGTTACTGAAGGCCACCGGTATGTTATCAGACTCAAAAACCCTTTCTTAATACAATCGTCTGAAGATAGAAAGAATAAAGTATAAAATACACCATCTTACTGAGGAGGTGAAAGTACCGTAAAACACACACACACACACACACACACACACACACACAGATAGATTTTTTTTTTTTTGTGTGTGTCCGACTCGGCATAGGCTTCACAGCCTGCTATCAAGGCCCAGCAGTCCTCCTACATACCATACATCACTACATGTCACCTAGATAAATACTGTATACATCTATTCGGATACAGCTTCTCATTAATTCCATTATTAATGTGTTAAGAGTAGTAGCTTTCCTTTTACTAATTGTTTATTCTTTTTTCAGGTAAGTTGGTACTTCTCCTGCCGTGCTACAAAACCCGTAAGTATAAGAATTCGTTACTAATCCAGTAGATTACAAGTTATGTAATGATGACAGTAAATTTATTGCGAGGAAATGTACATAAAAATGTACAATACAGTCAGCAGTATTAGTCTCGGTGCCGGTACTCTCTCTGTGCTTACTTTTAAAAGTAATTAAAATACGAGAACTGTGTTGTATGTCTCATCACAGCAATCATATATAATACATATGTTTGTTGTTGTGGAACATTCTGTATAATATTCCAAAACATTTGAAAAATAAACACCAAACGTGTACAGTGTAGTAGACCTGCCCGCTCATGCCAGGCGTGTGCAAGCCGTCCGTAATTATACATTAATAAATCCCTTGAATACGCAAATCCCTTAAATCCCTGGAATCGTTATCATTATTGTTAGGTTACGCTTCCTTGTATCAAGCCAAGAGATGCACCATTATCGTTGGGCTGTCTGTCATTAAGCTCACCTAAAGGACTGGACAGATTTGTTACCTCCTCACCCCCCCCCCTTGTGACCACCCCCCACCCCCCTCCCAATATTGACACAGAAAATGACCAGTATAACCCATCATCAGAAATTAAAATGTTTTATCTCTTCAAAATGCTCTGGAAAAATATTGAGAATATTTTAAATACCATACTCAGAGGTTGAAGGCAAATATTTCCGAAATAATCAGAGTTGTGTTTTCACCTTTATGTTTAATAATTCTTTTGTTTCTTCCGTATACAGGGTGTCCCGAGAGTTAAGTCAAAAACTTTTGGAAATGATAGAGGAGGGAATTCTAAGGAAAAGTTATATGAGCATGTGTCAAAATTCCAACCGTTACAGAGCTACAGTTACTGATGACCTTATGGGCGAATTATGAAGGAGACCATTTTCGCCAATGTCATCAGTAATTGTAGCTCCGTAACGGTTGAGATTTGGACACATGTTCATATAACATTTTTTGCTTAGAATTCCCTCATCTGTCATTTCTCAAAGTTTTTGACATAACTCCAGGGACACCCTGTATGTTAGGTCAGGAAAAAGATTTCTTAAGAAGCAAGTTCCAAAATAATTCCAAATGAAGTACGCGTAACAAAGCAAATAAATTACGCCATATTAAATCCCACCCTGGCAAATATGGTAGTTCAAATTAAACTAAGACTCAGTGCACATAACCCTGAATCGGTGAATCTGCCAGTTAAAGGGTTTTAAAAAAAAAAAAAAAAAAAAAAAATCTGGGAAAAAGTGTAATTCTCTAAAAGCTGTAACGTGAAAATAAAAACTTATGCTGAGGCCACACCACCATTATGACAAAACTTGATGCAGACACAGCAACTATTATATATATATATATATATATATATGTCCACTGCAGTACCGGCCTATCCCAACCGAAGTGGGGACGATACAGCCAATGTATCTCTACCAAGTGGCTTAGGCTGTCTGGCAGAGATTGTATGTAGGGTGAGAAGTGCTTGTAAGTGTAATTATAGTGTTGGAGTGGCTTTGGATGTGTGTGTAGTCTGTGAACCAAGTGTAATCAGCCCGCGCAAGCCGACTGGGTGCAATCATACATTATAGTATGCGACACTTGTTCAACCACAGCACCCATTGTGTCCGCCAATGAAGTAAGTGGCCTGAAGAACGCTCCAAAGTTTATTACCCTGGCGGGGCGCGAACCCTCGTTCTTCAGTGTACGAAAACGCACACTTTACCACTGAACCACAGAGGCTCCATATATATATAGTGTGTGTGTATGTATGTGTGTATCGGTACAGACCAGCACACACATACCTGCTGTTTTGCCTCAGTATGTTTTTCTTCTCCCTGTGATTTTTAACATGGCCGTGGCAGTGTTGTAGTGCTGGAACAGGTGAATGATTATACATTATGTCACCTGTCCAGACGGATGTGTTTATTATATGGTTATTAGTCATAAACTTATTCTAACATTGCCACTCTGTATTATTCACGTCATAGTCAACAGAGAGAAGAATACCTTGAGGCTACTGTACCTATGAGAGAGAGAGAGAGAGACAGACAGACAGACAGACAGACAGACACAGAATTATGATTTTCCCAGGATTAGGGACGCAGTTCTTATCAGATTTTTAGTCACGATAAGTGCTGAACTGGATTGTTTTTATTATTATTATTATTATTATTATTATTATAACCGCTTCTGCGATAGTTGTCTTTATTATCGCCCTAAGCATTACCTTTGGTATTATCACAGGAGATACAATATATACAACTTACTGCCGACACCACAACATTGGACAGTAATAATCTTCCCAGTGTACAGTAATTACTTGTGGCCTCATTTTCCCAAGTTCTTAATTATAGATTTTCTCTTGGTAATTGTTCATATCCCATTGTCTCTCCTTGTTGATCCAGTTTGTTTACATCGGCTCTCTCTCTCTCTCTCTCTCTCTCTCTCTCTCTCTCTCTCTCTCTCTCTCTCTCTCTCTCTCTCTCATTGTACTCGAGGGTATCTGATGAGAGTGTGTGTGTAATTCACCAGGTCGGTCAGGATCACGTGATGTTTGTGATCATCAGCTATTTACACTCCCGGAAGAGAGCTGGGAGCTCATATAGTCCGATCTAAGGACAAGGCCTTGACCTTCACACACGCACAGATCCATCCCCTTGCTCAATGGGGACAGTACCCACTCGCTTCGTCAGTGAAACTTTTCGCATCCCGAGCAAGGCGCGAACCTTCGTCTTAGCAGATGCTAGGCGAGAGCGTTACCACTGAGCCGGCGAGTGTGTATATATATATATATATATATATATATATATATATATATATATATATATATATATATATATATATATATATATATATATATATATATATATATATATAATATATATTTATGGTGTGTGGTTGTGTTGTTTGTGGCTGTTCTTGCATGTGGTGAGTGGTTGTGCTGTATTGTGTGATTATGCTGATGTGTGTAATCATACTGTGGTGTGTGGTATGGGGCATATACACCTTTACCACCATGTGGAGTGTTGATGGTGGTTTATTATATGGCTCAGTTGTAAGGAACTTGTGGACTTTGATGTGGTGTGTGGTAGGCAGTACTGTAGTGGTGTGGTGTGTGTTTTTCTGTAATGTTGTGGTGTAATATGTGGCTGTGGTGTGTGTGGTTGGGTGATGGTAAGCGTTTGTTGTTTTGGTAGTGGTGTGGTTGTGGTTGTGGTATGCGGTAATGTTGAAGTGTAATAAGTGGCTGTGGTGTGTGTGGTTGTGATGGTGGTTTGTTGTGTTAATAGTGAGGTAATAGTGATGTGGTATCCCGTAAGGTAGTATTATATAGCAATGTGATAATCGTTTATGGCTTTGTTTTGGTGTTATTGTGATGTGGCGTGTGATAGTGTGGTATGTGGTGGTGCTGGTGTTGTGGTATGAATTAACAGAACATGTTGTAGCGGTATAACGTGTGATGATGTTACCTTATGTGAGAGGTGTTGGTCTAGAAGCATTTCTCTTGTCTTCCTTTCGATTGTTATGGTATGCGGTAATGTGGTAACGTTATGACGGTGTGTTCTGATGTGTGAAGGAGGTGCTGAGCAGTAGTTCTTCAAGTGGCAGTTTGGTATATTGTGGTGCTATGGTATGTGGCTATGTTGTAGGGTGAGTGGGGTGGATGTGCTGGCAGCCCTCAATCCTTCCCTCTCATTAGTGTGATATGTGATTATGTGGTATGTGGTGGTGTTGTGGGGGTGGTGTTGTGGTGTGAGAGGGGTGAGTGTGGAAGCATCCCTCTCACCGTCCCTCTCATTAGCCAGCATTACTAAGACTTAAGCTGGGAGGGAGGCGAGGGCAGGCAGACCAGGGAAGAGAAAGGAGAAGATTGGCAGAGGGAGGGAGAATGGGAGAGAAACAGAAAATGGGAGGGAGGGGAGAAGGAGAGAGAGAGAGAGAGAGAAAGTTGGAAGAATTTGGAAAAGAAGCAAGCGATGCAGAAAGAAATAAGAGAGAAAAGGAAATGTAGAGGTTCAGGTGAGGGAAGCAAAGGGAAGCTAGGGCAGAGAAAGGGAGAAGTGGGAGAGGGAGAGAGAATATAGAAGCTAGATGAAAAGGAGGAAGGGGAGGGAAGAAGAATGGGACACGAGTGAGAAAGGGAGGAAAAATAACTAGAGAAGGAAATAGAGTGGATGAAACGATAAAAAAGAATGAACAGAGTGTTGGAGGTTAAGAGCAATTGAAAGCAAAAACACATGGAAAGGAGACGGAAGAGGAGAGAGGTTTGGGAGGGGAAAAGAGTAAGGATAAGAAGAATGACGAAGAAAGACATAGAATATGAGAGAGAGGAGGTATATGAAAGTGTAATAGGGAAGAATAATGGTGAGAGAAATAAGATGAGGGAGATTAAGATGTTAAGGAAAAGGCGTAAGGAGAGAAGAGGAGGAGGAAGAATGTGCATGAAAAAGAGTATTGGACGAGAGAGAGAGAGGGAGGGAGGGAGATGGGGGGAAAGAGTAATAGAATAATTGTGAAAAACAAAAGTTATGAGGAATAAAGAGAGATTTAGGAGATTTAGTAATAGCAGAGAATAAACCCGAGGTGAAAAACGAAAAGGAATGCAATTTTGGAGGGTAAAAAGAAGAATGGATGCAATTATGGAAAGATGAAAGAATTAAGATGGAGGGGATATGCGGGATGAAAAATGAGGATGGGATTAGCATAGGAAAATGGATGAGCAAGTATTATGAGGATCGGGGAGAGAGAGAGAGAGAGAGAGAGAGAGAGGACGTGTCAAAGGAAGAACGAATGAAGAGGGGCGAAGGCAGAGGCCAGATGAAGAATGAATAGGGTATGAAATATGGAACAGGTTGAGAATGAGAAGGGAAGGAATTATGGGATGATCAAGGATTGAGAAATAAAGGAAATATGGAACAGAAGTGAACGCTGAGGAAAAGAGTTGGTTGAGAATGTACAAGGAAAGAGGAGATAACAGCAAGTGAATATACAGTGTGCCAGGACTTATACAGTGTGCCAGGACTTATACAGAGTGTGTCAGGACTTATACAGAGTGTGTCAGGACTTATACAGTGTGCCAGGACTTATACAGAGTGTGCCAGGACTTATACAGTGTGTCAGGACTTATACAGTGTGCCAGGACTTATACAGAGTGTGTCAGGACTTATACAGTGTGCCAGGACTTATACAGTGTGCCAGGACTTATACTGTACAGATTGTGCCAGGACTTATACTGTACAGATTGTGCCAGGACTTATACTGTACAGATTGTGCCAGGAATTATACAGTGTGCCAGGACTTATACAGTGTGCCACGACTTATACAGTGTGCCAGGACTTATACAGAATGTGCCAGGACTTATACAGTGTGCCAGGACTTATACAGTGTGCTAGGACTTATACAGTGTGCCAGGACTTATACAGAGTGTGCCAGGACTTATACAGTGTGCCAGGACTTATACAGAGTGTGCCAGGACTTATACAGAGTGTGCCAGGACTTGTACAGTGTGCAAGGACTTATACAGTGTGCCAGGACTTGATACACTTAACTACACAGGATTCTTTGCCTGATACTAAGTAAGAAATGCTATACCAACATGGGTTAAATTCTAACTTGTTACGGAAATGCGGTTAATAATGACTTCAAGGCTGATAATGGTCTCTCATCTAATTTACCCATGAAGTCATCAGTAATTGCACGGCTGAATTTTGAACCCATGTTGATGTAGCATTTTCTAGTCAAAAGTATCTCAGGAATCAAAGCCTGAAGTTAGTTTATCAAATCCCTCGACAGCTGTATAAACTTTAAAAGATTCCGAAAGATTTTAAAATGAAAAATGCATCAACTTCCTGTCAAAGTGAGCGGTGTGTATAACCGGACGTGAGGTATGATGAAGCCCCACTCGGTTTGGCAATCGAATGTGGAGCTTTCTTTTTTTTTTTTTTCATGTTGACTATTCAATTACAGGAACTTTATTGCATATCCAGGTAGAGCGACGTACCGTATACTGAGACCCATACCGGTAGTTGGTTCACACACACACACACACACACACACACACACACACACACACACACACACACACACACACACACACGATAGAGGAGTCACTGAAATACATGGTGGGTTGTGGAGGATATTTTTATATTTTTCAGCCTGTTTGAATTTATTCATTTGTTGTTGATGAGTTTATGTTTTGTTGTTTACTTCCTACTGATGTAATTGTAGTTTATTTCATCGTTAATTAATTAATTGTATTATTTATTCTGGTTCTGTATATGCTTTCATACCTGGTCATTTTTCTTTGTATTTATGTTCTCGTTTATTTATTTGATTTATTTGTGGGGTAAGACTTGTGGCAGAAAAAAAATATTTATGTCTGTGGGTCTGTGTTACGGCTCTAAAACTTCTCAGTATTTATTAAAGGGTACACAGCGTTACATCTTGGTCAGCTGATCTGTTGGTTCAGATATATTTAGCGGAGGCACGACATTGAAAATAGTACCAGAGTTTTGTTTAACCCCTTCCCTTCGACGACATACGAGTATTTTGGTATTTAATTGTTCTGCTTTTCTCTCTCTCTCTCTCTCTCTCTCTCTCTCTCTCCCCTTCTTCCTCCGTCCTTCCGTCTTCTTTTCTTTACATCCTTCCCTCTCTTCGCCTCCCTCCCGCCCGCCTTCCAAGACTCTCCCCAGGAACTCTTAATTCTTTGTTCCTCTCGATAATTGGATCAGCGTTTTTCTTTAGTTTTCTTTTTAACCTGCCTCCCTCTGAACCAAGACCACCGAGAGAGAAGGCCTGATAGATGTTCTGCTACGTCAGCACTACGTCACGACCTTAGGTCCTTCCAAGTTCCAATGCCGTATTGGCAACTCGACCACGAGTCTAATTGGCAACTCGTCAGTGTGATTTATTGGAGCGTGACGGTAGCACACAACACCTGTGTATCTTTATTCATTAGAATTATTCATGATTTCGTTGACTCCCAGGCTTGTTACCTGCTATCTGCAATAATGCCAAGCAAGTGTTGTGTGCCATTCTGCAAAGGAAACTATGAAAATGGCCCCTTTGGGTGTATTTTCTCGTAAAGACAAGGAACTTATGGACGAGTGGACACGGGCAATAAAACGGAATAATTTTTCACCTAATCAGTACAGCAGGGTAAGTAAATGTATTATTTTTTTAGTCCCATGATTACATTATAAGATTATTGACCTTTAGATAATATGTTGATTGCCAGATATTGACGAAAGGGTTAAAAACTTGGTGACCCGAAGTGAACATGCGGTGGGTTAGTGAAATGACCTTGGTAGCCTTAATGGCGGAGGTCGCGGGGTCACAGTAGCCTATAGCGCATTTTAGATGACTCAAAGAAATTAGATAATATATGAACCGATATACAAGTAGTTGAGGAATGTTTCAGGTGTTCTTCGTTATAACATGGACATTGATACATATCACAATCGTATTATTATCAGTTTACTGCATTAGTAAACAATGAACTAAAATAGCCTAATTTTCCATTTTCTATAAAATGCACTCTCCGTTTGATACAAAGCTTCATTTTTCATGTATTTATCTGAGTAATGTAGTATTTGTTATAGCATGCAGGATGTTGCCTCTGCTATTTGTAATACCAGCATAATGCATTATAACGAACGTTAGCGACAGTAATTATGTGAACTAAAAAAAAAACGATAGTTCCCCCATTTTATTTTCCCATTTTCTCTAATGCGCGTTCTCCTAAAAACGATATATATATATATATATATCTATATATATATATATATATATATATATATATATATATATATATATATATTTGATGAACGTGTCAGATGTTTCTTGTTATAGCATACCTATAATAGTCGTATGACCAGACTGATGTAGTATTAAAGTTAGCAACAGAATATTTTAGAACTATAAATTGTTCAATATTCCCTAATGTTGGGGATGTTATATAATTACACTCATTATTATTTTTTACTCAAACGTATACATGCATGAAAAAATAAATATATAAATTACAGCACCCACCTTTGTACAGGTGTGTGAACTACACTTTCGGCCAGAGGAGATAGAGAGGGAAACATCATACTTTGATGAGAAAACAGGGAGGAGACTTTTAGCAGGAATTGTGTACAAAAGTGGTGGAGATAGCAGGAATTGTGTACAAAAGTGGTGGAGATAGCAGGAATTGTGTACAAAAGTGGTGGAGATAGCAGGAATTGTGTACAAAAGTGGTGGAGATAGCAGGAATTGTGTACAAAAGTGGTGGAGATAGCAGGAATAAAGTACAAAAGTGGTGGAGATAGCAGGAATAAAGTACACAAGTGGTGGAGATAGCAGGAATAAAGTACACAAGTGGTGGAAATAGCAGGAATAAAGTACACAAGTGGTGGAGATAGCAGGAATAAAGTACACAAGTGGTGGAAATAGCAGGAATAAAGTACACAAGTGGTGGAGATAGCAGGAATAAAGTTCACAAGTGGTGGAAATAGCAGGAATAGAGTGCAAAGTAACGGGAATAAAATGGCGGTGAAGGTGTTTTGGAATGAGTTGGTGTAGGTATCCTGTGGCAAGAATAAAATGCAAAAGATGAAGCAGGAATAATAATAGAAAGGAGGCAACAGGAATAAAACAGACAGGAGACAAGAGGAATAAATTAGAAAGGAGACAAGAGGAATAAAACATAAAGGAGGCAACGGGAATAAAACAGAAAAGAGGCAAGAGGAATATAACAAAAAGGAGGCAACAGGAATAAAACAGAAAGGAGACAGCAGGAATAAAACAGAAAGGAGGCAACAGGAATAAAACATAAAGGAGGCAACAGGAATAAAACATAAAGGAGGCAACAGGAATAAAACGTTAGTGAGGGAATGAGGTGGTGTAGTGGCGGGAGATGAGGCAGATCTGGTGTTGTTTTTCATCAGTGTGGGATTGGGGACTGAGCCGTGGGTGGGGTGGGGGTTAGTGAGGGAGGGAGAAAGATAAATGGGGTTGGGACCGTGGGGACAAGAGGGAGCTAAAGGGAAGAGAAAGAGAGAGGGAGGGAAGGGAAGGAAGGAGAGTAGAAAGACAAGAAAAGGTGGGATGGAAAGGGAAAAACAGAAGAGACAGGGAAGGGGAGGCGACGGAGGGAAAGATGAGAGAGAGAGAGAGAGAGAGGGGAGGGGGAGGAAGAGTGAGAGATATAAGGTGAGGGAGTGAGGCAGGGGAAGGAAGAGGGAAGAAAGATAAGGGTGGGAAGTGTTGGAGGAGGGAGGGAGGAAGTAAGAGAGAGGAATGGGGAGAGAGAGGAGACAGGAAGTGAGAATGGGGGAGAGGGAGAACGGTAGGGTTAGGCAGGGGTGAATGGGGCAGAGATGGAGAGACTGGGGTGGTGACTGGAGGGAGAAAGAACGGGAGATCAAGTGGGGGAGAGAGAGAGAGAGAGAGTTATACGAAAAAATAGATAGGAAGAGAGAGAGCGGGAGGACGTTTTTTTTTATTTTTTTTATTTTTTTTAGAGAGGGGGGGGATGGGAAGAGGGTAGGTAAGTAGAGAAGAAAGAGATGAAAGGGAGGGAGGGAGGGAGGGAGGAAACGAAAGAAACAAGCAACAAAGGAAGCCAGCAGGAAAAATAATAGGGAGGAAGAGATGAAGGAAGGAAGGGAGGGAGGGAGGGAAAGAATAAACAAGGAAGCGGGAAAGGGACGGGAGGTGGAAAGCATGACAGAAGGGAGGGAAGTAAGAATGAAGGAAGGCAAGCAGAAAATAAAGGACGGAGGAGAGAAAGAGGGAGAGGGGAAGGGAGAGGAAAACACGAAGGGCTGGAAGAAGGCAGGGTTTGAAGGAAGAAAGAAAACAGAGGAAGGGTGAGAATGATGTGGAAAAGAAGCAAGTAAAGAAGGCAGACAGGGAAGATAGAAGGAAGGGAATGAGGAAAGCAGAGAGGGAAGGGGTAGGAAAACAGAAAGGGAGGGGGTAGGAAAACAGTGAGGGAGGGAAGGAAGGGAGGCGGAGAGAAAACAATTACTGGTGGGATTTGTTGGAGAGAATTCTATTTAATCACTCCCTCCCGTCCTGCTTGTTTACTTTTTTTTTTTTTTTTATAAATAACAACGGAGGAAGGAAAAACAAATGGGTAAAAAAAAAATAATAATCCATACACCAGATTACTGGTGTCCTCTATTCATAAAATATCTGTAACAGTTAGACTTGAACAGTTGTGGGTTGAAATTTGGAGGAAAACAACTCTGGGGAAGCGAGTTCCAGAGAGATGCAGTTCGGGGAATGAAAGAATTCTGATAGACAGAAGTTCTGCAATATGGTTGAGTGACATTCCAGTCATGAGCGCTACCAGATGCCCGTGTAGCACGAGGGAAGGCATAGAGAGTTGGCACCATGGACGCAACTTCGTCTGAGCATTTGCCAATAAAATATCTGTAAAATAATGCAAGGGAGGCAACATTCCTCCTTACTTGCAGGGGAGGTAGTGTATATGTAATGGCAGGGTTGTTAATGATTCTAACAGCTTTATTCTGAATTTTGTCTAGTTGTCTTAATGCAACCTCTCCACAACCATTCCACAAGGGTGAGCAATATTCAAGCTGAGAGCGCACATGACTCTTATAAATTATAGCTAACTGCTCATCGGTGAAGAAGTTACGGACTCTGTACGATAATCCAAGTTTCTTTGAGGCAGTTTTGGCAAGTGATCTGACATGAGAGGTCCAGCTGAGGGCACTGTTAAGTGAGACACCAAGAATTTCAATACTTTTGGAGATGGGAATATTAGTAGCACTGAAGGTAATGTACGAATCTGGCAATATCTGTCTATTAGTAAACTGTATATATTTAGTTTTACTAGCATTAAAAGAGACAAGGTTGTTTTGTCCCCATTCACTGATTGTAGATAGATCTTGATTTATGGAGATGGCTGTACTGAGATGAAAGGTAGAGATATTAGACTTTGTAAATGGATGTCTGAGTGTGAATGAACTATGTAGTGTTGAGTCATCTGCATATGAGTGAATGGAATTGTGAGTGACAGATAAGAGATCATTAATATGAACCAGAAATAGGGTTGGCGCCAGAACTGATCCCTGCGGCATGCCGGCGTTAATTGAGTGGAAATTCGAATATACATCATCTACTTTTACTCTTATTTTCCTGTCACTAAGATAAGAAGAAATCAAAGGAACAAAAGACGTTAGTCCATAGCAAGAGAGTTTGGACAGCAGGGAACGGTGCCATACTCTGTCGAAAGCTTTAGAGATATCAAGAGCTACTGCATGAGTTTCTCCAAAAAGATCAATTGATTTGATGGATGGTATGAGTTAAGAGATTGAGTATGTCAATGGTGGATCTTTCGTGGCGAAAACCGTATTGTCTGTCACTAATTAAGTTGTTGGATTCAAGATGTTTAACAATATGATTATTAATTAAAGTTTCAAATACCTTACCAAGAGAAGATGTGACAGCTATTGGTCTGTAATTGGAAGGGTCAGACGAACGTCCTTTCTTCGAAACTGGGTGGATATTGGCTTCTTTCCATGAATTTGGGAATAAAGAAGTACGTATGCATAGTCTGGATAATTTAGCTAGGACAGAGGCAAGTTCAGGGGAACACTTTTTCAAAACAATTGGCGGAATTCCATCTGGGCCTGGAGCTTTGTTGGTAGGTAAATTGTCTAGGATGGATTTTACATATCTTGTCTGTATTTTAAGTGGGGCAATTTCGGGAGAATCAAGTTCCAGTTCTGAGACATTCTGGCTGGTATCATCTATGGTAGAGTTTCTGGCAAAGGTACTAGCAAAGATATCTGCTTTCCCACGTGGGTCATTTGTAATATTGCCATCTGAAGATTTTAGTGGGGGAATGGAAGATGACTTGTTAAAGTTATTATTGAAAGAATTAAGAGTTGACCAGAATATTCTATTGTCATTAGGGTTGTTAAGTAGTTTTGATGCTTGCTTTTGAAGAAACTTTGATTTAGATAGATTTATTACAGCTTTTGCATGATTTCTAGCAATTTTAAATTGGGAGAGTGATTCAGATGTTTTTGATTTTAAGTAAGAGTTATATGCTAATGACTTTTGGGCTGTTGCTCTGGCACAATTGCCATCAAACCATTTTGGAGAATTTGATCTTTTAGTGAATTGTTGACTTGGTATGAATAAATCCATACCAGCTAGTATTAAGTCGCAGATGTGGGTCTGGGTAGAATTGGGATCACTAGAGAAGAAAGACTGCCATGGAATATCAGCAAGATAACTTCTAAATCCATCTCAGTCTGCCCTGTCAAAGTGCCATTGGGTCACCCTGACAGGTTCAGAATGGGGAGGTGTAGGAGGGTTAACTAATGAGGCTTTGATGAGATTGTGGTCAGAGGATCCAAGTGGTGACAGTACCTCTATCCTGTGTTGATCTGGATTATTTGTCAAGAATAAATCCAAGAGATGGGCATTATGGTCAGGATTATCAGGTATTCTGGTTGGTTGCTTTACCAACTGGGTGAGGTTAAATGATTCCGCAAACAGCTTGCATTCTAGACCAGCGTCGTCAGTCCGGGCAGAATGCAATAACCATTCAACATTGTGTATGTTAAAATCACCCAAAATGGTAATTTCATTGCCAAGGGCAAGGTTAAGGTTACTCAACTGAGTGGATATGGAATCAAATACACTATGTTCCGAAGAAGCATTGGGGGAACGATAAACTACACAGATATATTTGGTAATGTTTTGGCAATTTAATTTATATAATGAGTAATCAAAACTGGATGAAGTGAAGTTTAAAATAGTGTCAACTGCATATTGGGATTTGATATAACAACAGGTGCCGCCCTTGTTACGAAAGTTTGTAAGGAGATGGTAACCGGGAAAACAAAATGGAGATATATCGGCAGAGGGGGAGATTTGTGGTTCTGTGAGGAAAAGGGCCAAAGGGGATATGGACTGAAGGAAAAAATGAACCGAGTTTAAATTTGTGGTAAGGCCGCGGATGTTGGTAAAGAATAAGGCCGCACCGTCACCTCGTCGCCGACGAGCATTCCCGGAAATAGCAACAGTCGCTGCCGGCACAGTCGCTTGATGGCGACCGGGAGGACCCTGTGCCTCCAGCCCTACCCTGCCGGTGGTGGCAGTCCGAGGTACCACCTCATTTGATATTAAGATTGCAGCGGCCATTACTTAAGATGTGAATAGAAGGTGTGATATGTTATGCGCATGTAGTGTGGTGTAGACAGTTGAAGGTAAAGGTATTATGAGAGCATGCTGGCCTACTTTCTGTGTAAATGAATGCACTGAAAATGTTCAGAAAAGGGAGATGGTCAGGATCAAGTCCTGACGGCTGGTGAAACGGGAGCTCCAGCTCTCCGTATCACCAGCTTGCCATCAACCTCGGGATTACTGCCCTGTTCGACTGGTGCTACAGTCTACTCTACTACATAGTTACCATCTTGTTTATTGTGTTTTTCTTTCCAGCTTGTATATTTTGTTGCCACATTGTTTACATGTTTATCATGTTTGTCCTTCTCTGTTCATTTCCGTTTCTGCTTGTTTCTTTGCGATTTTGTTTACTTTTTGTTTATCACCGTGTTTACATCCATATCTGCTTGTTTGTCGCCGTAACTCCCTTCTTGCTTGTATACTTTTATACCTTCTTGTATACATCCTTGTTTATCTTGCTCATTTCCTTTTCTGTTTCCTTACAATGTTATTTTCTTTGTTACTTGTTGTTTAGTTTATCATTGTTTACTTTCCTTCATGTTTACCATCTTGTGCTTCCATTCAAGCTTCTTTACATATTTACTGCATTGTTTTCCTTTTTGTTTGCCATCATGCATATTCCCTTGTTTACCATCTTGTTTATTTCGTTGTTCACCATCTTGCTTACTTCCTGTCTCTTTGGTTTAGTTTACCGTCCTGTTTACTTTCTTGTTTATCACGTTTATTTACTTTTGTTGACCATCTTGTTTACTTCCTCGTTTACCATGTGTACCGTATTAATTGCTTCCCAGTTTGTTAGTTCGTTAATTGTTTACCTCCCTTTTTATGTACCAGACTAGTTACCTCCCTGTTTGTGTACCAGATTGTTTACTTTCCTGTTTGTGTACCATATTGTTTACCTGCCTGTTTGTTACCAGTTTGTTTACTTCCCTGTTTGTGCACTAGTTTGTTCACATTATTGTTTGTTTGCCATATTGTTTATTCTCTTGTTAACTTACCGTTTTGTTTAATAACTTGTGTTTAGCATATTGTTAATGCCGTGTTTACCTCTCCTTATTGAGTACTTTAGCCAATTGTTTACCACTCTGCTTCCTTTGGTCCTTCAGTACTTTCTTGCTTACCCGTATTTTCAGATTATCATGAATACAACTCTGCCTCCAACTTATCTCCTTGTTTACCTACTTATCTGTTTACTTTTGTTGGCTTACTTTATTTACCCAACTGTTAACCTTCATGTTTGCTGACGTCTGTGTGGATCCTTATTAAATACATGAGACGTGTTGATTTTTTTGTTTTCTATTCGATCTTCAGTTTTGTCCCTGATATAATTTGGCACACTAGCAGTTAACCCCTTCGCTCCGATGACGTACTTTATTTAGTTCTTCCTCTCCACAGATGACTTTTTTCAACTTGTGAAGGCTGTGTAATAGTTAAGGGGTTAATTAAGGCACAGCTGACCCTCCAGTTCAAAAGGTCTCCTCAAAGCTGAATAAAAAAGGCCAGGAAACAGCAGGATTACAGTAAAACAAGTACAGAAGCACTAGTTAGATGTGGGACCATACAGGGCTTCCCTAGAGTGAAGAACCAGATGGAACTTCACTAGAAACAGTGCATATGAAGATCCTTAGGGATATAAAGTGAAGCACCATATCAAGGTTCGCCAAACTGAAGCACATTGCCTGTGATAATCCATTGGGTGTGGTTGATCCGGCCGCTGCTACGTGTGCTCCATATCTAAACATTTCAGAAACTTGGCGTTTACTTAAGAAACAAGATGTAACAAGGTATAAAGATAGTGTAAGGAACTTGATTACTGTTAATAGTTTTTAGACGATATAGGTATTTTCCTTGTATTATTTCATTATTTTTGTAATTATTATTATTGGTGGATGAGTTTGAGAGAGTGTGTAAGAAACGGAACCTAAAGGTGAATGTAGGGAAGAGTAAAGTGATGGTCTTTGAGAGAGGTGAAGTTAGTGAATGTACAGCGAGGTTAGATGGTGAGGAATTGGAAAATGTGAGTACGTTTAAGTATTTGGGTAGTGTGATGAGTAAGGATGGAGGTTTAGAGGGTGAAGTGCTTGAAAGGGTACAGCAGGGAAGAAAGGTTGCTGGTTCTTTGAAAGCAGTGATAAGAAACAGGGAAGTGAGCATGGAAGTGAAAAAGTTACTACATGACAGTATTGTGATACCAACTCTAACGTACGAAAGTGAAGCTTGGACATTGTTGGAAGGACACAAGTCAAGAGTGAGAGCAGTGGAAATGAGTTATTTAAGAGGAGCCTGTGGAGTCACGTGGAGAGACAGGCTGACGAATGAGGATATAAAGGAGCGTTGTGGTCTGGATGTGGATGTGATAGGAAGCGTTATGAGGAACACACTGAGGTGGTTTGGCCATGTGGAGAGGATGGAGGGTGAAAGACTGACGAAGAGAGTATATGTGAGTGAGGTGGAGGGGGGAAGAGGGAGGGGGAGGCCGAGGATGAGATGGAGGGATGGGGTGGAGAGGTATATGAGAGAGGGGGGTGTGAGTTGGGAGCAGGGCAGTGAAATGGCGGGGGACAGGGCGACTTGGAGGCGATTTGTTTGTGGCCACCCCAAACGGGATTGAGGCGTCTGGCAATAGATAGATAGATAGATTATTATTATTATTATTATTATTGTTGTTGTTGTTGTTGTTATATTCTTGGTGCTTGGATGATGTCTGAATGATAATGTAGCCCATTTACCTGGGCGTGTTGAGAAGGAAAGATCTTGATGATGATGATGGCTGAATTACTTCATTCAGCTGTGGAAGACTTCTCGTTGTGAAGAGGCTAAGCCATCTATTTGCGCTGCCATGCCTGCCTGCCAGGCCAGGTGTTTACCTAAGCCCTTACCTAACCACCTCTTGCTTGCCCTCCCCATAACCAGCCCACCTGTCTGTTGCCTTCTCTCAAATTGCTGCCTCCGGCCACCTTCTCTGCCAGACACTCTGCTCTGACCACCTCCTGTGCCTGCTACACATGCCTTACTAATTGACCTTGACATAAAGCCTTCATTCACTGAGGACAGTATACAACGAAGGGGAAGAATAGTAATGGAGAATGGACGTTAAAAATGTTAAAGTGCACATTTTCCCACGGAGTATTCGGAAGAGAAAAATGTGATTAATTATTATGATAATAATAGTAACAAATGCGTATCCCGCTAAATCCGTGTAAGGGAAAAATGGTCATAATATATAAAAAAATAAAAAAAATCAGGAGAGATTGGTCGGTATGAATATGAAAGTACGCAGTTTTCCCTGGAAATATCCAGAAATTTGTCAGGACTGGCGGGAGAAACACCATCGAAAAAATAATGTTATGAACTGCCTAACCAGCGAAATAAAAAATGTATAGGCTTACAGGCAAGGGCGATTGTGGGAATGATGATAATAAAATAGTACACCTTTTTGTTATAATTATTGAAAATGTCTGGAGAGGAACAACAGTAAGAAAAAAAAGTTATTAAAAACTACGTAAATGAAAAAGGGAAGACCATTTGTGGAAAGTGTACAGCCTTAGTGTTGGATGCAAGGGTGTGGAGAGGGTGGGGGAATGGAGTCTCGGACCATCACTTAGTGATGGCCAAGGTAGAGCTGCAAAGAAAGTGGTTGAGGAGGCGAAGGGGAAGACAGGAGGAAGCAGCTCCTGTGAGAAGAGTGGAGAAATTGCAAGATAGTGAGAAGAGGACAGAGTATAAGAGCATAGTGGAAGAAAGATTGGGAAGGTATGAGCTAGAGCAGATGGAAGGGGTGGAAGACGTATGTAAGATATTCACGGAAGAGATAAGCGCAGCGTGTGAGGCGGTTTGTGGAGTGAGGAGGAGGTGCAAGGGTGTGCAAGGGACAGCATGGTGGAATGATGAGGTGAAACGAGCTGTGGAACAAAAGAAGAAGGCATATGGTGAATGGTTGGCGAGTAGAGGTAGGGGAGAAGATGAGAGAGAGAAGAGAGAGGTATATGTGAGCAGGAGAAGGGAGGTTAAGAGACTGGTGAAGGAGAGTAAGAAGAAAGTGGATGAAGAGTTTGGGAGGAATTTGAGTGTGAAATGGAGGGAGAGTAAGAAATTGTTTTGGAAGGAGGTAAAGAAAGTAAGGCAGTGTGAAAGGGGAAATAGTAGGGGAGTGAAAGATAGGAATAATAGATAGTTGGTGGAGAAGAGAGAGAAATTGAGGAGATGGAAGGAGCACTTTGAGGATTTGTTGAATGTAGAGAGTGAGAGCAGTGTGAGTATAAGTGGTTGGGGAATGGCTGGGAGAAGAAGAGATGAGAGGAGGGAGGAAGAGATCAGTAGGTCGGAAGTAGTGGAAGCGATGAAGAAGATTAAGCTGGGAAAGGCCCCAGGAATTGATGGAGTGTGTGGTGAAATGCTAAGGTATGGGGGTGAGATTGTTGTGGAGTGGATATGGAAGTTGTGTAGATTGGCTTGGGAAGAGGGAAGGGTTCCAGAGGACTGGAAATCAGGTATAATTGTTCCTCTGTACAAAGGAAAAGGGGAGAGAGAAGTATGTGGTAACCATAGGGGTATTTGCCTTCTTAGTGTGACTGGTAAAATATATGGTAGAATACTCATTGATAGGGTTAGGCATATGACAGAGGAGCTAGGTGGAGAAGAACAAGGGGGATTCAGGAAGGGAAAAGGGTGTGTAGATCAGATATTTGTTCTAAGATGTTTAGTGGAGAAGTATCTAGAGAAGGGAAGGAAAGTGTACGCTGCCTTCATGGACTTGGAGAAAGCTTATGACAGAATAGATAGGAAAGGTATGTGGAAGGTATTAAGAATATATGGAGTGGAGGGGAAATTGTTGAGTGCTGTGAAGAGTATGTACGAGGGAGCTAGGGCTACGGTGCGAGTGGATGGTGAGCTGAGTGAGTTCTTTGATCTCAATGTGGGACTGAAACAGGGGTGTGTAATGTCTCCATGGCTGTTTAATATATATATGGATGGGGTCGTAAAGGAGGTACAAGGTAGGGCAGTGGATGTGGGGGTGGCCCTAATGAATGAGGGTGAGATTTGGAAGCTTCCGGTGTTGCTGTTTGCTGATGATACAGTATTGTTGAGTGAAGATGAATGGGAGTTGCAAGGTTTGGTGAATGAATTTGGGACAGTGTGTAGGAGGAGGAAGCTGAAAGTTAATGTAAACAAAAGTAAAGTTATGGTGTTTGAGAGGAATGAAGTCACAGAGTGTGCAGTGAGGTTGGATGGTGAGGATATGGAGAATGTGAGTGCATTCAAGTACTTGGGTAGTGTGATGAGTAAGGATGGAACTTTGGGGGATGAAGTACGTGAAAGGGTACAGCAGGGAAGGAAGGTTGTTGGCACACTGAAAGCAGTGATGAGAAATAGGGAGGTGAGTATGGAAGTTAAGAAGTCACTGCATGATGGTATTGTGATCCCTACCCTGACGTATGGAAGCGAGGCGTGGACCTTGCAAGAGGGGAACAAGTCAAGAGTGAGAGCAGTGGAAATGAGTTACTTGAGAGGAGCATGTGGAGTGACATGGAGGGACAGGTTGACGAATGAAGTGAAGGAACGTTGTGGGGTAGATGTGGATGTGGTTGAAAAGATTAGGAGAAATACACTGAGGTGGTTTGGACATGTGGAGAGGATGGAGAATGAAAGACTGACTAAGAGGGTGTATGTAGGTGAGGTGGAGGGGGGGAGAGGGAGGGGTAGACCGAGGATGAGGTGGAGGGATGGAGTTGAGAGGTATATGAGGGAGGGGGGGGTGAGTTGGGGGGAGGGGAGTCAAATGGTGGGTGACAGAGTGACTTGGAGGCGTTCTGTCTGCGGCCACCCTTTGCTGGATTAGGGCGTCGGGCTATAGATAGATAGATAGATAGTACAGCCTTAGTTTCTTAGGACGCACTTTCCCGTGAAATTTCGAGATACTAATGCAAAGAATGGTACAGAAAAAAAAAGAAAATAGTAGTACTATCATAAGAACAGCATTCGATGTGAAATAAAATAAATGAAAACACCTGCAGGAAGTAAAAGCTGTCGTACACGATTGTGTTATTCCATTTTCTTTCAATCAAATCCTCACAAAAGTGATTATGTTGGTCACCGGAAGCTAAGAATAATTTTCTCTCCCGAGAGTGGAGTAAGTTAATGGTATTCTGTTTCCTCTTTATTATTTGAACGGGAAAAATGCGACTTTTCTCATTTTGTGCTGTAATTTATTTAGCCAGTATATGAAAGTTTGTTGATAAGTTATCATAGTTATGCTCCAGCTAGTTACGCGCATGCCGTTGGTGGTTGGGGTGTTTCGGAAATGTGTTACGAAATATTGTCAAACAACTCTTACCTTGAAACCCTTATCTTGAATACCTTTGTATACACTACCGTGAATGTACATTGAGCGTAATTGTGCTTTGAAGAACCAGAAACGATAACTGGTTGTAAATTAACTGGTGTTATCGTCAAACAAGTGAAAGTAGCAGCGCTCCGCCAGAGCTGCCGTGGTAAATGAAGCAGTATGCACAGGTAAGCCTATTTTTTGTATCATAAAAGCTTTTGGTAAACATACATATTGCTGTAAGTAGCAGAAGCATCTTACGAAATAATTTCTTGATACCCATGTTCCGTCTGCTGGATCAACTGTTTGTTTCTCAAGTGTAATGCCGGACATTTATTCCAACAAATGCAAGTCTACATTTTTTGGGGGGTGGGGGTGGGGCGTCCTGGTCGACTTTAGTATTTTCCTAACCTTACATTTTCAACCTAACCAAGCAATTTAACCAAACCTAACCAAGATTCGAATAAGTTTTATGAAGTCTACACCCATATGATAAATAATCGTTGGTAAAGCAAAATGGACATGGATAATAACAAGAAAACAAGGTCAACAGAGAAACAGAGTCAACACTAAACATCATATACGCCCATAAAATGAGTAAAGAAAGAAAAATGAAGCAGAAAAAAGGAAATGGAAAAATAAATGAAGTTTGGTAGACTTGGGCAGGTTTGAGTAAGTCTTTTTCCATTACTCCTGAGCAAAACAAACATTGGTGAGGCAAAAGGAAGATGATGATAACAGTGAAGAAAAGGAAACAGTTGTTTACCGCCATGAAAATAGTGTGACAAAAACAGTACAGAAAACAAACTGCAGGAATAGGAATTTTGAAATGATAGGGTCTTTCTGCTGCATAAGGTCAAGCTTCATAGTTAGCCTACCGAGCGTTTCCTTGGTGGGTGTTGATGGAGTGAGAATGGGTCATGATAAAAAGGGGTTTGAATTATGTGTATTGCTTGAAGCTGTTTATAGCTACCAGATTTGGTGTACTCCAGCTGGTATGTAACGAGAATAGAAAAAGGAAATTGTAAAATTATCCACATCAAAAATTAAAAAAAACAAGTTGATGCGGTCTTGTTTCCACAACAAATAATACAACCTTATCTTGGCACCACATTGTTTTAAACCTAATCAGCTTAAACATTATTGTTGCAGATTTAATGTGGTAACACTTTGATATACTATTGTTGCTTTATGCCTTTATTGCTGTTATTTAACCTTGTGTAAATTTATTCAAAAGTAAAAGTAAAATTTTACCAAATGGGTATGGCAGTTCCACATTCTCATGTACTTAAGGAAAGTAATTTTAGTACAACAGACAACACTGATAACTACTGTTGATTTTAGACTACAAGATGTACAGTATATAGAACAAGCAGGTTTTACTCTGCCATCCTAATCTATCAGCCTAAAAGGGGGCTTCACCCCCAGGCCCCCTGTGATTTTAACCACCAAGGATTGCCATGATGTTTAACATTGGAATCACGTAGTTCTTATCAGACCAAAACTTCCAGCCTAACCTGGCCTAATCAGCTTGTGAAAATACTAATTAAATGGGAAATTGAAAAGACTAGTGCTTATGTGGTAAAATCATCCATTGTACTTTAGAGATTCTATTCTTATTGCTTTTCTTTCCTTTACAGGTGGCTTTACATTGAGTGACAAGCCAAATGCTTTCCTGTAAGCCAGGAAACCATTTACAGCACTGGGTGGTAACCATATAACCAAACCATACGTGCTCCTTATGTGTCAGCAAGTGGGTTGGTGGAGGGCTAGTGCCCCTCCCCATAAAACAAATAAAGTCAAATGGCCACCCCTTACGGGATTATGGCATCTGGCAATAGATAGATAGTGAAAGTGTAAATATTAAGCTTCAGCCCATAACCTATTCTGCTTGACAAAGAATTTATGGGTTTTCCCCAAGATTTTAATGAGATTCCAAAAGTTTTAATCATCCATGGGAAATGACCAGTTTTCAAGATACCCCACTGTCTACTGATAGTGGAGGACAGGCTGGGAAATCGAGGTTATTTTGGTGGAGAAAATAGGAAAATGAAAATTTCTGGCTGAAATGAAGCTAGAAATTTTTAAGTACCGGTATATAGAAAATGAAATACAATGCAGCCTGTTTTTATTACTGGTGGAAGTACTGTACAGGAAACAAGTCAATACAATAAGGCATTTTTGGCATTAACCAACACTAACCCACTTCACCTACGGTACCGTATCCTAGGATCATGTAATTGAACTTTAACCTAGGCCAGTGCCAATCATATTTAACCCCTTACCCACGGGGATGGCTGGACCACGCTGTGTCCCTCCCGTGGAGATAGCAGGAAATCTAGACAATACATAATAAATTATCTACTTCCAGGTCAATGGAAGTATCACTTATACTTTTTCCTTTTTTTTTTTATGTATATATTTATTTTTTAGTATGAGAATTGGTCACAAGGGACATTTCAATGGGTAATGAACAGGGAAAATTAGCGACCAAGTGCACGTGGGGTGTTGCCGGGTGATAAATTAACTACTTCATGGCCAGTGGCAGTATCAGTTAGCCTTTTCCCTTTTTTTTATATATTTTTTAGTATGAGAATAGGGCATAGGGCACATTTCAATGCAAAAACCGAATGGAAAAAACCAGCTGGGAGTTGCATTGCGCAGCCAGGCTGTAGCTAGGTGGGGGAGGGGGTAAGGGAGGGGAGGTGGGGAGGTGAGGCAAACACAGAAAAATGGCTAAATTGGTAACACTGGATGCGAGTACTAGCGGTATTAGCAGCGCTGCCTATAGCTACACAGTGGCAGTACTGATAGTGAAACAAGACAGCTCGTGAAAGCTTGAGGAATTAAAAAAATCCCTGGATAACAGAAGTGACGCCCCGCAGTATGGTACTTATGAAACGAGCGTCACGGTAGTAACCGTCCGCGGGTAAAGGGTGCCTTGCGCATTATGGAGGTTATTCTCTCGGGCATGGAAGCATACATTCCTTTCTCATATCCTTTGACTAACGCAAGAAAGCCTTGGTTTAATCACACTTGTTCTAATGCTGTCCGCAACAAGGAGAGGGCCTACAAAAGGTACCAGAGCCAACTCACCCCTGAATCACATCATCTTTACGTTTCTGCCCGGAATCGTGCTAAGTCTGTTCTTCGCTCTGCTGAAAATAATTTCATCCATACTAAATGCTCTCAACTCTCCAACTCGAATTCTTCCCGCTCCTTCTGGCACCTTGCCAAAAATCTTTCTAACAACTTTACCTCATCATCCTTCCCTCCTCTTTTCTACTCTGATGGTTCTGTAGCTATTTCTTCTACTGATAAAGCAGATCTCTTTGCACAGACTTTCTCCTCGAATTCCCCCTTAGACAATTCCGGTGCTGTTCCTCCATCACTTCCCCCCTCTGACTTCCTCATGGCTGACATTAAAATTTCTTCAGTTGATATATTTTCTGCCATCACTGGCCTCAGTACTAACAAGGCATATGGGCCTGATGGGGTCCCTCCTGTTGTTCTCAAGAACTGTGCTTCTGTGCTTACACCCTGCCTAGGCAAACTCTTTCGCCTTTGTCTGTCAACTTCTACCTTTCCTTCTTGCTGGAAGTTTGCTCTCATTCAGCCAGTCCCAAAGAAGGGTGACCACTCCCAACCCTCCAACTATCGTCCAATTGCTTTAACGTCCTGTATTTCAAAAGTTTTCGAGTCAATTCTCAATAGAAAACTTTTAAGGCATCTTTCCTATCACAACCGTCTTTCCGATTGTCAGTACAGATTCCGTCAGGGACACTCCACTGGCAATCTTCTCACCTACCTTTCAGACTCCTGGTCATCCTCCTTTCGGGACTTTGGCGAAAGCTTTGCCATTGCACTTGACATCTCAAAGGCTTTCGATCGAGTCTGGCATAAATCTTTAATTTCCAAACTGCCCTCCTACGGTTTCTATCCTTCTATCTGTGCCTTCATCGCTAGCTTCTTTTCTGGTCGTTCTATAGCCGCTGTTGTAAACGGCCATCGTTCTTCTCCTAGATCTATCAACAGTGGTGTTCCTCAGAGCTCTGTCCTATCACCAACTCTCTTCCTTTTATTCATCAATGATCTTCTAAGCTGTACATCTAACCCTATCCACTCATACGCTGATGACTCCACCCTTCACCTTTCCATTTGGTTCTCACAACGCCCATCTCAACAGTTACTTCAGCAAACAAGGGATGAGGCTATGGCACACCTAATGTCTGACTTGGCTCGTATCTCTGACTGGGGTAAAAATAATATGGTTGTTTTTAATGCGTCTAAGACTCAGTTTTTACACCTGTCAACCCAGCAAAATCTTCCACAGGTATACCCACTAATGTTTAATAATATTCAACTTAATCCTGCATCATCCTTGAACATGCTTGGGGTTTCATTTACTCGGGATTTATCTTGGAAAGATCATATTTCATCTCTTGTAAAATCTGCTTCCAAGAGATTGGGTGTGCTAAGCCAACTCCGCTCTTTCTTTACCCCTGCACAATTTTTTTTTTTTTTTTTTTTTTTTTTTTTTTTTTTGTTGATTCTATACAGGGGTTTTATCCGCCCCTGTGTGGAGTACAACTCTCATGTGTGGGGAGGCTCCCCACATACAGCTCTTCTCAATAGGGTGGAGTCAAAGGCTTTTCGTCTCATTAACTCTCCTCCTCTTACTGACTCCCTTCAACCTCTGTCTCTTTGCCGCACTGTTGCATCTTTAGCTCTTTTCTGTCGCTACTTGAATGGTCACTACTCCTCTGAACTGTCTGCTTGCATTCCTCCACCTCTACGACGGGCGCCTAGCACCCGTCTAGCAGCAAACTCTCATCCCTTTTCTGTCCAGCTCTCTAATGCAAGAGTTAACCGTTACTCCCAGTCTTTCATTTATGCAACAGGTCAGCTCTGGAACTGTCTCCCTCTGTCTGTATTTCCTGCTGCCTATGATCTCCAGTCTTTCAAACGCAGTGTGTCCAGGCATCTCAAAATGATCGGATCTTGAATTTGGCTCTCTGTTGTATTTTGTTTTTCTCTTGGAGGGAACTGTTACTGCGGGCTCATGGTCTTTGGTTCCTTCTTCCTTGCATTAAAAAAAAATAATAATAATAATTATCGACTTCACATTCAAGAGTCACCATCCAGTGTACTGTCCACAGCCTGTGTGCATTATTGTACATTTTATGGCAGAACCCCTTGGGGGCACAAAAAAGTCTGTGTTCAGCTAGTTATTTTCAAAATATTCCTGAACAACACAAGCAGGAATTGGTTAGTACTTGTTACAGATATGCCATGGCAAAACTGATTCTGAATTTCACAGAAAGAATTTCCCCCACAGGAACTCAATTAGTGCATAGCCAGTCGGGCATGCAGTTTCATTTCTGGCAATCAGTTGGCTAGAATTAATATGTTGTACACAAAAAACAACTCGGTGGCGCCAGCATTTACTTGCAATGTGCTGAATCATTTTGCAGACCCCACCTACATCAGTTTAGTATACACGAGTACAGTACTGTATATACATTAATATTGAATCTGATGGATGTGTCATAGAAGGATAGGTGTTTAGGTGTTTGTGCAAGCAAGATATATACAGTAGAATTAATCGGAAGTAACCGGTACTGTATGGGCTGAAACTCAGTACAAACTCAAGGTTGTTAGAATGAAAGATAAAAAAAAAAAATTGTATAATTCAGCTTCTTTTTGCTGGTAGCATTAACTCATCAGTTCAAGCGGATCAGAGGTGGCTGCTTGAAGTTTTGGTCACAGTAGAATCCAAAGAGAAAACTGACTCTTTAACTCCTAGACAGTGGGCGATTTATAGTGCGAGTGACCTCTCACTATGGGCAATTTTCCCCAAATAGCCTGTTTTCAAACCTTCATATTAGGAAAAGTATAGCAGTTAGGAAAACAAATTAAAGACTATATTACTCATCATCTCTTCTTCTAACGAATGAAACCATCCCCAGGTCTACAGGTGGTCCCGTCAATGAGTAAGGAGGTAAAGAAGATGAGTAAGCTTTGGCACTTGAAGCAGCCTGTCTCTGTTGTCAGGCGCACAGCGTGGCCTTGGGCTAGCTGCAGCACAGAATGCTTGGCATTTGTAACGCTGACTGGTTCAGCTGGGTGGCGTTCTTGTAACGCTGGCCTTCCTTCTCTCTCGTGACTCTGCCATTTTGTTACAAACGTACTCCACTTTCCATACCCAAAGCTATTGGTTTGAATCATCATCCTGTACACATGGCTCATCTTTTGTTTTCTGGCTGTAGCGGAGTGACACTTTGCCCTGCAGGTGTGTGAGAGAACCCACACAGATGCAATGAAAAAGGTGAAAAAATAAATATGTACACTACTGTACTCATTTTTCTATGATTGTCCAAGAACTTTGCACTGTGTATTCACTTTGAGAACAAACTTCCTTTTTGATAAATAGTATAACTTAGGCTATACCAGGAGGCATACACTTGTACAAAATGTTATGCAGTTTGGCACTTTTTTGGGTGGGAATGGTAAAAATACTACTTACAGTGTGTATCACTTATTCTACTTGCACTTGATATCACATTTGCAGTTCATTTTATGTACAGTATTTTGCTTCATGGTCATGAAGAATACTGCAGTACCACCCAAAAAGGTACAGTACTGTAATTTTCCTCAGGTGCAAATTGGGTTTTCCGTCATTATTGCTATGCTAACTAAAGGTCAAGTATTTACAACAAGAGCTTTACATATCAGCTTTGCTCTTACAATATCACGTAGAAACCACTTACAGATAATACATCAAGTGCATTTTATTCTCCGTTATTTACAGTCTCCGACACACCTGTGCTTAGAATTTATACTCTATGTGATGCTCAAAGAAGCACGTGGGACAAAGTGGTGCTTTGCACTCAATGCATTCATAGTGCATTTCCTTGTGTGCCTTTGCCCAATGTTTTGTTGTGGAGCAGACGTGGCATTGCCTGTAGATCACACTTCCAGCTGGTGATTGTCCCAGGTACACAAGACAGTGACATACAAGGTATTGTGCACCTCCCAAGCTGTCTGCCATCTGCATGTGGTACATTGTCCTTCTTGGACCTGCAACCTGAACAGTTGCATACTTTGCAAGGAGTTCGCGAGAAGGTTCTCTTTCAAACTTGCGTAGAGAGAGACCCTTACCAACAACCTCGCTGAAAAGTATGTAACTCCTCAAGATGGCGATATCAAGAAGGTGTAAGAATACCTTCTTGTACCACTGGCTTGATTTACGGAGGCAGCCAATCTCACCAAACTGCATGTCGAACTTGTCAGTGAGCCACATGTTGATGTTGTAGTCATTGATGGCATCTGGCTTGAGCACAGGCTACCTGGTCCTGAAGTCCGTCTTGCCTGTGTCCTGCATAACCCCCTGGTGAACTGTGGTCAATATGTTCACCTTTCGCTTATCGTGCCAGTGAATGGCCAACGTGACACCGCATTTCACCAGAAATGCAGGAAAATTTTTGCTAGTGGCACAGACAGTCTCACAGTAAATACTTCATCAGTGCCAGGGAGGTATAATAATTATCTGTGTACAGGACGTTGGTTTTGCAGAAGTATCTGTCCATCATCACTTTCACCACAGCAGCAGAAATCCCATGGGGATCATCACTGGGCATATCCACATTTGTGGCCGAATAAACTGTTACATCTAGCACATATACAGTCTGGCAGTCACATAGGACAAAGTACTTTAATCCAAACCTGTGGCTTTTAGAAGGCACATACTGTATAAATGCAAGACACCCTTAGAACAGAACTAGCGTCTCATCAATAACCACTTTCTGAAATGGCTGGAAAAGCCTAATGAAAGACTTCCTCAGCATGGTCAGGATGGACCTAATCTTCCACAGTCTGTCATTGAGTGCGGAGCCATAATTACGATTGAAGTGCAGGAACTTCAGCATGGCTACGTACCTGTCACGGGCCACGTATGTCCCAAATACAGGTGTGTGGACGATTTCGTTCACTGCCCAATAATTGTGTGCCATTGCCATAGTCAAAGCGAGCCTCACATACATTTCCCCCACCTCTAATGGCTGCCACTCTTTCCTTTTAGCACTCTCACTCACAGACACCTCCATTTAGCAAAGGCTTTTCGTCTTAACTCTCCTTCTCTTACTGGCTCCCTTCAACCTCTGTCTCTTCGCAGCACTGTTGCATCTTTATCTCTTTTCTGTCGTTACTTCCATGGTCACTGCACCTCTGAACTGTCTGCTTGCATCCCTTCACCTCTACAATGGACGCTAGCACCCGTCTAGCAACAAACTCTCATCCCTTTTCTGTCCAACTCTCTAATGCAAGAGTTAACCGTTACTCCCAGTCTTTCATTTATGCAACAGGTCAACTCTGGAAATGTCTCCCTCTGTCTGTATTTCCTACTTCTTATGATCTCCAATCTTTCAAACGCAGTGTGTCCATGCATCTCGAAATGAACGGATCTTGAATTTGTCTCTCTTTTGTATTGTTTTTGTTTTTTCTTGGAAGGAATGGTTTGTGGTCTCCTGGCCTATGATTCCTTCTTTCTTGCATTAAAAAAAAAAAAAAAATGAGATAGCCTTGTGGAAATTTACCTCGTCCACCAGGTACTGCATTATGGAGGTGGTAAAAATGGCTTGGAAAAATGACAGGATGGAAGATGTTCCTGTGTGCAGGTGCTCCCTCTGTACACTTGCCTCTGTTGCATTAAAGGCAGGTAAGGCTAGCTGGAAACCTTCTCCCTCCTGTCACACAAAAATGTCCATCCGGCCAATGCTGAGCCTACTTGGCTGTGATGGTGCATCACTAGGCCACTTTGCAGCACCACGTACACACCCACACCCACGCCCACGGGCATGGGGACGGCCATGGCCATGAGCAAGGGGGGGAAGGGAAGGAGTGGTGGATGTGGAGGCCGAGGTGGAGGCAGGGGAGGGCAAGGGTGATGACTTACCAGACCCGGGGACATCCGGGGGTGATGCTGGCTGGTCAGGCTGAACTCGTGGGGCCAAGGATGACATCCCCACTTGCGAGGGACCAGGATGTGGGGATACGGCCCTTGATGTGCTTGGCTGCGGTGATGAGGGTCAGGGGAGGAAGAGAGTGCGACACACTTCGTGACCGCGTGGTGGTGAGGTGCGGCGTTGGCATTTATACGGAATATGACATTTACATTCACCACCGTCTCCCACACTTCCAACCGCTCCTGACTTCTCAGTCTCACTGTCAGAGGGAAATTTGTCTCTCTCATTTCCTGTTAAATGTGTTTTCACTTATTAACAAGAACTATGGGAAACTATGAATTAGTGTCCTACTGTATGCTGCAAGAAGTTTCAAATTAATATCAACTTAATTCCCTCATGGTGTCACCAAGTCTTCTAGGTACGAGCTAATGAAGCATGAATGTTAATGAAAAATATATACAATTGACCTTTCTATACTGGATCAGTTGGGGGGAAACCCGATCCAGTAAAGCCATTAATCCTGTAAGTCTGATGCACCCCCCCCTGAAGTGCGATTACAAGCATGTAATGGAAATTAATGAGTGAAATAGCACATTTTAGTACTAAAAATGAAAATTATATAAATTTTACACTTACGTGGCCCATAATTTCACACGCTGTTCTGCATTCTGGGTCACCTTGCACAGAGGAAGTAATCCAGTAGGTCTGTGTCATATGTCTCATGTAACATAGAGTATACATCTGGGCAGTCCACTTGGTTTTTCCCATTTACTGGATGGTTTCTGGTATGTGTGACAATTTGTCTGAGTAGAACAATACGTTTGTTAAATCTGATAACAGGCATAGCAAGGTACGGTAAAGTGAGGGTCTGCTGTACAGTATACATGTACTGTATACTGTATATAGTTACAGTAAACTCGCAATTGTCCAGCATAATTCAGCCAAACTCTGTGCCAGATGTTGCAAAATGCCGGATATTGCATAGTACCCTCCATTGGTCCAGCATTCAGTGGAGCCGGATATTGCGTTATTTTTTTCAGCGTTATTTTTTTCAGCCCCTTTGCCAAATCCTTGAAGGCAACCCAAACCTAGCAAACTATGCTTACTCTCAATGTTACACACAGCAGTCTGAACCCATAATTAATACCCCCAGAAATGCATTATTGTCTAAGGAATTTCATTACTGGAATTATGCTCAATTTAACAGAAATTTTCCATTAAATAGGGCAAAAATACCAGAAAAAGTAATTTCGTTATCTTGGGTTTCAAATCTGTGTTTGTTAACTTGAGCTGAGGATGAGATGGAGGGATGGGGTGGAGAGGTATATGAGAGAGGGGTGTGTGAGTTGGGAGCAGGGCAGTGAGATGGTGGGGGACAGGGCGACTTGGAGGCGATTTGTTTGTGGCCACCCCAAACGGGATTGAAGCGTCTGGCAATAGATAGATAGATTTTTCAGCCCACAATCCTAAAAACTGTCTCATGAGTAAAAGATGAAGATTAAGCATGAAATACAATAAAGTAGTGATAAAATACACTAATACAGTAGTAGAGTGTCAGTTGGCTACTGTGTATGAGCCAGTTGATACAGCTCGATACTGGATGTTGCATAGAACAACAATTTACGTCCTGTATAAGCTCCAGATATTGCATTATGTCCTCAGATATTGTTTTAATGGAGCTGAGCCATCAGCTGCGGATATTGTGACGACATAATTGAGTGTAGATGCTCAATTTAATGAACTAATTCAGCCAACCCCCATTCCATTATCTTGAATTTTCCATTAAATCGAGTTCCATCTCCAAGCCTCAATATAAAGAAATTTTTTTTGTTGTTTCAAGCTATTTTTTTTGCTAAATCCGGGAAGCGCGATAGCTCAGTAGTAAGGTGTCGGGCTTGTATTCGTGAGGTTGTGAGTTTGCACCCCGCCCGGTGGCTGCTGTGCTGGGAGGGGTAGCTCTCTCCTGTAACCCTAGCAGGTCTGTATGATCTGATGAGGTCTAGCTCAGGGATTAATCCCTTTGCCAAATCCTTGAAGGCAACCCAAACCTAGCAAACTATGCTTACTCTCAGTGTTACACACAGCAGTCTGAACCCATAATTAATACCCCCAGAAATGCATTATTGTCTATGAAATTTCATTACTGGAATTATGCTCAATTTAACAGAAATTTTCCATTAAATAGGGCAAAAATACCAGAAAAAGCAATTTCGTTATCTTGGGTTTCAAATCAGTGTTTTTTAACTTGAGCATTTACTGTGTGTGTGTGTGTATATATATATATATATATATATATATATACAGTACAGTAGAGAGAGAGTGAGATCAGTGCACGGTAAAATTTCTAAGTTCATTTTTTCTTCATAGAGGATTTATTTAAGACTGTCTGCTTGTCATTTGGAAGGTGAAACAGTAAATTACAGATTCTTCAGTATGCCATCTTCAAGTGAAGTGAAATGTACAGTGCAGTTTAGCAGAGATACCTGACAGTCATTGTTTAGGAAATATGGAGTTAGCTAAATATATACTGAATTCATCCATTTAGGAAGAATTGAGTTACAATGAAATATTTCAGCGGAGTTGACTGATATAGAAAAATTCTATTGAATCATTATTTAAATAATGATTCATGAATTACATAAATTTTCTAAAGTTCTTAATTTACCTCTGCCAGGAGGTATATGTTTTACCCCACGTTGGTTTATTTGTGTGTCTGTCTGTCTATTAGCAGGATTACTGAAAAAGTTAAGAATGGATTTTCATGAAACTTTTTGGAGGGATAGGGTATGGCCCAATGAACATTCGATTATATTTTGGTTGTGATCTGGAGTTATTTGTTTGTTCACACCATATCTCCAAAAGCTCTCAATGATTTTCAATGAAACTTTGTGGAAGGGTGGGCCATGGGCCAAGAAAGAATCAATTAAATTTTGGGGTGGATCTGGCATTGATGGAGGTATGCACTCTCTGGGCCCTGTTCTTAGTTTATATAATTGGGAAATTCATAAAAGTGAAAACCATTCATTAGTCACTGAATAGAGGTAATTCTGAAAGAATAAAGGTATAACTTAACCTGTCGACTCACGTCGACGTATATATACGTCCACACATTTTGTCACTGATTCATCCCTACGTGTCAACTGGGGTTGGTGGAGGATTGGTGCCCCTCCCTGTAAAACAATTAACTCTGAGCCCTTGACCACCCCGTTTGGGATACATGGCGTCTGGCAGTGAATGACTCCTGTTGACGTATATAAACGTTCAGCAATTGCAAGGTCCCTAATTTGCACAATTTTCAAATTTTGCGCATGATTTTTGGTACGTATACATGGGACACCTTCCTCTACAAGATGCCAGGCAGGGTCAATGCCTTACCCCACATGACCTCCCCCCCCTGCACGCCATTGTCTCGGCAATTCATCTGTTACCAGTGACCTGGCCAGTAAAGACACTTCGTGCAATAGTACGAAATTCTAGGCCAGATTGATTCCCCAATTGATGACAATGTGGAGGACAAAGTTTACGTAGCATTAGAGGAAGGAACAGTCAGAAATGATGATCAGGTAATGTCGCCAATAAAGGTCAGATATGTTGATGTGTTTGGTGGGTGAAACAATGTTTATATTGCCTATATTACTATGTGAAAACCAATATACTCTTGAACTGTACTACATATACATTCGTACCAAATAAATAAATAAATACCGTTTATGAGTGGTGTGGAATAGTTACCCTCCCATAGAACTCGTTTTCTTTGGAGCCAGCCTGATAGAAAACACAGTAAGGTAAGGGGTACTGCTACCTGTATCCAGTATTTTAAACCTCAGGTGAGCAATTTCTCTATGAATTTTCGATGTTTCTCACCAGAAGCTTAGGTTTGAGCCCCCCAAAATTTTTTTTCCAATATTGGTCAGGATTGGGGGGGAGGGGTCAATGGTGGAAAATCGGTCAGGATGGGGTGGGTTAATATGACATTCACTTTACAAGTTCTGTATGGCATATACAGTACAGTAGTATAAAACAAGCTTGATAAATAAAGGTGGTACCAGCACTCATATGTATCATTTTCTTTTTTTAGCTGTACATTTTTTTTTTCTTGCTTGGCTGACCCGCACAAGACCCACATGGCAGACCACCACAGAATATTTCTCCTAACGGGTTCTATCATATCCACATCCACACCACAACGCTGCTTCACTTCCTTACTTGTCAGTCTGTCTCTTCATATAACTCCACTTGCTCCTCTTAAATAATGTGAAGGATAAATAGGCTACATGAAGTAATAATACACGAATTAATGCATACTAAGGCTACAGATGATGATGCAGAACAGTCAGTGGTGCATAAGATTAGAATAGTATGGAACAAGATGCAGTGCCAAGGCACAGCTAACCTGTCCCCGGTAGTCATTTTGGTGCTGATGTATAAACGCAGCAGATATCTAGTCAGATATGTCACATATCAGATCTGGAATAAATAAGGTGAAAATTGAAGATTTTATGCCCAATTTGAAGTTTTAGGCCCAACCCACCTGACATTGACCCTCCTACCGCTAACGGGAGGCCATCCCCCCTGATGTAATGAGGCATGTTATAGGATCCAAATTTGAAAGATGCACCTTTAGGTTTTTGTTTTTTGTCGTCAAAAAGGAATTGTGGCGAAAAAACGATTTTTACCCGTCCCAGTTTTTTTTTTTTTTTTTGGGGGGGGGCCTACAGCTTGGGCCATGGCCCAATTTGGCCCAAAATTTAATCAGGTGATCAGAAGGTTATAGCCCATCATCCTTTTAACTTTAGTCAAAATCACACCATTAGTTTTCACATAAAGTTGTTAACAGACTGACAGACAGATAGACAAACAGACAAACAGACAAACCGAGTGAAAATAATACCCGTCCCCGAGCCCCAGCGGGGCGGGGACGGGTAATAAATAGATATAGTGGCTTACACAGTAGAGATACATATAGAATGAATAGGTAGGCTACAGTACACAGAGTGGATAAAGATAAATACAGAATGAATAGGTAGGCTACAGTACACAGAGTGGATAAAGATAAATACAGAATGAATAGGTAGGCTACAGTACACAGAATAAATAAAGATACATACAGAATGAATAGGTAGGCTACAGTACAGAGTGGATAAAGATACATACAGAATGAATAGGTACCGGTAAAGGTACAGAATGAATGGTTAAGCTACAGTACACAGAATAGGTACCGGTAAAGGTACAGAATGAATAGGTAGGCTACAGTACACAGAATAGGTACCGGTAAAGGTGCAGAATGAATAGGTAGGCCACAGTACACAAAATATGCACTCGAAATAAATTAGTGCAGCGAAATAGATCATGTGACATAAGTAGGCGCAGTACATTCTGTAGATAAGATGGATACACACGAAATAAATATTCACTACATGGAGTAGATGCGTGTATTTACGGATTAGGTACAGTACATAGAATAAGTCATCATCATTATCATCATCATCGTGATCTTTGGCCTGTTATGACCTCTTATCGAGTACAAGGAATAAGTAAAAAGATAAGGAATAAGTACAATACCATATACAGAACAGATACCGATACATGTATTGAAGATATTCACACTGATTAAATGACTACAATAAATACAAACAGAATTTTAGTTCACCAGATGGTATGTAATACATAACGTGGAGGCATATATATCTCAACGAACTTGATATATTTGCCATGTGAAATACTGCATATATAGACAGTTAGATAGATAGATAGATAGCCTATTGTGTGTGTGTGTGTGTGTCTAGGCTGTGTTTCTTCGTTCGTTTATTTCATATCGCAAATACATCAAGTTCGGTGATCGTTTTAAATGCCGCCACCATATATTTATCACATACCAGCAGCTGTACTAAAATTCACTTTGTATATATTTGAGTGTAGTACTGTAGCATTTGTGTGTTGTTTTGCTTGGAATTCCACGTTGTATGATAAACAATGCACTTGCTACTGTCTCTGCTACTCCTCATAAAGTATCCGGCTGTAACGCCTTAAGCGCTGCAGCAGCGAGCTGTTGTTGCCAGAGCAGACCAGAGTATTTAAGTATTGTTCTTTCGTTACGGTTCCTTTCATTGTGTGTTGCAGGTACGGCGCGACGTTCAGACATACCATGGTATGTGTGGGGATTTTTCCCTCCCTGTAGCTATTCAGTTTTCATATTCTTATCTCACGGCGACCATCATCCACTCGCGTGATGGAGTGCGGCCTACTTCTTCCTTTACTTTTTACATTCTTTTCCCGCCTGTCCTCCTTTCTTTTTGTATCTCATCTTTCCTGTCACTTTTTATCACTCTTCTCTCCTTTTCAGGTGGCTTTACATTGCGTGACAAGCCTAATGGTGTCCTGTAAGCCAGGAAACCACTTACAGCAGTGGTAACCATAATATAACCAGCCCATACATGTTCCCTACGTGTCAACAAGTGGGTTGGCGGAGGTTTAGTGCCCCTCCCCGTAAAACAATAAAAGTCAAACGACCACCCCTTACGAGATCATGGCGCCTGGTTATATATAGCTACAGCCCACATTGTATTCCAGCGGCGTTCGTAACCAGAGGCTGCGAAAGCAGTTTTTTAAATATCGTCCACTCGTTGGCGTTCCTTTCAGTGTATGTTGCAGGGGCGGCTCGTCCATCAAACACATTTTTCGCTTTTATTGTGTTGGCTTGGGTTGGTGCTGATTGGGATAGGTAGTGTATGTATGAAGTGTTGTTTTTGTACATTTGGTTTGTGTTTGTTTAGAAGTGGATACTAGGTGAAAGTGTGTGTGTGTGTGTGTGTGTGTGTGTGTGTGTGAATCTTATAACTTTTTCCTCCCCATTCCCCGCGCCGTGCCTCCTTCCTTTCCTTCCTCTGCCCCTTCCCCGTCTTTCTTTTGTACCTATTCTTTCCTCAGCTCCTTCCTCTTTCTCATCTTGTCCGTTTCTCATCTTGTCCCTTTCTCCTTTCACTCTCTCCTCTGTCCGTTCCTTCTCTTTCTCCTCCCCCTGTCTCGTTGTTTTCTCCTCTGTCCGTTCCTCTTCCTTTTCTTCACCCTGTTTCCATCACAAACAGCTTTCCTTCTTCCCTTCCCTCCCTCACGTTCTCATTAGCTAATCTGTGCTCCCTTTGTTCCTCTTTATCTCCGTCCATTATTTCCTCTCTTCTTCCTCTCCCTTTTCTTCGTTACTCCCTGTTTCCTCTACCAACATTCTTTCTCAACTGTAAGTTTATAAATTTTCCTTCTGTGACCTGTTCTCCTTTTTGTTTCCTTCATTTATTATTTCACTTCCTGTCTTCTTTCCTCCCATCTTCCATTTTGCCATCGTTTATTTTTTAACATTTTCCTTTATCGTCTCTTTATAGCTTCTTTCCTTCCCTTTCCCCCCTCCTTTTGCTTCCTTTTTTTCTCTTCCGTCTTCGCTTCCCTGTGTCCTTCTTTTCCCCTTTCTCTTCCACTTCTCTATGTCGTATTAATTTATTTTTTTCGTCCCTATTAACTTCCTTATCTCCTTCCACTGTTTCCATTCTCTTCTTTCCTCCTTTCTTTAACTCCTTTCTTTTTACTCTCGTCAGCGTTCTCCTTCATATTTCCTTCCATTCTCTTTTTTTCTTCCTGTTCTCCCTACCTTCCTTAATTTCCTCTCTCCTCCACTCCCTTCCTCCCTTGTTTTATTACTGATCTCGCCTCCACCACTCTTTCCTTCGCCATCCTTTATCTCATCTACTTTTCTCCATCTTTCCCTCTTCCTCGCCTTTCTCCATCTTCATATTTTACTCATTGTCCCCTTCATTATTTTCACGTTGTCCTCGCCACGTTCTTCTTTTCAGCCATCACTTTTATTTATTACCATTTGCCCCTTTCATTTTTCCGTATATTCTTTCATTAGTGCATCTTTCCCTTTTTTCACTTATCCTCTTCTCGTTATCATATCTCCCCCTCCTTCCCTTTCTTTCACCCTTATTTTTTTTTTATCTCGACTTCCTCCCTTCCTTTCTACTTCACTTTCTTCTTGACATTCCTCACTCCATCATCATCTTCATATGTCTCCTTATTTTTTCTTCTCATCTCCTATTGTCATCTTCAGTTTGATTACCTTTTTTTTCAGCTTCCTTATCCTCGCCTCTTATTTCATCTCTTCTTCTTATCTTCATTATATATACTTCCACTCTCCTCCCACGTTTTCCTTAATTCTCCTCTCCATGTTTCCTTTCTGTTTCTTTCCTTTACCTTCTTCCGCGTCTCCCGGGCTAAATTCACCCGCTTCTTTCCATTGTTGAATTCCTTTTCCTTTTTCCTCTTCCTCCTCACATCGTCTTCCTTTGTTTCTTTACTCTTGTTGTTTTGTCTCTCGGTCGTTTCCTCTAACCCTTACTTTCCGCCATATTTCTGTATTACCCTTCTTTCCGCCATATTTCTGTATTACCCTTCTCCTCATCTCCTTCTTTTACCTACTCTTCCCCTCTCCACTTTACTTCCTTTATCCATTTTATTGTTCCCCTCTCCTTCTCCTTTTATCCCCATTTTCTCCTGTTTCCATCCTTGAATTCATCTCCCCTTCACCTTACTATTTCCTTCTTTTTCTTGCCTCTGTTTTCTCATTATCATTTACTTTTCTGTCATTTTCTTGGTCCCTTTTCCCTTCATTTAATTGCCTCTTCCCTTGCTTTTCAATCACAGTTATATCCGTCTCCTCAGTATCCTCTTCTTGTATCTTCTTTTCTCTGCTTTTTTCCTCTCTATCCCTCCTTCCTCTCCCTCTGTTAGTGTTGTTCCTAAAATTCCTTCTTTATATCCTCTTCTCTGCCTCAATTTCCTTCCTTTTTTTTTTTTTTTTAATACCCTTTTCTGACTCAAGCACGGCCTTTATCGACCCGCAAGGGGGGGAGGGGGAGATAAGAATGGGGGGGGGACTTGTGGGAGAGGGGGAGAGAAAGGAGGGGTGGGGGAAAAGTTTAAAGGTTAAGATCGATGACCTTCTTCATCCTGGGAGGCACAAGACAGAGGAATACGCAGTCCTTCTCAGTAGTTCTGACACGTAGGGGATTTATGCAGTAATTCTCTAAACACTGTATAATGATGCTATGCATTTTGAAACTGTGCATAAATCTGTTTCTGATACTGAAGAAGACAAAACCATTCTGTTCTCACTATTTCTGCCACCATGCATTCTCACATTGTTTTTCATAATATGTAACTTTTTTTTTTTTTTTTAAATAGCTGACACAGGGGAAAACACAGTCATTCTTTTATGCAGTCATTATCACTACTTTCACCAGCTTCCTGAGACGCCAGGTATATACGACTTACGCTTGCTTGTTTCCTGTTGTGTTTGGATAAAGATTTGTATTAATCCATCCTAACACCCACACCGGGAAGCTTATAACGCCCATTTTCACAGGGTGTTTAACCCTTGCCCTGCCCCATCACCCTCCTCCATCCACCTCACCCGCTTTCCGCATCTTCAGTTTGCCCCCCCCCAAAAAAAAAAAAAAAAAAAAATCATCGCCGCCCCCTATACAACCCCATCTTCACAGGGTGTGCTGGGCTCATCCCTCCACCCCATTCCACCCACCAGACTCTCGCCTCCACCACCCCTCTCCACCCACAAGACTCTCGCCTCCACCATCCCAACATCAAACTTATGAGACGTCTGTTCCCACATTCAACGTTCATCTTCACAGGTTGTCGCTGTTTTCCCATTCCCCTTGATTCACTTCCATTTTGGGCCAGTCCAACCTACTCCTTTCCGCCCTCCCCACCATTTTCTTGCTACACCATCTTGGCGTGCGCCTTACCGACTTGTGTACAACACTCATCTTACCACAGGCCATTTCGACTGTTGTATTCATGACTGCCTGCTGATGCCATGCCCGCTGACGGTTATGCTGGCATGATACAGGTATTTGCGGTCAACGATGGCGCTAGTTAGCATTGGAGAGTATAGTAATTTTGATGATCCCTGATACGAGAGTTGGCAGTGATTCTCTCTCTTAGTGACAGCGGGGAAGAACGCAATTATCCTCACGTTTTTGGCATATTTGTGTACGCAGTGATTCTCACACAGTAACCGTAGAGTAAGCAGTCGCTTCCCCTTTTTCAGTTCTTTATTACAAAATCAGACGCACAGAAGTAGGCGGTCATTCCTATTATTTATGACAGTGTGTTGCTGGGCCAAGTGATGATGAGTGGGTGTTATGTTTTCCTCGACGTGTGTGTACGTGTGTGTTTAACAAACAGTTTTTATTAATTTAAAATTGAAGGTCAGCCAAGGAGTTGCTACTTTGTGTTTTTAGAATAATAGGTCTAGTTCAAGGTCACGGGGCTTGTCGAAGCTTGACCTAGCAAGGTCAGCTTACGTAGTTTTGCCAGTTTTTATCCGATTTAGACGAAACTTGGTGGAAGGGTTGAGGGTAAGATAGGAATGAAATGTTTAGAGTTTTAGTAGTCAGTAAAGATCAGTGTAAGATGGCAGGTTTAGAATTCGACCAGTGGGTCTGTGTGGGAACAAAATAACTAAATCATTTACGACGATTTGGGTCAGTTCAGGTGGTTTGAGGATCAGGTATGGAGTTGACTTTTTTTTTTTTTTTTTTCGTAAAAAACTGGTAACATGGCAAGGTCATCTTATATACAGTAGTTATTTGCGTTAGATCAAACTATGTGGAAGGGTTTACTGTAAAGCAAGGATAAAGGGATTCCATTTTGAGAACAGTTATTCAGATGTAAAAGTCACAAGGTAAGATCACAGGACAAGACCAGCTTTAACAGTTTTAACCAGATTTAGACCAGTCTTGGTGGAAGGGTTTAAGGTCAGGCAAGAATGACGTGATCCAAGTTTAAGAACAATTTATTATTATTATTATTATTATTATTATTTAGTGGTAGGTGGGGACGCTCACCATCCACTCACTCGATATATTGCTGCTCTCGGGTGTCTGCCCTTTCCTCTCTTCCATCCTTCTTTCCTTCCATCCTTTTCTGTCTTTCTATCCTTCATTCTTTCCTTGTCCTTCTGCCTACGGGTGACTTTACACTCCCTCTTCTGTCTTTCTCTCCTTCATTCTTTCCTTTTCCTTCTGCCTGTGGGTGACTCTACACTGAGTGACAAGCCAAATGGTTTCCTGTACACCAGGAAACTAATTACTACGCTGGGTGGTAACCATATGACCAGATTTTGGCACCTGGTGGTTTAGTGGGTAATTATTGCGCTCCAGTCGGATTGAGCCGGTGATGGTTTATATCCAAGGGATGGTTGGGGTTGATTGCTCATGTAATGCCAGTCAGGGATGAGTGAGGCTGGTCACTCTCATCTTAAATGTCGAGACCAACTACCTAGCCCCGGGCTTCTACGCTCCTCTTGGGGCAATGTAGGATTGGATGATGGATGGATGGATGGATAGATTATTATTATTATTATTATTATTATTATTATTAAATGGTTTAAATGCTTTTAGATACTAGATTTTACGATTGTTTCTTCATCCCCAGGTGAGTGAGTAACTGTGGAGTGTGTTTGCGTGGTTAGGTGGTGGTGGTGGTGGTGGTGTGTACGGCCAGTAGGTGAGTACAGGTGACATCAGAAATGGTTGGCAGTGGTAGGCTATGTACGGCCAGTCACAGCACAGTTTTTGGTAGTTTTACGTGAGTGGAATTTGTGTTCGTTAAATACTTATAAAATCATCAACAGCTTTATTACACCTGGGCGCGTTAACCGAGAACAGGAGTTGTAGTTTTCATCTCTCTCTCTCTCTCTCTCTCTCTCTCTCTCTCTCTCTCTCTCTCTCTCTCTCTCGTGTGTGTGTTAAAATGACGAGTTGTCCGATTTTAATCAAACTTGGTGCAAGGATTGAGGGTCAGCTAAGGGGTGGACCAATTGTTTTGTAGGACCAGTAAGTGAAAGGTCAGGGTTACAGGACTAGGCCAGCATTTGACCTGGCAAGGTCAGCTTAAGCAGTTTTTATCTCGTGTTTGACGAATCTTGATGCAAGGGTTAAGAACGAAGGGATTTGATTTAGTGAACAGTTATAGGTCAAAGTCACAGGACAAGGACAAAGTTCGATCCGTGTGTCTGTTTAAACATAACTAAGTTTTTTTTTCTGATTTTGACCAAACTAGGTGCGAGGGGTGAGGATCAGCCAAGGGGTTGATAGTTGTTTTTGAGGACAAAAAAGAAAAAAAATCAATAGTCAAGGTCACATATTAAGAATAAGTTGTAAAAAATCCTGTTTGACACAACTTTGTGGATTGGTTTAGGTTTAAGCAAGAATAAAAGGATTCGATATTGAGTAGTGAAAATGTTACTGCATGACAGCATTGTGATACCAACTCTCACGTATGGAAGTGAAGCTTGGATCTTGTTGGAGGGACACAAGTCAAGAGTGAGGGCAGTGGAAATGAGTTACTTGAGAGGAGCATGTGGAGTCACATGAAGAAACAGACTGACAAATGAGGAAGTGAAGGAGCGTTGTGGTATGGATGTGGATGTTATAGGAAGCGTTAGGAGAAACACAGTGAGATTTTGCCACGTGGAGAGGATGGAGAGCGAAAGACTAACGAGGAGAATATATGTGAGTGAGATGGAAGGGGGGGAGAGGGAGGGGGAGACCAAGGATGAGATGGAGGGATGGAGTGGAGAGGTATATGAGAGAGAGGGATGTGAGCTGGGAGCAGGACAATGAAATGGCGGGGGACATGATGACATGGAGGCGATTTGTTTGTGGTCACTCCTTATAGGATTAAGACGCCTGGCAGTAGATACTCGTAGATAGATAGTTATTGAGAGCAGTCAGTCAAAAACCGAAGTCACCGGCAAAGGTTGGATGTCAGGGTTACCGTGGAGGTCATCTCTAACAGTTTTGGTCCGCTTTGGACCAAACTTTGTGGGAGGATTAAGGGTCAGGCAAGAATGAAGTAATTGGAAATTGACGGAAGTCCATACAATGTCAGGGTCACAGGGTAAAGCCAGAAGTTCGGCCTTTAGACCAAGTGGCGGACCCTGGTGTTGCGCTTATAGTGCTCCTTGTTGTTGTTGTTGTTGTTGTTGTAGGTGTAATTGTTGTTCTTGGTGGTGGTGGTGGTATAATATAATTTACACACCATCTTTCCAGAATCTAATCAGATTTGTTATGCAAAAGAGCGGCCAGGTCATAACAGCCGCTGACGTGGTAATTAACTTGTGCAATTTGTCGGCTGTAAGGAAGCACAAAAATAGATTGGGTTATTATGATGTAGAGCACCAAGGCTGGCCGGCGTGTGTACCTTAATAATATATTATAGTTGCAGTTCTTGTTCAGTTATAATTGTAGTAGTAGTAGTAGTAATAATAATAATAATAATAATAATAATAATAATAATAATTAATGATGATGATCATAATAACAGCAACAACAACAGAAATAGTAATTAATAATAATGCACTCTTAGTTCTTTGCACTGGTATGAGCTGTTGTCCACTACAAGTAATTATTAATAATCCATTTCATTATAATAATAATAATAATGCAGTATTAGTTCTGTGCACTGGCTTGAGATATTATCCAGTACAAGTAATTGTTTATAATCCATTCCTTAATAATAATAGTAATAATAATAATAATAGTAGTAGTAGTAGTAATAATATTAATAATAATAATAATAATAATACAGTGTTAGTTCAGTGCACTGACTTGAGGTAGACTTGTCCAATACAAGTAATAATTCCTCATGCAGTGCTGTATTGGCCAGTCAAGGACGTATGGATCTGGGGTCACAAGTAATAATTCCTCATGCAGTGCTGTATTGCCCAGTCAAGGACGTATGGATCTGGGGTCAGACAACTGAGTCCAGACATTTTAGGCCAGAGTGAGCAGTAGCAGTAAAACCCGACCATCCCTCTAATGTAATCCCTGATGAGCCTGACCCGGGTCCAACTGCCTAACCATCTACATCAGGCGCCCCTGTATATGGTTACAACCTGTGTAGGACATGGTTTGCTAGTCTACAAGTGAGGTGGATAAGGAGCACGCCACCCCCACTAATCCGGTAATGATAATAATAATAATAATAATAATAATAATAATTTTAATTATATTAATCATCATCATCATCATCATGATCGTTGTCGTCGTAATCATCATCCATCGTCAGTGATCATCAGTCATCATCATCATCAGTCATCATCACTATCATCATCAGTCATCATCATCATCAGGCATCGTCATCATCATCATCATCATCATCATCATCATCATCATCATCATCATCATCATCGGCGGCGGCGGCGGCGGCGTCTTCCATCATCAGTCGTCGTCGTCGTCAAAGTCATGTCCAGGTTGAGGTAGGAGTTTTGGAACTTTTTTTTTTTTTTTTTTTTTTTTTTTTTCTAAAAAAATGGGGTTTATATTGAGTGTCCGTTCCCTGAGGCCAAACAGTCCTCCTACATGCCCCACTTCCACACATACTTCAACAGTAATACCCACCGTCCATATTGCACAATCGCTGCGGCGTTGTCATTCACGACAGTAGTGGCGTTTTTGTGGTTCGTCGGTGAGTCTTGTAGAAAATCACCATAGTTTATTTTAACGATATTCCAGAAATCAAACTGATCCCTCCCCCGACCTGGATTGTTGTGGCGTTCTTTCGAACAGCAGACGACTTCTCTGACCATTGGACCACTACCTCCCCCGCTCCTATATTACCACAGTTCAGTTTCACCCATAAAAGAAGCCTTGCGTTAGCGGGAATAGAATAGTTGGAGTTGTCCCGAACATGAGAGTGTTGATTTTGACAGTGGCAGTACTGAGGCTCCCATGATTCACTTTCAGCTCGTCTGGCGTCAGCTGGAACCGAGTACCTGTACTAGATTTGTCTCGAGCGTGAGAGGTTTCTCATTCCACTGGAGATAGAGACACGTAAACGTTTGCATCCTGAATGTTGGCAGGAGGAGTTGTTCCCTCCATATACCTACCCAGAGTATGTGGGGGATTTGGCAGCCTCCCACACTATCCCGCATTCCCGGTTTATTATTATTATTATTATTACTACTACTACTACTACTACTACTATTGCTACTGCTGCTACACTGCTACTACTGCTACTGCTGCTACACTGCTACTGCTGCTACTACTAACTACTACTGCTAGCTACTACTAGTAGCTACTGCTACTACTACTACTATTATTTTAAAGATAATTTGGCGTGTGAGGTGGAGTTAGGATTCCTAGAGCTTGAATGATGTGTTGATGATTGTATAGTCCATTCCAGTTAGTAATATGCTTGTGACAGTCCTCCCTCATGTGTACTTCCCCTGTCCTTCCTGTTGGATCTTGCCTCACCCCATTGTTAGGTGGGAAAGAGCAGCAGATAATGATTTTATTTTTTCTTACAACGCGGAGGTAGTGTGTGGACAGCACTCTCTCTCCCTGTTCCCCAGGAATAACGCCGGTGGTATCCGCGAGAGGCCATAGACTAAAACAGTGCAAACAGTTATCCTGGATGTCATAAAGCAGCTTACCATCTTTTTTAAAGCTATTACAGGCTCAGTCTTCGGCTCAGCTGGTAATACTGGGTAATGACTTGATTCTGCAACCCTCATACTGTCAGTCATGTTTTCGGTGATACCAGAGTTCTTTGCGTTTTCACTAATTACATTTTACGAGGGGGACACAGGGGAACCTGTTGTGTGTGTAGAGTACTGGTGCTGGTACGTTAATACTGGTTTCTGGTTTTGCGATGCATGTTGCCGTTGTGTCGTGTATGAACCAGTGGATATGAAATGTGGCCAGTTTAACTCTGGCCTGTAGTTCGTCCACCTTGGCGGAGATTTTTGTGATTTTACTCCCAACTTTCCGGAATTAGTGACAGTAAAACAGTACTCCAGCCGTACAACATCTCCATAGCGATTTCGTGGCTGACACCATGTTTTACTGTTAATTCCCTAAACAGCTCCTTACTTAGTATGGGAAATTGCAATTTTAGGCCAAGATAAAGTTGACAGAATATAGTGACCCTTCCCTTCCCACTTTTATTTTATTAAAAGTGGCTAAAGAAGCTATATACCCATCGAGTACGACTACATGTTTTTCTGTTTTATATCCGTGTCAGTGCAAAGCGATTCCACTCAGAGAAAGGCAAGTCGTACTGAGGGGGTCTGAAAGGTGGCATTAACGTAATCGTTACAAGAGGATCTTCCTAGGGTGAATAGAACTATTGAATGAACAACATATTAAAAGCGTTAGTTGAAGTACTAGGTTAGTGCAGATTGTTTCCATCGCCTTGCCTTCTTAAAAAATCTAGGCATCATAAAAACTAGATTACAGTTCAGAGAATCATTGTTTTGGTTTTGATAATGCTGTAATGAAGGATTACAGAGTTTAGAAGAGTCCAGTCATCTGACGCAGTACTGCCAGTGAACTGATAGTCGTGTTGTTATGTTGAGGTTTTGAGCACCAGTTAATTATTTAAAAGAACTGCCGCTGTTGAGGGGAAAATGAACCATTAATGATTATCATCATCAGTATTATTATTATTGTTATTATGTTTGTTTATGTTTATATGTATGTTTACAATGTTTATTATTGTTGTTGTTGCTGTTGATAAGATTTTTTCTTCATTATCTCTTATCGAAATACGAATTTTAGATTGAATAGTAATGAGACGAAGCACTTAATATTGCATTTATGTTACAATAATGTCCTAATACCTATTCCCTGCGGCTTAAAAATTTTCATTAAATTATGAAAAAAAAAAAAAAAAAATCTGGTGCGGCGGTGGAGGAGGGGAGAGAGGGAGGAGAGAGAGCGGTTGCTTACAGCGCTTGTCCCTGACCCTCCTGGCTGTACAGGATCACCAGGATCACCACAATAATGGCCCACGTAGCGGAGGTTATTCGATACTCTCATCCCTACCCCCCCCCCACCCACTCTCTTCACGTTTGCCGGTTGGTCGATAGTTGGTAGCCGTATAACTTAGGCAGGTCGTTTGTATCTACTGGGGAACAAACAGCATAGAAGAACGTGCCAAAAGGCAACTTGCCAGCAGGATATTTTCATAAATACAATTTCTCCTGCCCTTTTCAAGGCGTATCTCGAAACTGTATCATTAAAACTCCAAAACATGTTATTTAAGGCAAACGTCATATGTCAGTTTTTGGTCTGTTTTATACCATTGGGGAGGGGAAGGTTAGGTGGAGAGGTACCGTATATGAGAGAAGGGTGTGTGAGTTGGAGCGAGGGCAGCCAGATGGTGGAGGACAGGATGACATGGAGGGGATTTGTTTGTGGCCAACCCATATGGAATGAAAGCTTTTGCGATGGATAGTAACTTATATCCGATGTCACTACCGGTACTGTCTCTTCATATTAGATTTGGGGACCAACAGCGTCTTTTGGTTTTAAGGTTACCACTTAACACAGCGATTATTTTTTTCTTTGAGAGAGAGAGAGAGAGAGAGAGAGCTTGTCACTTAGCATCGAGTCAGCAGAAAGTAGCAGTACCGTACATCAAGTGAGTTGTTGTTGGCCGTCCTCATCAGCCACATAATTCTGAACATGAAATATTTTCATTTTTCAATAAATATTGTACCTGCATTAATCTGACCTCACAGTACAATTCAATTTAGTTGGAGTTTTAACATTTACTGCTTTTTGGAAGCCACTATTTTATTATACAACTATTGTTTCAGTAAATAGTTATAATTAACATTAAACAAGAAGCCCCAATCACGAGCCCCGACATAAATTCCGGTTTTATTCGAAGGAGGTAAATCTTGTTAACCAGGTTTTCTAACCTTTCTATTTTCAAAACATATAAACGTTTATTAGCTTATTAAATATGGCATCAAAATGATATAATGAACTGTTATGTTTAAACCATAAAGTTTATGTACCGATATGTTACCTTTTATTAAAGATAAAAATCAAAGCATCATATTTAGTGAAGATTACATGAACCAGCCAAACGATTAAATACCGTAAATGTTACTTGATCAGTGCCAACCCTGCTGGTTGTAATTGTTCATTTGTATAATATTGTTGAACAAAATGCCAGTTGTAGTTTGTATACTCCTCTCTCTCATCAGTATTTACAGACTTCAGAATACATCATCATCATCATTATGATCATAATCATCATGATCATGATCATCATCATCATCATGATCACCACCACCACCACCACCACCACCACCACCACCTAATCCCATGTTGCCCCATGAGGAGCGTAGGAATACACCAGTAATTTTTATTTGGGTAAGAAGAGGGGTGTCTGTTGAGCAAGGAAGAGTGGCTGTGCTTGACAGAAATAAATGGAGAGAAATTGTGAATGAATAAGTGATGACGCAGCCCTGAGGGGATATTCTCCCGCATTTGGTCTGATCAGCTACTCAGGTCAGGTGCGGGTAAGGGGATGGGTCTGTTATGATGTGGCAGGGGTAAACCAGTTCTGCTGTCGGGCCCTGCTGCGGATGTCACTGATTGCATTGCGCAGTTGACCCTTGTGCGGTGTGGTGCGGTGAGGATCTGTCCGTTCTCCCCTTTGGGGCTAAGATGCGAATGAATGTGTTTGAATGGATTTGTAAATGGGGAGTGTGTCGTCCTGTCTTGGCTACCTCTCTTTCCTTGGGGGAAGCAGCCTAGGTATATAGATAGATAGATAGTTTTGATGATTTTCTTTTCACTCTTGATTTATTGTATTTTTGTGGTGGAAGATAATTGTAAAACGTATAAACGAGAGAGAGAGAGAGAGAGAGTTAATTGGAATGGATTAGAGAGAGAGAGAGAGAGAGAGAGAGAGAGTTAATTGGAATGGTAAAAGAGTGAGAGTGAGGACAGTTTGCAGAGTCTTGAGTTCATGAAGGGGGAGCGAGACCTGAGGCTCAGTCACTTAAGAGAGAGGGAGGGGGGAGGGGGAACAAAATAACAGTTTGACTGCAGAAACTGAAGTTGACACAGTCCAACACTGAATAACTTAGCCTATTTCAGCTGTCAGAAAGGTATAATACAATCATATCCGAAGCGTGAAAGCAACACAGTCTGTTACTAAGAAGTGTAACAAGTTCAAAAGTAACACAATCTAATACTCACAAACAAATAGTGCAGTCTAACACAGAAACTTAAAACAGTCTCTCACAAACGTAGTAATAAACGTAATAATTTAACACTCAGACGTACAGTAACCTATCCCAACAAGTTAAATAACACAGACTAACAGTGGCGATAACGTCCTTTCAGTCACTGTAATTATAATCACAGATTATTCTCTCCTTTCCGACCCCTTCATCTCTCGCTCACCCACTGCCCTTCCTCTGCCTCTTTGTCTCGAAGGTGAAATAATATGCAGATTTTTTGGCGGAAGTTGGGTGTTGAGGGTCGGGTAATTAGTGATGTGTGCTGGCTGGCTCTTGGCTTTGTTGGTTCTCGCTGTGACTTCCATTTACTCGCAGTTTGGCAGGGATGGGCAGGTGGGAGGAGTGTGATTGGGGAGGGATAGGGTAGTGTATTGTGAGGGAGGGATGGAGGTAGGGGAATGGCAGGGAAAGGATGGAAAGATGGAGGATAGAGTGGTTGGCTTTGGTCGGTAAGGATTGGGACTTATGAGGAGAGATAGGTGGAGATAGGGATGATAGGAGAGATATTAGGGCAAGGGTAGGATAATGAGGGTGATGGTTGTAGGGGTGGGGGGGAGTAGGAGAAAGCGGAGATGAGAGGCAGGAGTAGGGGACATGTGTAGGTGAGAGAGACAGTAGTTGTAGAGGGAGGGTATATGGTGCCATCTTTCCCCCTTGGCCCAGAAGACAAAATAGTACTATTGAGAATTTTTCGTGGGATTAGATGTTGAGGGTCGAGCAGTTAGGGGTCAGTTCTAGTGGCTCTGGCCTTTGTTATTTTTAGCGAGGCATCCATTTACTGGCGTCTGGGATTGATGGGGAAGTGGGAAAGGGGAGGAATAGAAAGAGAATGGGGAAGGGTAAGGGTGTGTGGATGGTAGGTGAATGGTATGGGAAGAACTGGAGGTAAGGCAGTGATAGAGAGAGAGGGCAGGGATAGGGTAGTGTGTGTGATGGGTGTAGGGCAGGGATAGGGGAGTGTGTGTGATGGATGTAGGACAGGGATAGGGGAGTGTGTGTGATGGGTGTAGGGCAGGGATAGGGGAGTGTGTGTGATGGGTGTAGGGCAGGGATAGGGGAGTGTGTGTGATGGATGTAGGACAGGGATAGGGGAGTGTGTGTGATGGGTGTAGGGCAGGGATAGGGGAGTGTGTGTGATGGGTGTAGGGCAGGGATAGGGGAGTGTGTGTGATGGGTGTAGGGCAGGGATAGGGCAGTGTGTGTGATGGGTGTAGGGCAGGGATAGGGTAGTGTGTGTGATGGGTGTAGGGCAGGGATAGGGCAGTGTGTGTGATGGGTGTAGGGCAGGGATAGGGCAGTGTGTGTGATGGGTGTAGGACAGGGATAGGGCAGTGTGTGTGATGGGTGTAGGGCAGGGATAGGGCAGTGTGTGTGATGGGTGTAGGACAGGGCTATTCAACTGGCGGCCCGCGGGTCAAATCCACCCCGTGAGTCGTTTTTGTTTGGCTCAGTGGCCGACTCAGAAGAATGAAAATAAACAAATAAACAAGCATAAAACGGTTTTGCGTTTTTATTTTATTTTTTTGTGTGTGTTCAGCGCAAAATGTAAACGCAAATAATATGTGTTTCTTATTTCTTTCCGTATATAAATGTTTAGATAGAGGGGAAAAATACAGGTGACATAATGTATGGCCCTTTTGTTAATCTGAGTTTCGTAATTCGTCCCTGCTTCTAGAGTAGCTGAATAGACTTGGTGTAGGGGAAGGAAATGGGAGGAATAAAGGAGGTGAAAGGCAAGGGATAGGTTGGCGGGAGAGGATTATTTTCTAGTGGGAGTTGGATGTTGACAGTGGGACAATTAGTGTTCCGTTCGGGTGGGCTCTTGGCTTTGTTGGTTCTGGCTACACTCACATTTACTCACAGTCTATGAGGGATGGGGAGGTGGGGAGGGGGAGGGGATGGAAAGGATAGGGGTCGGGGAGTGTTGGTGTTTGGTGTAGAAGAGGAGAATGTTAGGGAAGATTAGGTAGGCTAGGAGAGACGAGAATAGGTGGTGTTTGGTCGTGGTGGTAAGGAGAGGTATACCCGGTAGTGGTGCTAAATTGTGGGGAAAGAAACAAGTGGGGAATGACTAGGAGAGGAATAGGACAGGGTAGGGGAGTGTGGGTAATAGACATAGGTGAAGGGAGAGGTAGGGATCTGCGGTAGGGAAGAGGGGAGTGATCCGGAAAGGGTAAGGGAGTGTGGGTGGTATTTGTAAGAGAGAAGGGGGGGGGGGAAGTAGGTAGTGACTGGATTAAGTAGAAGCAGAAGCTGGGATAGGCAAGTGACAGGTGTAGGGAAGTGATGAGGGAGACAGTTCTGTGGGAGATGAAAAGGGATGGTAAGGGGAAACAGGGGTAGTGGAATGGTAGGGGTAGACAAGGTACGAGTGGACTGAGAAGTAGAGGAAAGGGTATGGATGGAGAGGAGAGGCAGGGGTGCAGGAAGAAATCAGAAATATAAGGGAGTGCTGGGAGAGGGAAGAGACAGCGGCAAGGAAGTGGCTGGGTAAGAGTGGAGACGGGTGTGAGTGATGGAGGAGAGGAGGAATATGAGTAGGGGATGACAAGGTGAAACGGAGAAACGAAAGTAGTGGCGAGATAGGGTGCGGTAGTGGAAAATAAGATGGAGGTAGGTGGCAGGATAAGGATAACGGTAGGGGAGATATATGGGAAAGGGAGAGACCAAGGTAAGGGAGTGGCAGAGATAATGGTAGAGATGAGGACAGGAAACAAGGGTAAGGAGTGGACAAGCAGAACAAGAAAATGGGTTGGAAATGGACAGAGGCAGGGGACAGGAGAGATAGGAGGTAGAAAAAAGAGAATGAACAGAAACAAGGAAAGACGGAAGGCATATAAGGGAGAAAAACAGGCTATCACAAAAGGCAAGGGAACAACAAGCACTGGAGCGCTCATAGACAAAAAGAACTGACAGAAGACACGAGAGAGAGAGAGAAAGAATGCAGGCATGGAGGTGAGGGACATCGACATAAAGGTCAGAAAGAACAGATGTAGGACACAGGCATGGAAGAAACAGAGGGTCAGAGGGAAGAGCCAAAGCAAAAAAGGAAAACAGTAAAGAAAAAATAAAGGAAAAAATGACAAGGGATAAAAGAACACATCAGAACAAAGGTGCAAGTTCATAGACAAAGGCAAAAGAGTTTACCTAGGTAGGTTGTAAGAACAGAAGCACAGTTCTTGACAACAACTGGTGGGACCCGGTTAGGTCCATGTGCCTTGTTTGTATTGAGGCCAGATATTGCAGAAAAAACATTAATTGAAGACATTTTAATGTCAGCCATGAGGAAGTCAGTGTGGGGAAAATGATGGAGGAACAGCAGCAAAATCGTCTAAGGCGGATTTGGAGGAGAAAGCCTGAACGAAGAGTTCTGCTTTATCAGTAGAAGAATTAGCGACAGAGCCATCAGAGTAGAAAAGAGGATGGATGGATGATGAGGTGAAGTTGTTAGAAAGGTTTTTGGCAAGGTGCCAGAAGGAGCAGTAAGAATTCGACTTGGAGAGTTCGGAACATTTATTATGAATGAAATTATTTTTAACAGAGTGACGAACAGACTTAGCACGATTCCAGGCAGAAATATACAAGAGGTGAGATTTTGGAGTGGGTTGGCCCCGGTGCCTTTGTAGGCCTTCTCCTTGTTATGGACAGCATTAGAACAAGCGTGATTAAACCAGTTTTTTTCTTTTTTGCATTAAACAAAGGATATGAGAATGGAATGTATGCTTCCTTGCCCCAGAGAATAACCTCTGTAATACACAAGACACATTCAGATGGCTGTCGACCATGGAAACAGTAGTCATTCCATGGAAAATCAAAGAAGTACTGCCTGAAGGCCTTCCAATCCGCAGCTCCAAAGTGCCACAACCGACGCTTCCTTGGAGGGTCCACAGGCCTTACTGAAGCGACAGGACAGGTTAAGGTGATAAGGTTGTGATCAGAGAAGCCCAACAGAGAGGAAGGATTAACAGCGTAAGCAGAAGGGTTAGTTGTAAGGAAGAGGTCAAGTATGTTGGGACTCTCTCCAAGGTGGTGGTTCCAGGCCGCTATAATGGTTCCAGGCCGTTCTACCATAAGTTACTCCATCTTATCTCCTACATCTCTTCTAGCTTGTGATGCTGCAGTCCATTAGTGACTTAGATCTCAGGTAGCCAATGGTATGGATGGATGTTAACAGTACTCCTGATGATGATGGCGATAGTGGTCATGATATGGTGTTGGTGATGGTGATGGGAACAGGCTGTTTTAATGGTATTGATAATAGCATGGTTGATGACAATGAGAAATATTCTTTTTGGCATAGAAGGCTTCGTAGAGTATGCTCATTAGCGAGTCGTTTTCAGTATTGCACTTTAACTTACTGAAATACTGATCTCTACTGATTATATGTATGCATAAGTACTGTACGTCTTTAGATAACCATAGTGAATAGTAATATAGTCTTAATATAACGCCCCGGGGTGTACTTGCCTCAGGGGCGTACTTGCCCCCAGGGTCTACTTGCCCCCACTGGGTCAACTTGCCGCCGGGTCTACTTGCCCCTGGGTCTGCTGGCCCCGGGGTCTTCTCTGGCCCTAGGGTCTTCTCTGGCTTCCAGGGTCTTCTCTGGCCGCCTGGGTCCTCTCTAGAAGACCCTGGGATCTTTTTGCCTGGTGTCTCCTGGCTCCCGGGGTCTTTTTGCCCAGGATCTTCTGGCCCTGGAGTCTTTTTGCACGGGATCTTCTGGCCCCTGGAGTCTTTTTGCACGGGATCTTCTGGCCCCCAGAGTCTTTTTGCCCAGGGTCTTTTTGCCCAGGATCTTCTGGCCCCCGGAGTCTTTTTGCCTGGGATCTTCTGGCCCCTGGAGTCTTTTTGGCCAGGATCTTCTGGCCCCCAGAGTCTTTTTGCCCAGGATCTTCTGGCCCCCGGGGTCTTTTTGCACGGGATCTTCTGGCCCCCAGAGTCTTTTTGCCCAGGATCTTCTGGCCCCCAGGGTCTTTTTGCCCAGGATCTTCTGGCCCCCGGCGTCTTTTTGCCCGGGATCTTCTGGCCCCCGGGGTCTTTTTGCTCGGGGTCTCCTGCCCAGGGATCTTTTTGCCTGTGGTGTCGCCTCTGGGGTCTTCTGGTCCTCTGGGTGTTCGGGTGTTCTGGCTCCTGGGGTCTTCTGGCCCTCGTTTTTTTTTTTTGCCTGGGGTCTCTTGGCCCCTGGGGTTTCCTGACCCCCGGTGTTTCCTGGCCCTCGGTGTTTCCTGGACCTCAGGGTCTTTGGCCCTTGGGGTCTTCTTTGGCCCTCGGGATCTTCTTTGTCCCCTGGGATGTCTTGGCCCCAGGGAACTTTTTGCCCGGGGGTCTCCTGGCCCCAGGGGTCTCTTTGCCCAGGGTTGTCTCTGGCCCCCTGGGTCTTCTCTGGCCCCCAGGGTCTTTTTGCCTGGTATCTTCTGGCCCCCGAGGTCTTTTTGCTCGGGGTCTACTGGTCCAAGGGTCTTTTTGCTTGGGGGCATCTGGCCCCCTGGATCTTCAGGCCCTCGGGGTGTTCTGGCCTCTGGGGTCTACTGGCCCTTGAGGTCTGGCCCCTGGGGCCTTTTTGCCTGGGGTCTCCTAGCCCCCCCCCTCTTTTTTTATTGACCCGGGTCTTCTTTCCCCCGGGATCTTCTCTTGTACCCGGAACCCGAGGACCAGAGGACCCTGGAATCTACTGGTCTTCAGTGGTCTGCTGGCTCCCGGGGTCTAATAGCCTCCGGGATCTTCTGGCCCTCAGGGTCTTCTTTGGCCCTTGGGGTCTGATCCGGCCTCCGGGGTCTACTGGCCCACCGAGTCTACTGGCCTCCGAGGTCTTTGCCCTCGAGGTCTCCTTGCCTCCAGGGCCTTCTTTTGTCCCCGGGGCCATCTCTTGCCCCCGGGGCCATCTCTTGTCCCCGGGGCCTTCTCTTGCCCCCGGAGTCTTCATTTGCCCCCGTGGTCTTCACTGGCCCCCTTGGTCTTCTGGCCCTCGGGGTCTGTTGGCCCCAGGGGTCTCTCTGGCCAGGGGTCTTCTGGCCCCTTGGCTTTTCTCTGTCCCCCTGGTTTTCTCTCCTCTGGGGTCTTCTCTGGTCTCAGGGTCTTTTTGCTCGAGGTCTTTTGGTCCCCGGGGTCTCCTGGCCCCTGTTTTTCTTTTTTCCCGAGTCTGCTCTCCCCTGGGGTCCTGCACCCGGACCCCGAGGACCAGAAGACCCTAGGATCTTCTGGCCTTCGGGTGTACTTACCCCAAGGGTACTTGCCCCCTGGGTCTTTTAGCTTTCAAGGTCTTTTAGCCTTGGGTCTGTTTGCCCCCAAGATCTACTGGCCCCCGAGGTCTTTGTGGTCTCTTTGTCCCCGGGGTCTTCTTACTCATGACGTCTTTTGGCCCCCGGGGTCTACTGGACTCCGAGGCCTTCTCTTGCCCCCGGGTTCCTGCCCCCGGGGTCTTCTCGCCCCCAGGGTGTTCTCTTGCCCCCAGGGTGTTCTCTTGCCCCCAGGGTGTTCTCTTGCCCCCGGGGTCTTCTCTTGCCCCTGGGATCTTCTCTTGCCCCCGGGGTCTTCTCTTGCCCCCGGAGTCTCCTCATGCCCCCAGGGTCTTCACTTGCCCCCAGCGTCTTCTCTAGCCCCCCAGGGTCTTCACTTGCCCCCCATGGTCTTCACTTGCCCCCCATGGTCTTCACTTGCCCCCAGGGTCTTCTCTTGTCCCCCAGGGTCTTCACTTGCCCCAGGGTCTTCACTTGCCCTCCAGGTTCTTCACTTGCCCCCAGGGTCTTCTCTTGCTCCCCCAGCGTCTTCTCTTGCCCCCCCAGGGTCTTCTCTTGTCCCCCCAGGGTCTTCTCTTGTCCCCCCAGGGTCTTCTCTTGTCCCCCCAGGGTCTTCTCTTGTCCCCCCAGAGTCTTCTCTTGTCCCCCCAGGGTCTTCTCTTGCCCCCCCAGGGTCTTCTCGTGTCCCCAGGATCTTCTGGCCCTCGGGGTCTCCTCTGGCCTCCGGCATCTTTGCCATCTTGGTCTCCTTGACCCGAGATCTTCTTGCTCCCGGGTCTTCTGGTCCCTAGGGTCTCCTAGCCCCCGGGGTCTTCTCTTGCCCTCTGGGGTCTTCTCTTGCCCCCTGGGGTTTTCTCTTGCCCCCCGGGATCTTTTTTTACCTTCTGGAATCTTCTCTTGCCCCCGGGGTTATCTCTTGCCCCCGGGGTTTTCTCTGGTCCCGGGGGTTTTCTGTGGCCCCCAGGGTCTACTTACCTTCGGAATCTTCTGGCCCTTGGGGTCGTCTTTGGTCCCCGGGGTCTTATCTGGCCTCCTGGGTCTACTTGCCCACAGAGTCTACTGGCCCCCCAGGGTCTTCTTGCTCCTGGGGTCTACCAGTCCCCGGGGTCTTCTCTTGCCCCCCGGGGTCTTCTCTGGCCTCCGGGGTCTTCTGGCCTTCGGGGTCTACTGGATTCTGAGGTCTTTGCATTCGCGGTCTCCTTGCCCCTGAGGTCTTTGCCTTCGCGGTCTCCTTGCCCCCAGGGTCTTCTTGCCCCCAGGGTCTTCTTGCTTCAGGCGTCTTCTGGCCCCCGGGGTGTCCTAGCTCACGGGGTCTGCTGGCCCCTGGGGCCTTCTCTTGTCCCGGAGGCCAGAAAAGACATGGGGTCTACTGGTCCCCAGGGACTGTTGGCCCGCTGGATATACTTTCACTTGGGGTCTGCTTTCCTCTTGGGTCTACTGTCCTCCGGGGTCTACTTTCCTCCAGGGTCTTCTGGCCTTCAGGATCTACTGGCCCCAAGGGTCTACTGCCCCCCGGGGTCTACTGGCCCCCGGGATCTACTGGCTCCCGGGGTCTACTGGCCCCTGGGGTCTACTGGCCCCTGGGGTCTACTGGCCCCCGGGGTCTACTGGCCCCTGGGGTCTACTGGCCCCAAGGGTCTACTGGCCCCCGGGGTGTACTTGCCCCATGGGTCTACTGGCCCCCTGGATCTACTGGCCCCTAGGGTCCACTGGCCCCCAGGGTGTTCTGACCCCCAGGGTGTTCTGGCCTGCGGGGTCTGTTTGTCTTGTGGTCTTTGTCTTCTTGCTCACCTCACCTCGCCGTCGCTTCCTCTTCCTCCCTCCCCAAGTCCCTTCCACGCGCCCGCATCTCATCCTCAGTCACTGGCGCTACTCCGCCACCTCTCGCTCCTTGAAGGCGGCGTTGACGGAGCTGAAGTCAATGTTGATGGAGTTGGGGGCGTTGAAGGTCAGGTCGGAGTTGGTCGGGTCGGTGTAGGTTTGCCCTTTGACACTCGCGTCGACGTAGGTCAGGGCCTGGAAACTAAAGTTTTGTATACACGTAGCAATGACTCTAAGTGTTTTCATTTTTAGCTCTTTCACAATTTTTATCTTAATATTTTCAACGTTTTAAAATTACGAGGCTACACACGGGTTTGGGACGTCGTTGTGATGAATTTGGGATGTAATCAGAGAGTTGCCATCGTGTCGTGTTGTCGATTTGGATTGCCTCTGGAACTGTCTTTATTATATATCTAATCGTCAAAAAATAGCATTGAAAATGAAACTGTAAAAAAAGTTATTAGAAACGTGTAAAAAATCTATTTCGTAAAAATGCAGCACCTCTAAACCTCCTCCCCATCATCCTCAAACTCCTCCCCATCATCCTCAAACTCCTCCCCATCATCCTCAAACTCCTCCCCATCATCCTCAACCTCCTTCCCATCATCCTCAACCTCCTCCCCGTCATCCGCAACCTCCGTTCAGTCGTCCTCATTTTGCCATCCCTTCTGCACGAACACCCCCATACTCACCACCACCACCACCACCACCACCACCACCACCATCGTGATCATGTATGTTCTCGAATAACTTTTAAACCCTTTTTAGGAAAATCCAACGCCCTACAACCTCCCCCCCCTTTCTGTCATCCTTATCCTCAGCGCTAACCTTAGGACACGTTCGGGTAAAAAGATCTCAGTAGTAGTAATAGTAGTAGTAGTAATCGTGTTGGTGATGGTTATTATAGTAGTAGTAGTAGTAGTAGTAGTGGTGGTGGTGGTGGGTGGTGGTGGTGGTGGGTGGTGGTGATGGTGATGATAGTAGTAGTAGCAGTAGCTGAACCGAATGTGTGTGTGTGTGTGTGTGTGTGAGAGAGAGAGAGAGAGAGAGAGAATTTTGTAACCTTTTATACTTTTTTTCACTCATTTGTTTATTAATTTTGTATATCTTATTTTGATGTTTGATAATGCATAGTTGTCTGTCTGTGTATACATTGTAACAAATGTTTACTTCTTTGTTGCAGGTGAGTGTTGCTGTGTGATTTCGCTGGTACGGCTATGTAAGTACTATAAACACACACACACACACACACACACACACACACACACACACACACACCATGGAAGGTTAGCATTATAACCTCCGACTATCGGCTCAGTCTCTAAGCTCATAGGTCCAAACTGTTGGGGTCCCTCCTTTGCTTACGTTTGAAAGTGTTAAGTTCTGACCATTTTCATGGACTTAGGCCACAGCGGGTTAAGTACATAGGTAATTAAATCAAAAGTGGTGCAGTGACTGTCAGTGAAGATGTCTAGAGCCAGTCAGTAAATCATGGATAAGCCATTCAGTCCTTCTGTGCATACACCACCTACTTCATATTTCACTCACTTTTTCCTCCATGTTCTCAATGTAATCATTAATCTTTTACCCACATGTTATGTATTTCCATTTGTTCCTTATTTGCATCAGTCGTTACACCATTTACAGTACTCAATATTATTGTCAGTTAATCAGTCACTTCGGTATATTTACCATGTGTTCCATATTCCCATCACGTATGCCACCGCTCTTTCAGTATTTCCATCAGTTGTCAGTCATTCGTTCAGTAATTAGAGCAAGTTTCCCTATTTCCATCGTTCGTTCAACTACTCATTCATTATTTCACTCACTCAACCACAGATGCAATATATATACTATACATCCGTTATCCGTCCCATCACTCGTCCAGTATTTCCATCACTTGTTCCAGGTTTCATTCAACGAAATGGCACCACTTATACGTCAGTCATTTCGGTAATCGATCAGTACATCATTGGTTTATTGGCATCAAAGGTTCCAACACTAACATCTTTTATCAATTTGTTTTGCTAATTCCAACACTAACATCATTTATCAATTTGTTTTGCTAATTCCAACACCAACATCATTTATCAATTTGTTTTGCTAATTCCAACACTAACATCATTTATCAATTTGTTTTGCTAATTCCAACACTGACATCGTTTATCAATTTGTTTTGGTAGTTCCAACACTGACATCGTTTATCAATTTGTTTTGGTAATTCCAACACTAACATCGTTTATCAATTTGTTTTGGTAATTCCAACACTAACATAGTTTATCACTACTACCTAAAGGGTTTCTAGACTTTCTTACCTTGATTTCCTCGTGTTTCTTTAATTTTTACCTCAATTGCTGCTTTTTCCTCCCCCCTCTCTTACCTCGACACCATCCTGTTCCTTTACTTGATTCCTTTCTGTTTCTTTACTTATCTTGACTCCTTCCTGTTTCTTATCTTGACTCCTTCCTGTTTCTTATCTTGACTCCTTCCTGTTTCTTTTCTTGACTCCTTCCTGTTTCTTATCTTGACTCCTTCCTGTTTCTTATCATGACTCCCTGTTTCTTATCTTGACTCCTTCCTGTTTCTTATCTTGACTCCTTCCTGTTTCTTATCTTGACTCCTTCCTGTTTCTTATCATGACTCCCTGTTTCTTATCTTGACTCCTTCCTGTTTCTTATCTTGACTCCTTCCTATTTCTTATCTTGACTCCTTCCTGTTTCTTATCTGGACTCCTTCCTGTTTCTTATCTGGACTCCTTCCTGTTTCTTATCTGGACACCTTCCATTTTGTGTACTTATCATGACTCCCTGTTAATAAACTTTATTACCTCGCCTCCTTCTTATTTCTCTGCTTTCCTAACTTGCCTTTTTCCTGTTTCTTTACTTTCTTACGTCTCCCTCTTCTGTGTTTACATTTTCTTACCTCGTCTCCTTCCTGTTTTCTATACTTCATAATATGGTTTCTTTGTGTTTGTTTACGACCGCCTCGATTCCTTCCTGTTCGTTGGTTTGTTACTTTATTGTTTGGTTCTTTCTTTCATTCCATGAACCGTCTTGCCTTCTTTTGTACCTTTCTGTTTAATTTTTGTTACCTCGATTCCTCCCTGTTTCGTTACTTTCTAACCATAATTTCGTCCTGATTTTTTACTTTTCTTACCTCGATTCCTTTGTTTAATTACTTCACAGCCTTGATTTCATCCTTTTTACCTTCTTCTCTTGACTTCGTGAGTTTCCCGCCATCCGTCCGTCTCGGATGGCGTCCATTAGGCTGTATATTAGTTGTCACAGCAGACCTCTTAGTGCCTCCTCCTGTACAGTTGTTAATCTTACACACTGATTACTCGTGTGTGTGTGTGTGTGTGTGTGTGTGTGTGTGTGTGTGTGTGTGTGTGTGTGAAAACAGACACTTTTTTCGTCAGTAATGGTCAAGATGGCAAACAGATGTAATGCGGTACGAAATTTTCAGAGCGATCTATACTCTGTTCACTTTGGTTAGGTGTAAAGTTGCAGTCTCCATCTTGAATGCTAGAACGCTAGAACACGGTGCTAGCCACGAAGAAGTGCTGTGGAAAGAATGTAGAGGCGTAATATTGTTTTGTTCTGCCACTGGGGTACGAGAAACAGGTCACAAAGGAACGAAAATTGCCTAGTAAGAGTGAATGAACTTTAAATTCGACCCATTATCCCATAGTCATTTCTCCTCCTCCTCGTCACAATTTCCTCGTCAGCGCCCGTCTTTAGCCAGGCGGGTCGGCTCACACACACATCAAAAATTCAGTCTGTAAATCCGTGTCACAAGTGAGTCTGGTATAAGCAGTGCCAAACCAGCCTGGACGGGCGCTACGATTTCTGACTCCCGCTACCTCGACTTCAGTTTTAGAAAAAATATGTGAAGAAATCTATCTATCTATAGCCCGACGCCCTAATCCCGCATAGGGTGGCCGCAGACAAAACGCCTCCAAGTCACCCACCATTTGACTACCCTTCCCCAACTCAACCCCCCTCCCTCCTTTACCTCTCAACTCCATCCCTCCACCTCATCCTCGGTCTACCCCTCCCTCTCCCTCCCGCCACCTTACCTACATACACCCTCTTAGTCAGTCTTTCATTCTCCATTCTCTCCACATGTCCAAACCACCTCAGTGTATTTCTCCTAATCTTCTCAACCACATCCACGCCACAACGTTCCTTCACTTCTTCATTCGTCAATCTGTCCCTCCATGTCACTGCACATGCTCCTCTCAAGTAACTCATTTCCACTGCTCTCACTCATGACTTGTTCCCCTCTTGCAAGGTCCACGCCTCGCTTCCATACGTCAGGGTAGGGATCACAATACTATTATGGAGTGACTTCTTAACCCTCCCCATCCCGACGTTTTCTGGGCAGTGGTACGCCCCAGTCCCGACATTTTTGGACCCTTTTTTTTTTTTTTTTTTTTTTTTTTTTTTTTTTTTTTTTTTTTTTTTTTTTTTTTTTTTTTCAAACATCCACTTTTGGTGAAAAACATCGAAAATTCATAGAGAAATTGCTCACCTGAGGTTTAAAATACTCGATCTAGGTACGAGTACCTCCTTACCTGACTGGGTTTTCTAACAGGTTGGCACCAAAGAAAACGAGTTCTGTGGGAGGGTAACTATTCTATCCACTCATAAACAGTATTTATTTATTTACTTGGTACGAATTTATATGTAGTACAAGAGTATATTGGTTTTCAAGCAGTAATATAGGCATTATAAGCATTGTTTCACTCACTAACTCATCACCATTCATGACCTTTTTTTCCCACATTACCTGATCATCATTTCTGACTGTTTCTTCCTCTAATGCTATGTAAACTTTGCCCTCCACATTGTCATTGATTGGGGAATCAGTCTGGCCCTGAATGTCTTTATTGACCAGGTCACTGGTAACAGGTGAATTGCCGAGACAATGGCGTGCAGGGGGGGGGGGAGAGGTTATGCGGTGTAAGGCATTGTCCCTGCTTGGCATCTTGTAGAGAAATAGAGGAAGGTGTCCCGTGTATACGTGCCAAAAATCATTCGCGAAATCACTCGCGAAAATTGAAAATTGTGCAAATTAGGGACTTTGCAATGTTGCCGCGTTAATTCACGTCTCCGGGATATGAGTGCACATCATGTGAGGACATGAATTCACGTCTCCAGGATGCGGCAGGTTAACTTCCATACTCACCTCCCCATTTCTCATCACTGCTTTCAGTGAACCAACAACCTTCCTTCCCTGCTGTACCCTTTCATGCACTTCATCCCCCAAAGTTCCATCCTTACTCATCACACTACGCAAGTACTTGAATGCACTCACATTCTCCATATCCTCACCATCCAACCTCACTGTACATTCTGTGACTTCATTCCTCTCAAACACCATAACTTTACTTTTGTTTACATTAACTTTCAGCCTCCTCCTCCTACACACTGTCCCCAAATTCATTCACCAAACCTTGCAACTCCCATTCATCTTCACTCAGCAATACTATATCATCAGCAAACAGCAACACCGGAATCTTCCAAATCTCACCTTCATTCATTAGAGCCACCTCCACATCCACTGGCCTATCTTGCACCTCCTTTACAACCCCATCCATGTATATATTAAACAGCCATGGAGACATCACACAACCCTGTTTCAGTCTCACATTGTGATCAATGAACTCACTCAGCTCACCATCCACTCGCACTGTAGCCCTAGCTCCTTCATACATACTCTTCACAGCACTCAACAATTTCCCTTCCACTCCATACCCGGTATATTCTTAATATCTTCCACATACCTAGCCTATCTATTCTGTTATAAGCTTTCTCCAAGTCCATGAAGGCAGCATACACTTTCTTTCCCTTCTCTAGATACTTCTCCACTAAACATCCTAGAACAAATATCTGATCTACACACCCTTTTCCCTTCCTAAATCCCCCTTGTTCTTCTCCAACTAGCTCCTCTGTCATATGCCTAACCCTATCAATGAGTATTCTACCATATATTTTACCAGTCACACTAAGAAGGCAAATACCCCTTTTTATTTTTTTTATTTTTTATTATTATTTTTTTTGAGGAAGAAGGAACCAAAGGCAACGAGCCTGCCAAACAATTCCTTCCAAGAGAAAAACAAAATATAAGAGAGAGCCAAATTCAAGATCCGATCATTTCCAGATGCCTGGACACACTGCGTTTGAAAAACTGGAGATCATAGGAAGTAGGAAATACAGACAGAGGGAGACAGTTCCAGAGTTGACCTGTTGCATAAATGAAGGACTGGGAGTAACGGCTAACTCTTGCATTAGAGAGTTGGACAGAAAAGGGATGAGAGTTTGCTGCTAGACAGGTGCTACGCACCCGTCATAGGGGTGGAGGAATGCATGCAGACAGTTCAGAGGAGCAGTGACCATTGAAGTAGCAATAGAAAAGAGATAAAGATGCAACAGTGCGGCGAAGAGACAAAGGTTGAAGGGAGTCGGTAAGAGGAGGAGAGTTGATGAGGCGAAAAGCCTTAGACTCCACCCTATTGAGAAGAGCTGTATGTGGGGAGCCTCCTCACACATGAGAGTTGTACTCTACACAGGGGCAGATAAAACCCCTGTATAGAATCTACAATTGTGCAGGGGTAAAGAAGGAACGGAGTCGGCTTAGCACACGCAATCTCTTGGAAGCAGATTTTACAAGAGATGTAATATGATCTTTCCAAGACAAGTCCCGAGTAAATGAAACCCCAAGCATGTTCAACGATGATGCAGGATTAAGCTGAATATTATCAAACATTAGTGGATATACCTGTGGAAGATTTTGTCGGGTTGATAGGTGCAAAAACTGAGTCTTTGATGCATTAAAAACAAGATTATCCTTACCCCAGTCAGAGATATGAGCCAATTCAGACATTAGGTGTGCCATAGTCTCATCCCTTGTTTGTTGAAGTAACTGCTGAGAAGGACGTTGCGGGAATCGAATGGAAAGGTGAAGGGTGGAGTCATCAGTGTATGAGTGGATAGGGTTAGATGTACAGCTTAGAAGGTCATTGATGAATAAAAGGAAGAGAGTTGGTGATAGGACAGAGCCCTGAGGAACACCACTGTTAATAGATGTAGGAGATGAACGATGGCCGTCTACAACAGCGGCTATAGAACGACCAGAAAGGAAGCTAGAGATGAAGGCACAGATGGAAGGATAGAAACTGTAAGAGGGCAGTTTGGAAATTAAAGATTTATGCCAGACTCGATCGAAAGCCTTAGAGATGTCAAGTGCAATGGCAAAGCTTTAGCCAAAGTCCCGAAAGGAGGATGACCAGGAGTCTGAAAGGTAGGTGAGAAGATCGCCGGTGGAGCATCCCTGACGGAACCCATACTGACGATCAGAAAGAAGGTTGTGATAGGAAAGATGCTTTAAAATTTTTCTATTAAGAACGGACTCGAAAACTTTTGAGATACTGGATGTTAAAGCAATTGGACGATAGTTAGAGGGTTGGGAATGGTCACCCTTCTCTGGGACTGGCTGAATGAGAGCAAACTTCCAGCAAGAAGGAAAGGTAGAAGTTGACAGACAAAGGCGAAAGAGTTTGCCTAGGCAGGGTGTAAGCACAGAAGCACAGTTCTTGAGAACAAAGGAGGAACTCCATCAGGCCCATATGTCTTATTAGTATTGAGGCCTGTGACAGCAGAAAATACATCAGCTGAAGAAATTTTAATGTCAGCCATGAAGAAGTCAGAGGGGGGAAGTGATGGAGGAACAGCACCGGAATCCTCTAAGGTGGAATTGGAGGAGAAAGTATGAGCGAAGAGATCTGCTTTATCAGTAGAAGAAATAGCTACAGAGCCATTAGAGTAGAAAAGAGGAGGGAAGGATGATGAGGTAAAGTTGTTAGAAAGGTTTTTGGCAAGGTGCCAGAAGGAGCGGGAAGAATTCGAGTTAGAGAGTTGAGAGCACTTAGTACAGATGAAATTATTTTTAGCAGAGCGAAGAACAGACTTAGCACGATTCCGGGCAGAAATGTATAAAAGATGTGATTCAGGGGTGGGTTGGCTCCGGTACCTTTTATAGGCCCTCTCCTTGTTGCGGACAGCATTAGAACAAGCGTGATTAAACCAAGGCTTTCGTGCATTAGTCAAAGGATATGAGAAAGGAATGTATGCTTCCATGCCCGAAAGAATAACCTTTGTAATGCGCAAGGCACACCCAGATGGCTTCCGGCCCCGGAAGCAATAATCATTCCAGGGAAAATCAAAGAAGTACTGCCTGAGGGCCTCCCAGTCTGCAGCTCCAAAGTGCCACAGACGACGTTTCTTTGGAGGGTCCGCAGGCCGTACTGGAGCAACAGGACAGGTTAAGGCGATATGGTTGTGATCAGAGGAGCCCAACGGAGAGAAAAGATTAACAGTGTAAGCAGAAGGATTAGTTGTAAGGAAGAGGTCAAGTATGTTGGAACTCTCTCTAAGGCGATCAGGGATACGGGTGGGGTGCTGTACAAGCTGCTCTAGGTCATTAAGGATAGAAAAGGTGTAGGCTTTTTCACCAGGTGGATCAGTGAAAGGAGAGGAGAGCCAAAGGTAGTGGTGAACATTGAAATCTCCTAGAATGGAGATTTCAGAGAAAGGAGAAATGGATAGAATGTGTTCCATCGTAGAAGTAAGATAGTTGAAGAATTTTTGATAGTCAGTAGAATTAGGAGATAAGTAAACAGCACAGATATATTTAGTCAGAGAATGACAGGAAAGCCAAAGCCAGAGTGTAGAGAATTCGGAAGAATCAAGTTCAGGAACACGAGAGCAAGATAAGTTGTTGCGTATATATACACAACAGCCACCTTTGGCTTTGAATTGAGTACAGAGAAAGTAGGAGGATACAGAAAATGGTCTGCTGTCAGTTGCCTCAGACAGCTGAGTCTCAGTTAGAAAAAGAAGGTGAGATTTAGAGAAGGAGAGGTGGTGCTCAACAGAGCAAAAGTTAGAGGAAAGGCCACGAATGTTGCAGAAATTAAGAAGAAGAGAGTTAGACAGTGGTTCCAGGCATCTTGAATCGTCGCCGGGAGAGGGGCAGAAGGTGGGGGGATTTATGGTCCCCGTCCCTGGGGACTCCGAGGCTATGTTATTTGATGCCATTTTTTCTTTTTTAAATTTTGAAAAGGAAGTGTGGTGTGTAATGTGCATGTAGTTTGGTGTTTATGGTTAGAGAAACTTGTACTGGAGAGCATACTGGCCTACTCTCTGTGTTACTGAGACACTGAAAAAGTTCAGCAAAGGGGGATGGTCGGGACCTAGTCCCGAGGGCTGATAAAACGGGAGCTCCAGCTCTACCTATCATCAGCTTTCCATCCACCTTGGGAGAACTGCCCTGCTCGACTGGTGCTACAGTCTACTCCACATACTTCTCTCTCCCCTTTTCCTTTGTGTAAAGGAACAATTATACCTGATTTCCAGTCCTCTGGAACCCTTCCCTCTTCCCAAGCCAATCTACACAACTTCCATATCCACTCCACAACAATCTCATCCCCATACCACAGCATTTCACCACACACTTCATCAATTCCTGGGGCCTTTCCCAACCTGATCTTCATTGCTTCCACTACTTTCTCCCTACTGATCTCTTCCTCCCTCCTCTAATCTCTTCTTCTCCCAGCCATTCCCCAACCACTTATACTCGCACTGCTTTCACTCTCTACATTCAACAAATCCTCAAAGTGCTCCTTCCATCTCCTCAATTTCTCTCTCTTCTCCACCAACAATCTATTATTCCTATCTTTCACTCACCTACTGTTTCCTCTTTCACACTGCCTTACTTTCTTTACCTCCTTCCAAAACAATTTCTTACTCTCCCTCCATTTCACACTCAGATTCCTCCCAAACTCTTCATCCACTTTCTTCTTACTCTCCTTCACCAGTCTCATCACCTCCCTTCTCCTGCTCACATATACCTCTCTTCTCTCTCTCTCTCTCATCTTCTTCCCTACCTCTACTTGCTAACCATTCACTGTATGCCTTCTTTTGTTCCAGAGCTCGTTTCACCTCATCATTCCACCATGCTGTCCCTTGCACACCCTTGCATCTCCTCCTCACTCCACAAACCACCTCACACGCTGTGCCTATCTCTTCCGTGAATATCTTACATACGCCTTCCACCCCTTCCATCTGCTCTAGCTCATACCTTCCCAATCTTTCTTCCACTATGCTCATATACTCTGTCATTTTCTCACTATCTTGCAAATTCTCAACTCTTCTCACAGGAGCTGTTTCCTCCTGTCTTCCCCTTCATCTCCTCAACCATTTTTTTTGCAGCTTTACCTTGGCCATCACTAAGTGATATATATATATATATATATATATATATATATATATATATATATATATATATATATATATAACTAATATTTTTGAGCTCAAGGAAACCCGATTGAAATACTGATCTGTGAGAAGGTTTGGTAGAAAAGTGGTGGATTTGGGGTAATTTGTGTGTGGAAGGTTGAGTTGAAGCCCAGGCCGAGATGAAAGGCAGGGATGGGTGTGTAATCTGAAAGGTAAGCAAGAGGTCTGGCCGGTGAGGTGAGTTGCCGTGTTTCGTGAGCTTTTTACTTAGGTGGTGAGGTGGATGTGGGGTTGGGAGTTATTTGGTGGTGATGAGGTGGATGTGGGGTTGGGGGTTATTTGGTGGTGGTGAGATGGATGTGGGGTTGGTGGTTGATTGGTGGTGGTGAGGTGGATGTGGGGTTGGAAGTTTTTTGGTGGGTACTGAGGTGGATATGGGGTTGGGGTTATTTGGTGGGTACTGAGGTGGATGTGGGGTTGGGGGTTATTTGGTGATGGTGAGGTGGATGTGGGGTTGGGGGTTATTTGATGGTGATGAGGTGGGTGTGGGGTTGGGGGTTATTTAGTGGTGGTGAAGTGGATGTGGGGTTGGGGGTTATTAGGGGGTGGTGAGGTGGATGTGGGGTTGGGGGTTATTAGGTGGTGGAGAGGTGGATGTGGGGTTGGGGTTATTTGGTGGTGGTGAGGTGGATGTGGGGTTGGGGTTATTTGGTGGGTACTGAGGTGGATGTGGGGTTGGGGTTATTTGGTGGGTACTATTGGGATGGAGGGTTAAACTTCTTTACTGCTGAACTCCGTCATAGGTGAAGACATTTGACGGCGGCCAGAGTGAAATAGTTAAATAGTCATGGCACTGGAGGGGTTAATGGAGGTTGTCAATACGGAGATCTTTACTGAGGTAAATAAGCCTGTTGGACGATAGTATGAGTGAAATACTGTAGCAGAGTAATCAGTGTAAGGAAGGGGTTCACAGGGAGGTTAAGCTTATTGGCCTCTTCAGGTGGAGTTAATGTCTTAATTTTTATGAGTTTTTTTTTTCTTTTTTTTTTCCCCCACGACGACTTTATTCATCCTAAGTAGGTCGGGGTGCCCATCATCTACTCACTTGATGTAGTGCTGTCTTCCTGTGACGCCGCACTTGTTGAAAAACCAAATGGTTTCATGCAACACCGAGAACCATTTACTGCGCTGGATGGTAACCTGTAACAATAGGTGGTGCTTGGTGAGCTATCGGGCTAAGGTATTCCAGCCAGATGTGACCTGTAAGGGTTTACATCTGAGGATTGGCCGGGGGGAGGAGAGGTTATAATGCCAAGCAGAGGTTAACGACTAGCCACTCGGCTTAAATGTGAGAGAGAGAGAGAGAGAGAGAGAGAGTGGGGGGGGGAGGGGAATGGTTAGGGAAAGAAGTGAAGACCTGTAAGATGACGGCTGAAGAGTCACACTATCGTGACCATGAAATAGGATACAAAAACCCACACTGGCAGACGAAAAAAGATGTATTCCAAACATTTGGTGAAACGGGAAGGGATTTGGACACTCGCATTAAGGAACACAAGTATGCTTATAAGATAGGCAACATAAATAACGCAGTGTACGTTCACTCTTCAGGAAAACGACCATAGAATCGACTGGAATTCTAGCCAAATATTGTACAAATGTACGGTAGTAACTATAAGAAACGTAGGATTGTGGAAGCTGTATGTATAGAGAGATATAATAATAATAACCATGGTGAAGGAATGTATAAATTAGATCCAGTGATGAGAGGATTAGTGGCAAGGTCCTTGCCGCCCCTTGTAATCCCTCACTCAGGTCGTGGACAGAGTAGAGGGAGAGTCAGGTGAGGTCACATCAGGTGTGGTTAGGAAACGTGTCCTCACCCTGCATATAAGCAGCTTCTCAGCATTTGTATGTACCACTCTTGGTCTGTAGATCCACTGAAGAGGGCGACAGCTGTCGCCGAAACTGTTTGGAATACATCTTTTTTCGTCTGCCAGTGGGGGTTTTTGTAACCTGTAAGATGGTTGCCTGTGAATCCTGTTTGAGTGCTTCTTTTGATCTGACTCCATATTTGCCTGCCTTCTTGCCTTTCTACCTCCCTGCCTCCCAGCTTTCCTTCCTTCTTGTCTTTCTGCCCTCCTTAGTTCCTGTGTGCCTGCCTATCATCCTTCGTTCCTCTCTTTCTTCCTGCTTGCCTGCCAACCTTCCTTCCTTCCTTCCTTCCTTCTTACCTACCTGCCTTCCTTCCACTGTGCCTTCCTTCCTTTCTCTGTGCTTTCCTTCCTTCCTTGTTAGCTACCTGTCTTCCTTCCTTTATGCCTTCTTCCCTACTGGTACCTGCCTTCCTGCTTGGCTGAGGGCCTGTCTCGATTCAAGAAAGTTTATTTTACTCTTTGAAAGTTGTTTGGCTGTTTCCCGCGTGATGCAGTTCAGGGATTTAAGAGAATAATAATATTATAACAAATATATTGAATGAATTTTAGTCCATACGATTTGTGGTGATTCGTTTTCCATTATCACGTGTTCTGGTTCGAGATTGTGTCGTTTTTGTTGTTGCTGTTGCGGTTAATGGCTGCTACCGCTGCTTCTCTTGTTATTGCCTCAGATTCCACTCATACATGAACCCGGGCTTATTTTCCTCCGTGGACTTGGTTTCTCCTTGAACCTATTATCTCCATGAACCTAAATTTCCTCTATGGACTTATTTCATCGGTAGACCCCATGGGCCTTTCTTCCCCGTGGGCTTTTTTACCCATTAAACCTATAGTATACTTCCACTCGGACCCCTATCCCCCAAGACGTATCACTCCATAGGCCTGTTTTTACGCATGGCTCTATTCCAACCATGGATCTATTTATTTACTACATGGACTTCATCCCCAGTGGACCTGTTTTCCTCCATCCACCCACCTACGTACCTAGTGTAACAAGTCTGTCTCCTCCCTTGTCCTCAGGGAAGCCACTCATCCACCCACCCCACCCACAAAGTCCACTCACCACCCCTTCCCGCCTACGCACGCAACGGCCCATGTCGCTCACCCCATCCACTTCACATCCATCCACCCTGCCTGTATGCCTACCCACCTACATGTCTACCGACACACACACACACACACACACACACACACACACACACACACACACACACATATATATATATATATATATATATATATATATAGATAGATAGATAGATAGATAGATAGATAGTGGCAGCAGATGCGAGGTGGGGTAGGCGGTTGACTGAGAATTTTCAACAGAGTAAGAATATGTTTGGAAGGACGTGAAATGGGTGCGAAACGGAGAGTCTGAGAAGGAAGAGCGAGTAAAAGCAGAGGATGGAAGGATGTTAATTGAGATGGATGCAGTAAGGAAGAGATAGGTGGAGTATTTTGAAAGATTTTTAAATGTAGAGGAGGAAAGGGAGGCTCAGATTGTGGCAGATGGAAGGGTGCAAGGAATAAATGTGTTGGGAGAGTTGAATGATTCGTTGATCACGATGGAGGAAGTACAGGAGGCAGTAAAGGAGATGATAACAGGGAAAGCTGCAGGTGTAGATGGGTGTGGTGTGGGATGCCTGAAAGGTGGTGGAGCGACTATTCTTGACTGGTTAGTAAGATTGTTGAAAGTGTATGTTGTTAAAGGTATGGTGCCAGTTGATTAGGCAAGTGCTTGTGTGGTCCCGTTGTATAAATGTAAGGGTGATAAGTATGAATGTACTAGCTTTAGGGATATAAGTCTGTTGAGTGTTGTAGCTAAGGTGTATGGTAGAGTGTTAATTAAGAGAGTTAGAGAGGGTACAGAGGGAGTGATTCGTGATGAGCATTGTGGCTTTAGGAGAGGGAGGGGATGCGTGGATCAGGTATTTGCTGTGAGACAGGTGTGTGAAAAGTATTTAGCGAAAGGTAAGGATGTGTTTTGGGCGTTCATGGATTTAGAGAAAGAGTATGATGGCATTGATAGGGAGGCTTTGTGGACTGTTTTAAGATTGTATGGATTTGATGGTTGGTTGCTAAAAGGAGTGAAAAGTTTGTATGTAAATAGTAGAGCGTGTGTAAGAGTGGGAAATTCTGTGAGTGATAGGTTTCCCGTGAGAGTGGGGCTACGGCAAGGATGTATGATGTCGCCTTGGTTGTTTAATATTTATATGGATGATGTTGTAAGGGAGGTGAATGCAAGAGTGTTAGGTGGAGGTCTGAGTCTGGTGAATGTTGATAGTAGAGAGTGGAATCTGAAGCAGCTGCTGTTTGCGTATGATACTGCACTGGTGGCTGATTCAGAGGAGAGATTGAGACAGTTGGTAGAGGAGTTTGGATGGGTGTGTGAAAGGAGGAAATTGAAAGTAAATGAGAATAAGAGTAAAGTGATGAAGTGTACGAGGTTGGTAGATGGTAGGAGGATAGTTCTGAATGGTGAGTTGTTTGAGGAAGTAGAGTGTTTTAAGTATTTAGGGTCACATGTTGCTGTGGATGGAAGAGTAGATGCAAAAGTGAAGTTTAGAATGAATGAATAGGAAAGGTGCTGGGAGGAATGAAAAAAGTGTTTAGGTGTCGTTTGCCTAGAATAGATGTAAAGAGAAGGCTGTATGAAGGTGTTGTGGTATCGACTGCGTTATATGGGGCTGAAACATGGAATATGGATTTAACAGAGAGGAAAAGTTTGAATGTACTGGAGATGAGGTGTCTGAGGAGTATGTGTGGAGTGACGCGTATGGATCGAGTATGAAATGATAAAGTGCGAAGGAGAACTGGAGTTGTTCAGAAGATGGCTGATCGTGTTGAGCAGAAGGTGTTGCGATGGATTGGGCATATGGAGAGAATGGATAATGAGTGATTGGTGAAAAAGATAACTAGATGTGATGTGAGAGGTGTAGGGCTGAAAGGAAGACCAAGAATAGGATGGATGGACAGTGTGAAGAGAACGTTGGATGCAAGAGGGATGTCTGTTGAGCAAAGAAGAGTGGCTGTGTGTAATAGAAATGATTGGACAGAAAATTGTGAATGAATAAATGATGACGCAGCCCTGAGGGGATATTCTCCCGCATTTGGTCTGATCAGCTGATCAGGTCAGGTGCGGATAAGGGGATGGGTCCATTATGATGTGGCAGGGGTAAACCAGCTCTGCTGTCGGGCCCTGCTGCGGATGTCACGGATTGCACTGCGCCGTTGACTTTCGTGCGGTGTGGTGCGGTAAGGTTCTGTCCCTTCTCCCCTTGGGGCTAAGATGTGAATGAATGTGTCCGAGTGGATGAGTAAATTGGGAGTGTGTCGTCCTGTCTCGGCTACCTCTCTTTCCTCGGGGGAAGCAGCCTAGGTATATAGATATAGATTTTAGCTTTGGGAAGGCTTCTGAAATTGACTACTTGCGAATTTGGGACTACAAGGAAGTTGAAAATGTTGACATTGATAAGTTGCCTAATACCTGCATCAAGTTGAAAATATTGACAGTGATAACTTTCCCAATCCCAACATCAAGTTGAAAATATTGACAACTTTCGTAATACCAGCATCAAGTAGAAAATATTCAAAACTTTCGTATTACTAGCCTCAAGTAGAAAATATTGACAACTTTGGTAATACCAGCATCATGTAGACTACCATATTCACAACTTTCATAATACCAGCATCAAGTAGAAAATATTGACAACTTTGGTAATACGAGCATCAGGTTGAAAATATTGACGTTGATAACTTTCCTAATACCATCATCAATCGCGTTTGAGGTAGACGTTATGTGAAAATTGATTTGACGTAATACCAGTTACCTGCTGCACAGTTCTATGCTTCGATTTACCTGTAACGAAGGAAAATAATACCGAATATCTCAAACACCGTGAAAAGATGGACGGTCTTCGATATTGTACATTCCTTATTCACTGCCAAGGTGAAGCATAACATTGTACAGGAAGTATTTGTTATTCAGTCAGTGTTTACTTTCACACGATGAGTTTCTGTTTTAAATGCGATTTGTTGTAATGCTCCGAAAAGTGCTGATATTTGCAACTTCCTTGTAGCCCCAAATTCGCAAGTAGCCAGTTGAAGGAGTTACGCACACTTTCCACTTTCCATTAACTCCTTCACCCCCCAGAACGGGCGTTTTCATCATCATCATCATCATCATCAGTCCTGCCAAGCAGGATGGCATCATTTTCTGTAACCCGCCCTGTACTGTAGCGTGATATACAGGCTGTGTGTGTGTGTGTGTGTGTGTGTGTGTGTGTGTGTGTGTGTGTGTGTGTGTGTGTGTGTGAACTCCTCCTAGGCTATTTGATGGATTTACACGAAACTTCAGAAGCTTCCCAGGTGAATTCAGTTGTGTTCTTGAAAAGGTCTTCCACTATATACAATTTTTCAACTATGATTTTTAAGGGGGTTAGCCCCCTAGCCAAATTTAAAATTATAAGAAATAACGAAAGGAGTGCAAATATGACTCCGATATCGTAGTATATGTTGTACAATGGACTGATATCCGTATTGCAATATCTGAGGAGCGTGACGCCCTCAATGATTCTTGGGGGGCCAGCCCCTTCCCAAAAATAAAAATTATCAGAAATAAAAGAAAGTGAGCAGATGGATTTCAACCACACATCTCCGGTCAGTTCGGCTGGGTTCTTGATAATGCCTTCCGGTAATATAAAAAATTTCACCATTATTTTCAGGGGGGGTCTGCGCCCCTCAACTAATTTAGGAGAATACTGACAGATGAGTCATGGGGGTACAATATTTGGACCACCGTGTATGGCTAAATTATCCTGTATTTTTTTCCATCACTAAAACAACAAGGTTGAGAAAAAAAATAACAAGGAAAACATTTCATTTAAGTTACGGGTTATAATGCTTACATGATAACTGGTCTGTCTAATTATGCTAAACACTTCATTGAGTTACGGGTTATAATGCTTACATGATAACTGGTCTTTCTAATTATGCTAAACACTTCATTGAGTTACGGGTTATAATGCTTACATGATAACTGGTCTGTCTAATTATGCTAAACACTTCATTGAGTTACGGGTTATAATGCTTACATGATAACTGGTCTTTCTAATTATGCTAAACACTTCATTTGAGTTACGGGTTACAATGTTCAGCTGAAAATTAACTGCAAATCTTTGTATCAGTAATAACCTAACTCAACCCATAGGCTTCTGGCTGACATGAGGCGATTTTATTTAAGAACATCAGAATATAAGAGCATTACTTTAGTCGTCCATTTGGCCCATGCTAGGCAACTCCTGCAAGAGTGACGAAACTACAAGAATATGACAAGGATAGCAAAGACGAAGGCTAGATGCACACCCTAGGAGTGCAGAGGCTGAGGACCGCAGTGTCTGTGTGGTCTCTGTATTTCTTCCCCACCTACTTTTTTTTTTTTTTTTTTTTTTTTTTTTTAACCACACATAAATCTTCCTATCAATATACATGATGGTCTGTAAATAACACGCTGTCAGAAACTTGATTCATCCTTATGTGATGTAGGTACTGCTCAGTCTGCCGGCGTGGGCGTGGCGGTGGGATTATACAAAGGAATACAGTGGAAGGCAAACAGGGACAGACCTTACTGTCCTTTCGAGGCTTTTTGTTCCAGAGTAGACTATGACTATCTAATTGTACTTGCTGAAGGATAAGGATAGTAAAACAAGAGGGAAGTGAATGAATGATGCAGGGTACATATTAATAAGGTGGACCACGTATTCTCGTCGAGTAAAAAAGCTCCCTAACACTTTTCTTAAGCGATTTATTTTGCTTATTACACCTTACTGTGCTCTTCTGTGTTTCGTAAATCCTCCCAGTATCGTCATACTGTGCATAAATAACGTACAACATGATATCAACCACCCCTATCCAAAAATAAGTCGCTGAGGAAGAGGTGTTAGGGAGCTTCCTCAACAGCCGAGAATATGCGTGTGTGTGGTTCTTGCATCTATATGAGTTCAGTTGAATTTGAACCCACCTTCCCTCACACACTCCTCAACGATCCCTCGGTCCCATCCATTCATCAGTTTTTAACTCTCTCTCTCTCTCTCTCTCTCTCTCTCTCTCTCTCTCTCTCAGTTATTCAGTGACGTATTACACTAACATTTGCATGGAGGTTATAACTGTAGGGACACTGACTGGAAGAGATGCACGTGTGGGTGTCTGGGTGAAATACTAAACCATTACTACATGACTGAGGCTCTATCCTATTATCGATATCCGCCTGGGTACAATAATAATACTCTGATACACACTGATACAGGCATCTGGGGAAGAGACCAGTAGATTCACATGTAAATATATCGATACAGTAATCTGAATCTACGACATTATAACAGCCGGGGTTGGTAGCGCATTCATGTAACGCGGAGCAATCTTGGGAGGTCTCGTCGAAGTTCTCTCCATCAGGGCAGCTGTTGCTATAAGTCGGGTTTCCAACGTCAGAACACAACCAGTATTTGGTGCAGTCCACGGGGTCAATAATTGATCTTCCATATTGATTAGCTGAGCAGTATGGCTTACATGAACAGCACTTGCGTTCATCTGATTGGCAGGATGTACCGTCGAAGAATGGATGTGTCGTGGGACAAGACTCGGTTCTTCCGGCCTCGCAGTCATAATAAATCATACAGTTGTGCTGGTAGCTGTGGACACTGGACGAAAGAGGTTCGACATCGCATTCATAGTAGCACTGATATGCGGCTGGGCAATCATCACAGTCATCCCCGGTCACACACTTATGAGCCACACTGTCAAAATGCATCCCATCACCGCAATTGAAAGGCAGGTTTGGGTCTGGCTTCTGCTTCTGACACACGTAAAAGTTGTGGCAGTCCTCGGGGTCGGGTACCAACTCGTTATCGGCGCATCCGGCGCAGCTCAGTACACAGGCTTGGGTGTTGGTGCATGTGGTAGCTTCTGCAGCCTGGGGTATGGAAGGGAAGGAGTTAGTTCTGCATCATCTGTTATCTACTGACAAACGTACAGCCCCCCCCCCTTCCCCCCCAAAAAAAAAAAAAAAAAAGGTTCCATCTAAAGAAAATTTACAATCGGAGAAACACACTGAAAACCCTGTGTCTGCTCTTGCGTGTTTCAGATGGTTCGATTTTTCCGCTATGCATTCGTTAAATTTCAGAAAGCTGCGTGTTTCTGTCTCTCTCTCTCTTTACACATGTTCCGCCCACACTGTTTCCACCACACATACAACTGCGGTGTACAGGTCTTTTACACCGCTTCTAAACTGTCAAAAGCTTATGATATATTGGTAAGTTAACATGTAATATCAAGGGTTGATGGAAATTGTTAGTCTCAGTTTCATTTATCGGGAACCTTAGTTATGTAAAGCATTACTGGGCGACATTGTGCGCCACCACAAAAACACACAAATGCTCTCTCTCTCTCTCTCTCTCTCTCTCTCTCTCTCTCTCTCTCTCTCTCTCTCACACACACACAATATATATATATATATATATATATATATATATATATATATATGTGTGTGTGTGTGTGTGTGTGTGTGTGTGTGTTGTGTGTACTCACCACCAAGAGCGCTAAGAGAAGAATCGCCTTCATAATGTCCTTATGATTTAAACTGCTGTGTTAGGGAAGTTAACTGTAGGGTCAAGTGATTAGTTTTGAGTCTGAGGGAATTACGAAAGCCAGGCTAAATTGCGTATGCTGGGTTAGAACAGGTTTCGTTGTGGAAGGTTAGATCTGAGTTAACCAGGTTAAGGTTGGTAAGTTTAAGTGAGTTCAGGTTAGGTCAGGGCATCTGACTCTAAGTGATATAGACCTAGATTGAGTAAATTTAGTTCAAGTCAGAGGAAGTTAGAGTAGGGCAAGTTAGGTTGGTTTAGTTAGACTAGATTATGTTAGGTTAGGGTAGGGGAAGGTGGATTATGTGAACGGAGAAGGGCTTGGTGCGTTGTGGGTTGGGCTGGGCATTTCAGACGTTTTATACCCACCTAGAAGCGCTTATCACTTTTATCAACCCTGTCGTCGGGGCATCAGACACAGAACAATGTTTTTTTTTTTTTTTTTTTTTTTTTTTTTTTTTTTAGTCCAAGGAAGAAGGAACCAGAGGTCAGAAGCCCGCAACGTTGTTCCGTCAATAAAAAAAAAAAAACTAGTTTGAATCACTTCAGTACGGCCTTCCTTTTACTTATATTTCTAGTGGCTTCTAAATTTCGAAACACCTTTTCCCTAGCGATTTAGTTTGCACATAACACCTCACTATCCTCTTGTATTTTGTTGCTGCTTAACCACGATCTGTCTGGCTAAGCAAAGCCATCGACCACAGGTAAGAAGTGTCTCTGTGAAGCCATCCTGCAGGTATAGTACAGTCGTGTAGGGATCCATCACCCCCTTCTGTCACTTCTCTTCTTTTCCCCTTTACCTTAGTTCTGTCAACCCTTTCTTTGGCAATTCTCTCTCTCTCTCTCTCTCTCTCTCTCTCTCTCTCTCTCTCTCTCTCTCTCTCTCTCTCTCTCTCTCTCTCTCACTTATCTCTATCTCTCATGCGTCTGGAGATAACAAAGGAAAAACAAAGGCGTCTGTTGGCTGGGCGGCAATTTGTGATGAATAAATGTTACGTATTTTCCTTATGCATTAAACTTTGTGGTAGGTGGGGCCGCCCATCATCCACCCACTTAGCGTAGTGGTACTCTGTTTTAGGGGTAGCTCTGCATTGAGTGGCAAGCCAAATGATTTCCTGTAAACCAAGAAAGCATTTACAACCCTGGGTGGTAGCCTTATAACCAACCAACACGTGTTCCCTATGTGATAAGTGGGTTGGCGGAGGGTTAGTGCCCCTCTCCGGAAAACAACTAACTAAAAATACGAACACGAAGCCTCGGACCAGGACTGACCAAACTGTGACGACTAAGGACTGAACAAATGACATTATATGGATTGCGACGTGGAATGTAAGGGGTGCAAATAATGAGGTGAGAGAGAGAGAGAGAGAGAGAGAGAGAGAGAGAAATTGTCCAGGTGCTTGAGGGTGCGAAAGTGGATGTATGTGGATTAGCTGAAACTAAATGATAGGTGAGTGTGTAAGGGAATAGGAGTATGGATGGGGTATATGTGTGGGAGTAGGCAAGAATGAGACGGCAAAAGGAGGAGTGTGTATTGTTGTGAGTAACAGATGGAAGGAGAATATATAGTAAGGGAGTATGGATCAGTTGGTTCAAGGATTGTGTGGGTAAGATTGAAAGATGGATTACAAATTTGAGTGATTGTGTGTGTGTATGCACCAATGCAAGATCGTGCAATCAGAGTGAGAGAAGACTTCTGGACAAATGTGGATACGTGCATGGAAAAGTTTGAAAGGAATGAGAGAGTGTGTTTGATTGGCGATACGAATGGTAAAGTAGGGAATGTAAAGGTGGATGGAGTAGTTAGTAAGTGGGGTGTGCCTGCTGAGATAGATGAGAATGGCAGTGCTTTAGTGGACATTTGTGCTGGGAGGGGGTTTGTGATAGCCAGTACCCTCTTCAGGCACAAAGTAATCCATAGGTATATGTGACGAGTGTCGAGAAGGGTGGGTGGTGAACTGAATGAATGGAGGGCAATGATTGATTATGTGTGTATAGATGAAAGGATGCAAAGGTGTGAAGTGAATGCAAGAGCATATAGAGGTTGGGGGAATGGACTGACCACCACTTGGTGGTGGTGAGAATCAAGGTCCAAGTGAAATGGAGAAATAGAAGAAGGGAAGGACAGGAGGAAGTAGTATATGCAAGGAGGGTTTAAGGGTTACAAGAGGATGAGAAAAAGGCAGAATATAAGAGAAGTGGAGGAGCAATTGGGTAAATATGGATTGGAGCAGATGGGGGGACGTGGAAGGTGTGTGCAAGATATTCACAGAAGAAATCTGTGCAGCATGTCAGGTGGTTTGTGGGGTGAAGAGAAGACGAAAGGGGGTGCAAGGAGCAGCATGGTGGAATGAAGAGGTGAGACAGGCTGTGGCACAGAAGAAGAAAGCATTTAGTGAATGGATGAGAAACAGGGATGTGGAAGAAGTTGAGAGACGGAAAACAGAGATATATGTGGAGGGGAAGAGAAAGGTGAAAAGATTAGTAAGAAAGAGTAAGAAGAGAGTGGATGAGGAATTTGGAAGGAATTTGAGTGTAAAGTGGAGGGAATGTAAGAAAATGTTCTGGAAAGAGGTAAAGAGAGTTAGACAGGGTGGCAAAGAAGTTAGTCGGGGAGTGAAAGATGAAAATGGTTGAATACTAGTGGAGAAGGGAGAGAAAGTGAGGAGATGGAGAGAACACTTTAAGGAATTGCTGAACATAGAGAATGAAAGTAATGCGAGTATAAGTGGCAGGAGAATGGCTGGGAGACGGAGGGATGTGAGAGGAGAGGAAGAAATCAGTAGGATGGAAGTTGTGAAAGCAGTGAAAAAAGTCAAAATGGGAAAAGCCCCAGGAATTGATGGAGTGTGTGGTGAAATGCTGAAGCACGAGGGAGAGTTAATAGATTGAATGTGGAAGATGTGCGGATTGGCCTGGGAGGAAGGTAGAGTCCCGGAGGATTGGAAGTCAGGTATAATTATTCCCCTGTACAAAGAGAAAGGGGAGAAAGAAGTGTGTTGTAATCATAGGGGCATTTGTCTTCTTAGTGTAATGGGAAATGTATATGGCAGGATACTTATTGACAGAGTTAGGGAAATAACAGAGGAATTAGTTGGAGAAGAACAGGGAGGTTTTTGGGAGGGAAGATGTTGTGTAGATCAGATATTCATTCTTAGATCTTTAGTGGAAAAGTTTCTAGAGAAGGGAAAGAAATTGTATGCAGCCTTCATGGATTTAGAGAAAGCATATGACAGAGTGGATAGACGAGAATTGTGGAATGTATTAAGAATATATGGAGTAGATGGAAAGTTGTTGAATGCCGTGAAGAGTATGTATGAGGATGCTAAGGCTGCAGTGCGTGTGGATAGTGAACTGTGTGAATTTTTCTACTTGAAGGTTGGATTGAAACAGGGACGTGTCATGTCTCCATGGTTGTTCAATATGTATATGGATGAGGAAATAAAAGAGATACAAGGTAAGGCAGTGGATTTTGGAGTGGCCCTAATGAGAGAGGGCAGTGTTTGGAAACTCCTTGTACTGTTGTTTGCAGATGATACTGTGTTGCTAAATGAAGACGAAGGGGAGCTGCAAGGCTTGGTGGATGAGTTTGGAAGAGTGTGTAAGAAACGGAATCCAAAGATGAATGTAGGGAAGAGTAAAGTTATGGTCTTCGAGAGAAGTGAAGTCAGTGAATGTACAGTGAGGTTGAGTGAGGAGATGGAAAATGTGAGTGCGTTTAAGTACTTGGGTAGTGTGATGAGAAAGGATGGAAGATTGGAAGGTGAATTGCTTGAAAAGGTACAACAAGGAAGAAATGTTGCTGGCTTCTTGTGATAAGAAATAGAGAAGTGATCATGGAAGTGAAAAAGTTACTACATGACTGTATTGTGATACCAACTCAAACGTATGGAAGTGAAGCTTGGACCTTGCTGGAGGGACAGAAGTCAAGAGTGAGAGCAGTGGAAATTATTTATTTGAGAGGAGCCTTTGGAGTCACATGGAGAGACAGACTGACAAATGAGGATATGAAGGATCGTTATGGTTTGGATGTGGATGTGACAGGAAGCGTTTGGAGAAAAGACTTTGTGGTGGTTTGGCCATGTGGAGAGGATCGAGAGTAAGAGACTGACGCGGAGAGTGTATGAGTGAGGTGGAGAGGGGGGGAGAGGGAGGGGGAGGCCAAGGATGAGATGGAAGAGTGGAGTGGAGAAGTATATGAGAGAGGGGTGTGTGAGCTGGGAGCAGGACAGTGAATTGGCGGGGGACAGAGCGATATGGAGGTGATTTGTTTGTGGCCACCCTTTACGGGATTAAGGCGTCTGGCAGTAGATAGATAGGTTAAATTCTGTACACATGATAGGCTGCCCGTTCATGTGGTCCAGCAGTCTACCTATGAAACACCAACAGAAGATTGATCCCTTTCAGCCCTGAGGCCCTATTTAATGTTTCGACTTGTTTTTCACTTTTTTCGGTTCATAAACAAATGATTTTATTTAAGCTAGAATGAAATTATAACAGTGAAATGGGCAAAGAAGGCTGTATATAATCTTGTGAGTTTTATGTATCTGTTTTAAAGTTAGGAGAGAGATTAATGGAAATTACGTCTCCCGCATCGGGATACATCAGTCCACAATTCCGCGAAACGTAATCAAACTCTCTCTCTCTCTCTCTCTCTCTCTCTCTCTCTCTCTAATATTTATATATCAGGTAAACTGAACAGGGGTTAATGTACGATTGTGTTTGTAGTAAGGGGGAAAATTTTTATGTGTCTTGGGAACACACAAGCAACTGTCATATGTTCTTATCTCATCACCGACATTATCAAAGGTGGGAAGCTGACAGGTGTGTGAATCGTGCTTGTTTTCCATTTTCTTCCACATTATTACGATCCCGATTGCAAACACCAGTTTAATTCCACATCCTTACGACATCATATTGCAAACACCAATTTAATTCCACATCCTTACGACATCATATTGCAAACACCAATTTAATTCCACATCCTTTCGACATCATATTGCAAACACCAGTTTAATTCCACATCCTTACGACATCATATTGCAAACACCAATTTAATTCCACATCCTTACATCATCGTACTGCAAACACAAAATAATTCCACATCCTTACATCATCATACTGCGAACACAAAATAATTCCACATTCTTTCGACATCATACTGCGAACACCAAAATAATTCCACATTCTTACGACATCATACTGCTAACACCAAAATAATTCCACATCCTTACGACATCATACTGCGAACACCAATTTGATTCCACATCCCTATGACATCATGCTGCGAACACCAAACTAGTTCCACATCCTTGTGAAATCTTCTTGCAAACACCAGTAATTCCACATCCTTACGATAAACAAGGATGTAGAGAGGGTCGCCTTCATGTGGTTGCACAGATATAGCCAGGTCGGTCAACAAAAGTCCCTCAACAACATCCCTATCAAGCAAAAGGAGGATGGTGAACTGTGCGACAAGATCAATTTAAGCACCGATTTCACGTTTGAGATAAACCTGGGGCTACATTGCCGCCGCCGCCGCCGCTGCCGCTGCTGCTGCAACAACAACAAAACAACTACTACTACTATTCTACTACTACTACTACTACTACTACTTCTGCAACAACAACAACAACTACTACTACTATACTACTACTACTACTACTACTGCGGACACACCTTGGCACTGTATGGCGTATTTAAATCAGGTAAGGAAAATCTGAGCAAAGGTAAATTGGACAATTTTGAACCCGTCTAAGTACAACAATATCCCACGACTGACCATTATCCTATTTTGATATCCTGGTTAAATAAATCTTTCAGTAAAATACGAAGAGGAAAGTAAGGCAGCCAAAAGTGGCTTGGTTACTGAGATGCGAAAGTGGGAGGCACTGGGGGACCGATACTCAGTTTACATAGATAGGCGTAAACCAGGCATCCCTCCATTCTGAATACCGAGCTACACCACGCGATTGACACTAAAATTTGGTGCTAGTCACGAAGAAGTTCCAAGAAATAGATGTTACTGTCACTGAGCTACGGGAAATAAGCTTCATATTAAGGACCAAAATCTCTTTCTAGTTTACATAAACGAATTGCACACCCATGAAGGTCAAGTTGTGTGTGCAAAGGTTTGGAACCAAAAAACTGCTTGGTTACTTTGATGTGTGTGTGTGTGTGTGTGTGTGTGTGTGTGTGTGTGTGTGTGTGTGTGTGTGACGGGGTGCAGTAGGGGGGTGGGAATCTTAAATCAAGACAATAGTCCTCATCGTTCGTGTGAGTCTTTTGTTTGCCACGTTGCACATCCAAGAGTGACTACTAAATGATAAGCTATCATGGGTGGGTATAAAACAGCTGAATTCCCCTGTTCTGTTCACACCCACCAAACGTTATCTTCGTTCACATCTCATCTACCCGCACAATCCCAACCCTAGCTTAACCAAGCACAGTCTAGCCTAGCCTACCTTACCCCAGCCTAGCTTAACCTAGCACAAACCAACCTAACCTGCTCTAACCCAATCTAGCTTAAATTAACCTGGCTTTCCGTACTGGAAAGCCACATAACTTACATCACCCAGTCCGGCTTAACCTAACCTGGCTTCCCCTACCGCAGTCTTAATTACGGTACTGTTTCTTAACCTAGCAACACCATATTAACCATTCTCTTAACATTACCCATAACTCACAAATCAATTCCCTATTCATATTTTTAACTGCTCTTACAAACTATAGTCGCGGCTCACGACTCTGAGGTTGTCATTATCGTACCCTTGCAACAAATCGCAAGGAAATATGAAGGCCATTCTGCTCTTCTTAACTGTCTCCGTGGCATTTATTATTATTATTATTATTTGGTGAATGAGTTTGGGAGAGCATGCAAGAAACGGAATCTAAAGATGAATTTAGAGAAGAATAAGTTATGGCCTTCGAGAATAGTGAAGTCACTGAATGTAAAGTGAGGTTGGATGATAAGCAAATGGAAAATGTGAAAATATTTTAGTACTTGGGTAGTGTGATGAGTATGGGTGGAAGTTTGCGGGATGAAGTGCTTGAAAGGGTAAAACATGAAAGAAAGGTTGCTGGTTCTGTGAAAGCAGTGATAAGAAGTATGGAAGTGAGCATGGATGTAAAAAAGTCGCTGCATGACAGTATTGTGATGCCAGTCCTAACGTATGGAACTGAAGCTTGGACCTGTTTGGAAGGACACAAGTACATGTGTGTGTGTGTGCGTGTTATAAAGAAAACAGTGCATATATAGTAAGTGTGTCAGAGATTTGAAATGACACAGAACTCACCCCTTCCCTCATACACCGCAGACTCTACCAAGAAGACTATCAGCGTGCGTTACCGGCAACCCCCTGTATACTGGACTGTGCTGGATGTCCCGATTACCAGATGGTACCCGAGCCCGAGAACTGCCACATGTTTTATCTCTGCGAAAATGGGACCGTAGCAATACGCTTCAATTGTGGCGACGATAATCATTATGACTACATAGCCCAAATGTGTGTGCCCGGGGGTGACTGTGTTGGCTTCAGGGCTGGCCTGTGCTACTACGAATGCATTGTGGGGACTACTTAACACAGCGTCCACAGCCACCAACTAGACTGCTCCCTGTATTATGACTGCGATGCCCTTACAATGGAGTCTTGTCCCGCGAATACACCATTCTTCGACGGTAACTCCCGCCAAAGAGATGAAAGTCTGTGCTGTTCATGTTGGCCTTATTGTTCAGAGGATCATGTTGAAAGTTTTATTTCTGACCCCGTGGACTGCACGTCGTTTTGATACTGTGATCAGGTTGGAACCCTGACATATCACATCCTCTGCTCCCCAGGACAGAGCTTCGACCTTATCTCCGTTACTTGCTCTGAGTTGGTTCCCTCCTTTACCCACCCCAGCTGCTAAATCATCATTGGACCAGACTACCGCATTGATGTGTTTACCTGTGAGACTGTTGGTATCTTCCCCAAATGTCTGCATCAGTTTGTGCCCGAGTACAACATCTGTGAGCTCTATGATCTAGGTAACATGATGGAGCCCTAAACTTGTTACTATGATGAAGTGTTCGATCCCATTACCCTTTGCTGTGTCGATGCTGAAGACTGCTTAGCTTCTGATAATCCCCCTGTGAACGCTAGTGTAATACGTCGCTAAATATCGTAGGTATTTCAACAACAGCACTGAAGGATGGAAGGGATGAAGGGACAGTTGAGGAATAAGTGAAGAACGGTGGGTTGAAATGGAATGAAGGACAGGGGTACGTGGAGTTAACTAGATACACAGACATTACGGTCCTTGATAGATGGAGTTGTTACATAGATACACAGACATTACGGTCCTTGATAGATGGAGTTGTTACATAGATACACAGACATTATGGTCCTTGATAGATGGAGTTGTTACATAGATACACAGACATTATGGTCCTTGATAGATGGAGTTGTTACATAGATACACAGACATTATGGTCCTTGATAGATGGAGTTACACAGATATACAGGCATTACGGTCCTTCATTGATTTTTTTTTTTTTTTTTTTTTATGTGTCCGACTATGGGCATAGGCTTCACAGCCTGCTATCAAGGCCCAGCAGTCCTCCTACATACCATACACCTCTACATGTCACCACTTCGGCGCTAACACCCACCGTCCATACTGAATACATGCTAGGGCTGTCTCATACAGGACTGGTGCATTGGTATTAGCGGGGGTATTTTTACGACATGTCGGCGGGTCTTCTGGTAGATCAGAATAGTCTGAAATTCAAATCCTTAAACTGTTCCCTGCCCCAGCCGGGATTTGAACCTGGGCCCGTTAGGACCGCACGCCACCTCTCTACCGGTTGAGCCACCGCCTCCCCCAAATGGAGTTACATAGATACACATTATTCAGACATTACGGTATATACATTGAGAAACAGACTATATAATACACCGCTCCAAAGACAGACAGACAGACGGAGAGACAGACAATACACTGCTCCAAAGACAGACAGACAGATAAACAGACAGAGGTCGTATTTACAACCTCTCCTAATTTCAGTTTGTGTACGAGACTGGTTTCATATACACTGATCTTCATTCATAAAGCTGCCAAACGCCTGACAGTCTAGTTGCATTAATGAAGCGATATATTATGAAAACCTCAATGAAATACGAAACACTAAATCCTCTGTCATAATCATTAACAGTTTTGTATTTTTATGGATTCTTGTTCAACCTGTAAATTATTCAGGGTTTTTTACTCACAGGACGGTGAAGGGAGTGTTCTGAATTTTGGCAGTGTGTTTAGGGGCTATGGTTATCTTTTCATAATACTGTAAAAAATGAATGAATAAATAAAAAACCCTAACTTGGCCAAAAACTATCCTGTCTCCTGCTTGGACAGTGAGTTATAAGTGAGTAACACTAGAATATGATGCTAGTCATAAAGAAGTGCTGTGGAAGTGATGTAGAACCTAAGCAGTCTTCTTCTGCCACTGAGCTACGTAAAATAAGCAAGACAAACATCTCGGCCAACTAAAGGTGAAAGGACTATAAAGGATGAAAATCTGGGCGAAATTAAGGTGAAAGGAGTATGCAGAACGAAAATCTAGGCCAAGTTAAGGTGAAAGGAGTATAGCACTTTATTTCTGCTAATGACAGACGATTCTATTCAGCTGAGAGTGAGTTATATCAGCCTGAATTAAGAGTCACCATTAACCCTCTTATGGTCAGGGCAACTCCTCAGATTCACCTCTAATTAAAGACAGGTTTCATTCAGGTGAGAGTGAGTTTAGGAGGGTGAGAATGTCAGTACCCTTTTCACCTTAACTTGGCCTAGATTCCGTCCTTTTGCAGCTTACTGCATGTAGCGAAGTGGCGGAGAAAGACAATACCGCGGCTGTTCATCCATTTCTTAGCACTTCTTCGTGACAAGCATCATATTCTAGTGCTAATCTACTGCAACAACTCAGCACTGAACATGGAGGGATGAGAATTTTAGGCCAGGTTAGAGTAAAAGGAGTATAGCACCGTCATCACCAACTCTCTGGATTATATTTTAATGAAACTAGTGGACTTTATTCAGCTGGAAGTGAGTCATAGGAGCCAGCTGGAAGTGAGTCATAGGAGCCAGCTGGAAGTGAGTCATAGGAGCCAGCTGGAAGTGAGTCATAGGAGCCAGCTGGAAGTGAGTCATAGGAGCCAGCTGAAAGTGAGTCACAGGAGCCAGCTGGAGGTGATTCATAGGAACCAGCTGGAAGTGAGATGTAGGAGTCAGCTGGAAGTGAGTCATAGGAGCCAGCTTGAAGTGAATCATAGGAGCCAGCTGGAAGTGAGTCATAGGAGCCAGCTGGAAGTGAGTCATAAGAGCCAGCTGGAAGTGAGACGTAGTAGCCAGCTGGAAGTGAGTCGTAGGAGCCAGCTGGAAGTGAGTCATAGGAAGCAACTGGAAGTGAATCGTAGGAACCAGCTGGAAGTGAGACGTAAGAGCCAACTGGAAGTGAGTCATAGGAAACAGCTGGAAGTGAGTCATAGGAGGCAGCTGGAAGTGAGTCATAGGAAGCAGCTGGAAGTGAGTCATTGGAACCAGCTGGAAGTGAGTCATTGGAACCAGCTGGAAGTGAGTCATTGGAACCAGTTGGAAGTGAGTCGTAGGAACCAGCTGGAAGTGAGTCATAGGAACCAGCTGGAAGTGAGTCATAGGAGCCAGCTGGAAGTGAGTCATAGGAGCCAGCTGGAAGTGAGTCATAGGAGCCAGCTGGAAGTGAGTCATAGGAGCCAGCTGGAAGTGAGTCATAGGTGCCAGCTAGAAGTGGTTTTATTTTCACATCTGTCGATGTATGATGTGGGTAAAGAGGCTCCCTAACACCTCTTCTTTAGCGATTTAGTTTTGGATATGGGTGGTTAATATCTCTTCGTACGTTATATAGGCCTATGCAGGGTATGGCGATTTTTGAAGGATTTATATAACACAGAGTAGGACAGTAAGGTGTAATAAGCTACTTAAATCGCTTACGAAAAGGTGTTACGGAGTTTCCTTAACTGATTGAGAATACCGGTTTGAGAGTACGCGGGTTAAATCCCAGGCTGCAACGGGGAACTGTTTGATTATGTAAATTTGGTTAAGGATGATCCCAAACACCTGTTCCGAAGCGAATTATTTTATTTCTTTCACCATTCTGTTCTCTTTCGAATAACTTCAAGCATCTTCATATCACCATACTCTGCATACATAACACATAAAACTCTATTAGCCAGCCTTACCCAGAAATAAATCGCTCAGGAAGAGTTGCCGAGGTGTGCCACACACAGAGGGACTGCTGAGCCTCCGGGAACGGGTTATCAAATCTGTACTCAGGGAACGGACTATAAGATCTGTACTCAGGGAACGGATTATCAAATCTATACTCAGGGAACGGGCTATCAAATCTATACTCAGGGAACGGGCTATCAAATCTATACTCAGGGAACGAACTATCAAATCTATACTCAGGGAACGGACTATCAAATCTATACTCAGGGAACGGGCTGTCAAATCTATACTCAGGGAACGGGCTATCAAATCTATACTCAGAGTGAAATATATCTAATCCCTTACATCCAGTGACGCATTTTCTTGATTAGCTATTTTTCTATCCTCAGACGATGTTTTTATTCTTGTTTATTTATGTTTATTTTAGCTTAGGGAAGGCTTCTGAAATTGACTACTTGCGAATTTTGGTACGACAAGGAAGTTGAAAGTATTGACACTGATAACTTTCCTAATACCAGCATCAATCGCGTTTGAGATAGATGTGGTTAGAAAATTGATATGACGTAATACCAGTTACCTGCTGAGCAATTCTGTGCCTCGATTTAGCCGTAACAAAGGAAAATAATAAGGAATATCTCAAACACCGTGAAAACATGGACAGTCTTCGATATTGTACTTTCCTTATTTACTGCCAGGGCGAAGCATAACATTGTACAGGAAGTATTTGTTGTTCTGTCAATGTTTGCTTTCACACGAAAAGTTTGTTTTAATTGAGATTTGTTGTAATGCTCCAAAAAGTACTGATATTTGCAACTTCCTTGTAGCCCCAAATTCACAAGTAGCCAATTGAAGGAGTTACGCACACTTTCCACTTTCCATTAACTCCTTCACCCGCCAGAACGGGCGTTGTCATTATCATCATTATCTTCATTAGTCCCACCAAGCAGGATGGTACCGGTATCATTTTCTGTAACTCGCCCTATACCGTAGCGTCATACACAGGCTGTGTGTGTATGTGTGTGTGTGTTTTAACCCCTCCTAGTTTATTTGATGGATTTACACGAAACTTCTGAAACTTCCCAGTTGAGTTCGTCGGGTTCTTGGAATGGTCTTCCACTATATACAATTTTTCAGATATGGTTATGGGGTTCGCCCCCTAGCCAAATTATTAATTCTCATAAATAATAAAAGGAGTACAAATATGGCTCTGATATCGTAGTATATGTTGTACAATGAACTCATATCCGTAATGCAATATCTGAGGAGCGTGACGCCCCCAGTGATTCTTGGGGGGCCAGCCCCTTCCCAGAAATAAAAATTATCAGAAATAAAGGAAAGTGAGCAGATGGATTTCAACCACACTTCACAGGTCAGTTCGGCTGGGTACTTGATAATGCCTTGTACTATATAAAAAAAATTCACCATTATTTTCAGGGGGGGTCTGCGCGCCTCAACTAATTTAGGAGAATACTGACAGATGAGTCATGGGGGTACAATATTTGGACCACCGTGTATGGCTAAATTATCCTGTATTTTTTACCATCACTAAAACAACAAGGTTGAGAAAAAAAATAACAAGGAAAACATTTCATTTGAGTTACGGGTTATAATGCTTACATGATAACTGGTCTTTCTAATTATGCTAAACACTTCATTGAGTTACGGGTTATAATGCTTACATGATAACTGGTCTTTCAAATTATGCTAAATACTTCATTTGAGTTACGGGTTATAATGCTTACATGATAACTGGTCTTTCAAATTATGCTAAACACTTCATTGAGTTACGGGTTATAAAGCTTACATAACTGGTCTTTCTAATTATGCTAAACACTTCATTTGAGTTACGGATTATAATGCTTACATGATAATTGGTCTTTCTGTTTATGCTAAACACTTCATTTGAGTTACGGGTTATAATGCTTACATGATAACTGGTCTTTCTAATTATGATAAACACTTCATTTGAATTACGGGTTTCAATGTTCAGCTGAAAATTAACTGCAGATCTTTGTATCAGTAATAACCTAACTCAACCCATAGGCTTCTGGCTGACATGAGGCGATTTTATTTAAGAACATCAGAATATAAGAGCATTACTTTAGTCGTCCATTTGGCCCATGCTAGGCAACTCCTGCAAGAGTGACGAAACTACAAGAATATGACAAGGATAGCAAAGACGAAGGCTAGATACACACCCTAGGAGTGCAGAGACTGAGGACCGCAGTGTCTGTGTGGTCTGTGTATTTTTTCCCCACCTACCACTTTTTTTTTTTTTCTGATTTAACCACACTTATAAATTTTCCTATCAGTATACATGATGGTCTGTAAATAACATTCCTTAGAAACTTGACTGATCCTTATGTGATGTAGGTACTGCTCTGTCTGCCGGCGTGGGCGTGGCGGTGGGATTATACAAAGGAATACAAAGGAAAGCAAACAGGAACAGACCTTATGGTCCTTTCGAGGCTGCTTTTTACAAAGTAGGCTATGACCACGAGATCTAATTGTGCTGTACATGCTAGGCAAGTGTTTGTGTGGTCCCGTTGTGTAAAGGTAGGGTGATAAGTATGAATGTACTAGCTTTAGGGATATAAGTCTGTTGAGTGTTGTAGGTAAGGTGTATGGTAGAGTGTTAATTAAGAGAGTTAGAGAGGGTACAGAGGGAGTGATTGGTGATGAACATTGTGGCTTTAGGAGAGGATGCGTGGATCAGGTGTCTGCTGTGAGACATGTGTGTGAAAAGTATTTAGCGAAAGGTAAGGATGTGTTTTGGGCGTTCATGGATTTAGAGAAAGCGTACTGTGTGATAGAATTGATAGGGAGGCTTTGTGGACTATTTTAAGATTGTATGGATTTGATGGTTGGTTGCTAAAAGGAGTGAAAAGTTCTTATGTAAATAGTAGAGCGTGTGTAAGAGTGGAAAATACTGTGAGTGATTGGTTTCCTGTGAGAGTGGGGCTGCGGCAGGGAGGTGTGATGTCACCTCGGTTGTTTAAATTTTATATGGATGGTGTTGTAAAGGAGGTGAATGCATGAGTGTAAGGTGGAGGTCTGAGTCTGGTAAATGTTGATGGTAGAGTGTGGAATCTGAAGCAGCAGCTGTTTGTGGATGATACTGCACTGGTGGCTGATCCAGAGGAGAGATTGAGACGGTTGGTCGAGGAGTTTGGAAGGGTGTGTGAAAGGAGGTAATTGAAAGTAAATGAGAATAAGAGTAAAGTGATGAAGTGTGCGAGGTTGGTAGATGGTAGGAGTATGAATATAGTTTTGAATGGTGAGTTGCTGGAGGAGATAGAGTGTTTCAAGTATTTAGGGTCACATGTTGCTGTGGATGGAAGAATAGATGTAGAAGTGAAGTTTAGAATGAATGAAGTAGGAAAGGTGCTGGGAGGAATGAAAAAATGTTTAGGTGTCATTCGCTTTGAATGGATGTAAAGAGAGAGCTGTATGAGGGTGTTGTGGTACCGACTGCATTATATGGGGCTGAAACATGGGATCTGGGTTTATCAGAGAGGAAAAGTTTGAATGTAATGGAGATGAGGTATCGAAGAGTATGTGTGTAGTGACGCATATGATCGAGTGAGAAATGAAGTGCGAAGGAGATGGCTGATCGAGTTGAGCAGAGGGTGTTGTGAGGGTTTGGGCATATGGAGAGAATGGTTAATGAGCAATTTGTGAAAAAGATAACTAGATCTGATGTGAGAGGTGTAAGGCTGAGAGGAAGTCGACGAATAGGTTGGATGGACAGTGTGATGAGAGCGTTGGATGCAAGAGGGATGTCTGTTGAGCAAGGAAGAGTGGCTGTTCGTTATAGAAATGAATGGAGAGATATTGTGAATGAATAAATGATGACTCAGCCCTGAGGGGATATTCTCCCACATTTTTTTCTGATCAGCTGATCAGGTCAGGTGCTGATAAGGGGATGGGTCCATTATGATGTGGCAGGGATAAAGCAGCTCTTCTATCGGGCCCTGCAGCGGATGTCACTGATTGCACTGCGCAGTTGACCCTCGTGCGATGTGGTGCGGTGAGGATCTGTCCCTTCTGCCCTTTGGGGCTAAGAATCGAATGAATGTGTTTTGAGTGGATGAGTAAATTGGGAGTGTGTCGTCCTGTCTCGGCTACCTCCCTTTCTTTGGGGGAAGCAGCCTAGGTATATAGAGAGATAGTGTGTGTGTGTGTGTGTGTGTGTGTGTGTGTGTGTGTGTGTAGGTATGTAACCTGCCTACTCATCAGCATTATACGTTTAGTATTTGGAAGTAAGGGCCAAAAACGCTTATTGATGATCAAGGATAATTCAGGAAGTATCATCATCATCATCCAATCCTATGTCGCCCCACAGAGGAGCGTAGGAACCCGGGGCTAGGCAAGTTGGTCCTGACATTTAAGATGAGAGTAACTGCTCATAATTATTTTTTTCATTAATTTATTTATTTTTGCCTGTCAGTGAGAGGAGGATATCAATGTCTACTATTCAGTATGTCTCATAATCTTGTTCTCAGTCTTCTCGGAGGTCTGTGAGGCAGTAGATAGCGATAAAGCTTACGATGTTATTTATCTGGACTTTAGTAAAGCTTTTGATAGGGTCCCTCACGAAAGGTTAGCTGGAGAGGTTCGAGCACACGGTATAGACGGCGATATCTTAAAATTGATAAAATCCTGGCTGAAGGGATGAAAGCAGAGAGTATTAATAAATGGAGCTTAAGTCGGATTGGGGATTAGTAACTAGCGGTGTACCACAGGGTTCAGTACTCGGTCCCTTATTATTTCTTAAATATATCAATGACCTAGACTTAGGAATCACTAGCAGTATTAGGAAGTTTGCCGACGATACAAAAATAGGTTGTATCGTTAACTCGACTGACGATTGCCTTAACTTACAAAAGGACCTCGATATATTGTCCAAATGATCTAAAACTTGGTAAATGGAATTTAACGTTGAAAAATATAAAGTATTTAACGTAGGGAAGATTATTGGAGATAATGAATACAACTTAGGTAACAAAGAAATGAGTAAATCGGAATGCGAGAAAGATCTAGGAGTTATGGTTAGTAAAGGCCTCAAACCAAGGCAACAGTGTATTAATGCGAGAAATAAAGCAAATAGGGTCCTAGGATTTATTTCGAGAAGCGTGAGCAATAGGTCATCAAAAGCAATATTGCAACTCTATCAAGCATTAGTAAGGCCACATTTAGACTGCCGTGCAGTTTTAGTGTTCTTACTATAGAATGGATATAAACAAGTTAGAAAATGTACAGAGAAGAATGACAAAAATGTTACATGATGTTCGGAATCTGTCATATGAAGACAGACTAAAAAGTCTAAATCTGCACTCACTGGAGGGCGTATAGTAAGGGGAGACTTAATCGAGCAGTTTAAGTGGATGGAGGGAATAAATAATGGAGATATTAGCATGGTACTTAAATTGAACATACAGGATGGAACTAGAAGTAATGGTTTCAAACTAGAAAAATTCCTTTTTAGTAAGGAAATGGGTAGAAATTGGTTTGGCAATAGATTAGTAGGTGAATGGAGTAAGCTGCCTGGTAAAGTAGTTGCTGCCCCTTCCATTTAGAGTTTCAAGCATAGGCTAGATAAGCATATGACAAATAAGGGATGGGTATAGGAAAAATAATCATATAACCAGTACTAATTCATTCTTTTTCCTTTTCGGGTTACACTATGATGGTCTCTTTTTCACATTTCACACTTTTCTATAAAATATCCACGCCAGGTTTTCTGTACTGCGTGGTGTTCTTTCTGACTTGTTCCTGCCGGCTTCGGCTGGAGGGTTTGGAGGGCGGGGGAGAGCCTTGTTCTTTGCTATCCTTATCTCATTCTAGTAGTTCAGTTACTCTTCTAGGAGCTTCGCAGCTTGGGCCAACCGGCCTGCTTCGGTTATCCTCTATTCTTCTTCTTCTTTTTTTTTTTTTTTTATGATGTTAGTGTGCGGTTGTGGAATCGTTTACCTGCGTTCCTAGTTCAGCGTCGTTCTGTGGCTGGCTGTATGCGTTGCGTGAATCATGTGCTTCTGTTTGATTTTTAGGCTTGATTCGGTCAGGTTTTTGTTTTCTGTTGTCCCTTCTGTTTCTGTATTGTCGGGGCCACTTCTGATATGTTGGACATTTCTTGCATTGTTCCGGCTGTAGGGTACGGTGTATATTCTAAAAACATTTGAATAAAAAAAATGTTTGTTCTACAGTATAGTTAGTAGCCTATCTGACTATCTGATGCATACTGTATATACGGTAACTTACGTCTGTACTGATGCTTTGCGTTATCATTATTTGGGGGTTGGATTTATTTGGTAATGAGAGGGATGTTCAGCAGCATTGAACAACAGGTTATCTTTGAATTTTGTGTCTTAAAATAATTATGGACGGGTCCTTTATAATTCCTGGCAGCCGGTTTCATACGTGCATCACGCCATGTGACATTTAACTCCTTCAGTTCATTGACCTTTTTCCAACCTCAAGATGATTTTATTAAGCTTAGTTAAACTTAGCGAACTGGAAGCATTATTTATGGCCTTAATGGGGTCCTTCAGTGCTGCAGTTAAATAAATTGGTTGAATTCGTGCAGATAGCAAGAATGAACTGAAAATTACGACGTTGGACCCTTGACCCCTTCAATCCGCGACCTTTACGAGTATTTGTAATGCATTCTTGCTGCTCATAATCAGAAATATTCAACTTAGGGAAGGCCTGGTCCGTTGAAGAGGCTAATGAAGGATGTATCTAACACCTTCTGTTCGGAAAAAATTTCACAGCTGAATGAAATCGTCCAGAGGTAGCAGGGGTAAAATTGTCAAATACGTCATCGTAGTGAAGGGTTGAGTCTTTACATTCTTTCCACGCGTAGATAGGTTAGGAGCAGAGGTAAAGTAGCATGTTCCACGGAGGGAGAGAGAGCAAGTCAATAGAAAGTGTGGTACGGACAACGCAAACATAGAATGAATACTAAATAGAGTGGCAGGAACAATATCGAAAAGGTTAATTTGGGAGAATATTTTTGAAAGCATCCTTAAATACTGCAGTGGAGTCGATGAAAACAAACACTGTACGGAAAAATTACAGATAAATAAAAGATAGAGGGAGATGATGGGCTTGACACAACGGGGGAAAGAAGTTAAAGTGAGGAGTAAAAACAAAAAGGTCAAAGAAGGGATTGGACAGAGAGAGAGAGAAGGGGAGGGGGGAGGGGAGTCAGTGTGGGCGATTGTGTGTTTTGAAAAAGAAGCGGCCTAAGAGATTAATGCAAGGAGAGGCAGCTAGGAGGGGAGAGGAGGGGGAGGGGTGGGGGAAAGGGGGATTAAAGATGAGGAAGGGAGAGGAGTGAGAGAAGAGACAGCTGGGAGGGAGGGGAAGCGGAGAGGGGCAGAGGGAGGAAGGAAAGGGAGAAGGGGGAGAGACATAGGAGAGGAGGGGAAGGAGGAGGAAAAGGGAAAGGAAGAGAGACTTGCGAGGGGAAGGGTGGGAGGAGAGAGGAAGGAGGAAGAAGAGGGAAATAAAAGAGGAAGAGAGGGGACGAATCCGAAGGGGAGGAAGACGGTTGAGAGGGGAGGCGAAAGACAGCTTGGAAATGAGAGGAGGGGAAGAGGAGAGAGGGAGAGGGAGAAGAAGAGGGAGGAATGGAGAGACAGCTTACAGGAGGGAGGTGGGAAAGGAGGAGGAGTGGGAGAAGGTGAGGAAGGGGATGGTGGAGACAAATGGAGAAAGAGAGAGAAGGGAGAATGTGTGGATATTGAGAGGAAGGGAGGAATAAGAAAAGGAGAAATGGGTAGTGTTTGAGGTGAAAGTAGAGAATATTGAAATACTGTTTTCTAATTACGTATATTGACAGCTTCCCCACTTGTACCTTACCGGTATATCTTCCTCACGAACCTTGTAGCTTATTAATAAACCTCCCATCTTCGTCATACACCACATATCTTCTCATAAACCTCCCATCTTTGTCATACACCACATATCTTCTCATAAACCTCCCATCTTTGTCATACACCACATATCTTCTCATAAACCTCCCATCTTTGTCATACACCACATATCTTCTCATAAACCTCCCATATTCGTCATTAACCTCATATCTACCTCATGCTCCTTATATTTTCCTCGCATACGTTACTTCTTCCTTAATTAACTCATACTGTCCTTATATCTTCCTCATATTAGCTATCTTTTCACAATATATTACTCATACATGTTATATCTTCCTTATGCACCTTGCAGCTTCCTCATACTCCACGTGAACCTCATACACCTCATAGCGTCCTCATACCCCTCATATATCATTGTCATCCAACACATCTTTTCCTCGTCTCAAACTCCCTCCCTCTCGCCACAACCTCACATACCCCATACTCCCCAGATACCCCATACTCCCCAGATACCTTCATACTCCCCAGATACCTTCATACTCCCCACATACCCTCATACCCCCTACATACCTTCATACTCCCCACATACCCCATACCCCCTACATACCTTCATACTCCCCTCATACCCCATTCTCCCCACATACTCCATACTCCCCACATACCCCATACTTCCCACATATCTTCATACTCCCCACATACCCCATACTCCCTACATACCTTCATACTCCCCACATACCCCATACTCCCACATACCTTCATACTCCCCACATACCCCATACTCCCTACATACCTTCATACTCCCCACATACCCCATACTTCCCACATACCTTCATACTCCCCACATACCTTCATACTCCCCACATACCTTCATACTGCCCACATACCCCATACTCCCTACATACCTTCATACTTCTCACATACCCTCATACCCCCTACATACCTTCATACTCCCCACATACCCCATACTCCCTACATACCTTCATACTCCCCACATACCCCATACTCCCTACATACCTTCATACTCCCCACATACCCTCATACTCCCTCATATTGCCCAGTACTCTCCACACCCCCACATACTTCATCGTATCCCGTCATATTCCCTCATACTCCTCACACCAGCCTCATATTCCCGCAGTAGTTACGTCCTCCTGATATTCCCTTATAGTCACATCCTCCTCATTCTTCCTCATTCTCCTCACATTCCCCTCGTACTCCTTATCGCATTATCACATCCTTACAGCGAGTCTCATCCCTCACTCCTCATCCCCACTCCTCCCACATCCCCCTTATACGTCCTTATACTCCTCATATTCTCCTCGTCCACTGATACTCCTCCATACTCCTTCTACCCTGCTCACCTCACTCTGGTCCCTAGTGATGAATGTGTGTGTGTGTGTGTGTGTGTGTGTGTGTCCTCCTGTTAAGAATACGCGGCTTTGAAGTCCTGGAAAGGAATGGTGGGGGGGAGGGGGGAGAGGAGGATTACACAGGATTACACAGGAAAGCAAACAGCAACAGACCTTATGGTCCTTTCGAGGCTGCTTGTTGGAGAAAACTATGACTACAAGATCTAACTCTACATGTTGAAGGATAAGGATAGTAAAGCAAGAAGGCTCCCCCCACCACCAAACCCTCCAGGAAAAAGTGAGAAAAACCACCATGCAGCATGGAAAAACTGACAT
>NC_136982.1:32794433-32861231 GCF_032717465.1 Coenobita brevimanus
TGACACTCCTTCTCCCTTCCCGCACACTTTCCCTCTCCTTTCCCCTCCCTTACATTTTCCCCCTCCTGTCACCTCCCTTACACTTTCTCTTTCCCCTCCCGTGCCTCACACTTTCCCTTTCCCGTCCCCTCCATCTTACTTTCCGTACCCCTTCCTCACACTCCACTTCTTCCTTCCATTTCCCTCCCGACGCTCCCTTCCACTTCCTCATCCTCTCCCTCACTCTGCCAGCAAACCCCCTCCGTCACATTCCCTCTTTCCCTTCACTCTTTCAGTATTCCCTCTTTCCTTCCTTCCCTTACTTTCCCTCCCTTGGTTAATCCTTCACTTTCTCACAGTCTGTCCCTCCTTCACAACCTCCCTCCGTCCTTCACTCCACCACATTTCCTTCCTCTTTCCTTCTAAGACATTCCACCTCTCGTTCCTGGCTCCACACCCCCTCCCCTCCCTGTCTATCCCCGCAGTCAGTATGCCAGCCACACAGAGCTCCAGTTGTGTGTGTGTGTGTGTGTGTGTGTGTGTGTGTGTGTGTGTGTGTGTGTGTGTGCCACTCACCCGCTTCCTGCACGCTGGTAGGCAGGCAGGCAGGCAGGGAAGTAGGGGGGAAGGGTGGAAGAAAGAGATTGGAGAAATGAGAGAGAACTTGTCCGAGGGATACCGGTACATGATAGCAGGGAGAGAGTAAGTATAGGAGGGAGGGAGGGAAGTAAGAGGGAGTTTGGGAGTTTGAAGGTGATGTAATGGGGAGGGATTATAAGAGGGAGGGAATGAGGAATTGTAATAGGGAGGGATTATAAGAGGGAGGGAGGAAGGGGTTGTAATAAGGAGGGATTATAAGAGGGACGGAGGAAGGGGTTGTAATAGGGAGGGATTATGGGAGGGAGGGAGGAAGGGGTTGTAATAGGGAGGGATTATAAGAGGGAGGGAGGAAGGGGTTGTAATAGGGAAGGATTATAAGAGGGAGGGAGGAAGGGGTTGTAATAGGGAGGGATTATAAGAGGGAGGGATTATGGGAGGGAGGGAGATAAAGATAAGTGTGAAGAAGGAAATAGTGATGGATCAGCAAGAGGAAGAAATTATAGGAAAGTGGGAGGTAGAGATATGTTTGAGGGAGGGAGCGGTGGATAGTAGTAGGGAGGGAGGTAATGATGAGTGGAAAGGAAGGAGGAAGGAAGGGACTGCAACAGGGATTATGAGAGAGGAAAGAGGGAGGGATTGTATCAGGGAGGGATGTTGTGATGGGCGTGAGAGAGAGAGAGAGAGAGAGAGAGAGAGAGAGAGAGAGAGAGAGATTATAGAAATGAGGGAGGAATTGAGTTTCTTTTTTTTTTTTTTTTTTTTTTTTTTTTTTGAGTAAGGGATTAATTGAGATAGGGAGGGAGGGAGAAATTGTAAGTTTGAGTGAGAATTTGTAGGAGAAAGAAAGAAGTCGGAAGAACGGTAAAGATGAGGAAATGAAAGAAAGTGAAGGGTGGGATAGCTACAAGGAGAAGTGGAAGGAAAGGAAAGAGTAAGGTAGGATTCGAAGAGAAAATGACGGGAAGGGAAAGGTTAGAAGAACAGGGGAAGGAATGGGAAGAAGAGAAGATGGTGAAAGAAATGATGGAAAGAAAGGGAAGGAGAGAAGAGAATGCAAGACGAAATTGGAACTGAGGGGAAGAGGAGGGGAGGATTGGAAGATGATGGAGAGACAGGGAAAATGGGAAATAAAGAAAGGAAGGGAATAGGAGGGAATGAAAGGGAAATATAGGAACAGAATGGAAGGTGAAGGGAGAGAGGAAGGGAATAATTGTGATGGGGAAGGGTGTGGATTGAAAATATATTTATATAGCTGAGGTGAAAGCGGAGCAAGTGAGTCGGTGAAAGCAGGAGAGAGAGAGAGAGAGAGAGAGACAGGAGAGAGAGAGAGAGAGAGAGAGAGAGAGAGAGAGAGAGAGAGAGAGAACTGGAATAAGAAAGAAACAGACGGAGTGAGTGGGTGAGTGAGACTGAAGAGGGGAGGGAGAAATATGAATAGAGTGAAAAATATTGTAGAGGATAAACAGAGAGATGAGGAGTGGTATTGAATAGTGAGGGGAGAAGCGGACTTGAAATCAGAGGGGAAACTTAAGGACATGAGACAATAAAGGGAAGATTAGTTAATTAAGACAAATAACAGGGAGAGCCGGAGGTAGGAAAGTAAATGAGGATACACGAATGGAAGATGTGAAGTTGGTGTTTATTTCTGAATTTTGACGATTTTATCTATTTTACCGCCATGACATATTAATGACGATGTGTCTGTGTATCTGTGTAAACCTTTGTACCCGGTATGTGAAAAAATAAATCCTATGTATTCTTGATCCGATTTGGTTGTAAAATGTCACGAGTCATTATGTGTGGTGCTGGAAAGAGGTGATTAATTTTGGTGCAGGTGGATCAAAAGTTAAGGTCAGGGGTCAAGGTCAGAGGTGTGATGGCTGCGGTGATGTGCTCTTTGGCCACTTTTGCTCTGGTTCTCATTTTATTCCTGTTACCTTCGCAAGATTTTATTTAACTTTGTGGACACCTCTCTCCTTTGAACTCCTTCACTGTGAAGAGTTTCCCAAAGGTAAATAAAATTGTCAGGTGACAGCAAGTATATTGCAGGCAAAATCCATCATTGAACCGAAGGGAATAAAGGAAATTGACAAAGAGAACACACACACACACACACACACACACACACACACACACACACACACACACACACACACACACACACACACACACACACACACACACACACACACACACACACACAGGAGGCAGTTAAAGGGATTAGTATTTTCAATGTTTGCATCAGACTCCATCTTACTGTATATGTCTGTCTGTCTCTGTCTCTCTCGATTTCCATCCATCTATCTCCATGTCTGTCTGGAAATTCTTTAGCCATCTCATTCTGTCTGTTCGGATATGTCTGTCTTATCCATCCAGTCCATCCATATAAACATCTGTCTGTCTTTGTCTGAAATTCTCTCTCTCTCTCTCTCTCTCTCTCTCTCTCTCTCTCTCTCATAAATAAGCCTTTCATCTTCGCCATCGCTGTGTAAATATATTCATCGAAAGCAGGCCACACTGAATATAGGTACGTGTTGTTGAGGCTTTGAAAAGCGAGCTAAAGATTAGAGGTTTAGGTTGTGGTGTGTGTGTGTGTGTGTGTGTGTGTGTGTGTGTGTGTGTGTGTGTGTGTGTTTACCTCGCCTGGACGGACTCCGGCGAGGTATTGTTTTTGGTCGTTTCTTTCTTTGTTTCATAGCAACTTTACGGAAAAGCGGCTAAATTAAATTACTTGAAACTTTCAGGATATTTGAGCACTGGTCCCCAAAGAAAGTGAGTAAGTTTTGGAGGTAATCGAGTGACCTTGAAAGGTCAGAATCAAGGTCACGGATTTTCATAGGGCTATAACTAGAAAACGGTTGAAGATAGAGATATTTACTGTTAGGAGCATATAGGAACTCGTAATATGGGCTTCCATTTGTCCTTAAGACCTTTGACCTTGAATGACCTTGAAAGGTCAAACTCAAGGTCACGGATATTCAGATGGCTTTAACTCGAAACTTGTTGGAGATAGAGATACTATTATCAACATGCAGGAAATCCCATATGGGTTTTTAAATGGTACCTTGACCTTTGACCGTAAGTGACCTTGAAAGGTCAAACTAAAGGTCACGGGTATTCAGGAGGCTATAACTCTTAAACTCGTTGAAGACAGGTATACTATGACCAAGGTATAGGAAGTCTCTTGTGGGCCTTCATTTGGCAGCATGACCTTTGACCTTGAGTGACCTTGAAAAGTCAAACGCAAGATCACAGATTTTCAGAGGGCTTGAAAACATTTGCGCCATTGCCTTAGACTTTAATCGTGCACTGACGCTAAATGGCAGAAACGAGTCAGTATTTAACAGCAATAAAATAACTGCTGTCAGGCGAGGTTTGTTGTGCCTGGCTCCACGTTTTTTGAAATAGTGTGATTTCTGGTCACTGAGAGTTAAGATGTGCTCTTAAAGTTTTTTTTTTTTTTTTTTTTTTTTTTTTTTTTTTCAAATATTTTAGTAGAAAGTACTACGACAGGTGAAAAATATAGAAAGAACCATGTTTAAGGAATATTTATACTCTGATCACATGATGGTTTCACGTTATATACAGTAGTAATATGCCTGAAGGGTTCCCAGGTGGTTCAGAATCCAGAGTAAGAAATGTGTGTGTGTGTGTGTGTGGCGGATTTAAGTATTAATATCGGAACCTGTATGGTATGGATGATACTACCCGTCATTCTGCTTCCTTATTTCTCCATCACAGTTCCCAAGCAGGCCTACCAGCTGAAGGGTATAGCCTTACGACGTATGGACACCACAAGGAAAAACAGAAGCTAATATCTGCTGTTGGATATTCATACTATGTAATATAATTCATGTTTTCCTAAATAATGCAGTCTAGTATAATATTGTTCCATGTTGTACAGTACTTGGTCTACCTATACAAGTACCAGCTTCATCCTGCCCATAGTTTATCTTAATGAGAAGGTACTTATTTGTTTCAGCAAGTTTTTCACGTCCATTAAGTGGAATATCTGGTGTACATGTTTACCAGATGCAGCTAAATCGTTCCGTATGGATTGTCCTTGGAATGTGTCTAGTAGAACCATTCTGTTATTTATGTCTGTGGTTAATTTACGCATAGTGAGGGATACCTGGGACGTGGCGCCTCAGATTTGACGGTGTTTTATACATGTGGTGCCGTGTGGTGGTGGTGGTGGTGGTGGAAATGTTAAGTAGCTGTGGTAGCGGTGACGTGGGGTGGTGGTGGTGTTGGTTGTGGTAGGTAGTTGTGGTTGTGGTTGTGAAAGGCTGTTGTGTTAGTGGTGGTGGTGGTCGTACTAGCATTGTGGTGAGAGTAACAGGTTTTATTGCAACACCTTATCAGCCAGCGGTGTCCTTAAAGAGATTTATCGCTCACCTCGTCGTCTCTCTCTCTCTCTCTCTCTCTCTCTCTCTCTCTCTCTCTCTCTCTCTCTCTCTCTCTCTCACACACACACACACACACACACACACACACACACACACACACACACACACACACACACACACACACACACACACACACACACACACACACACACACACACACACACACACACACACACACACACACACACACACTGTCCTTTTTTCTCCTCTTCCTTTCGCTTCACCTTACTCCCTTTCCCCATACATTTTTCTCCTCCCTCATCCCCACCTGTCTCCCTCTCATTCCAAACATTTCTCCCTCTCCACGCTCTGATCATATTTTTCTCCCACTTCGCCACATTCTTCTCATTCCTTTTCACCCTCTTCTCTCGTCTCCCCTCCTCTCGTCTCCTCTCCTCTCCTCTTTCCTCCCCTCTCCTTTCCTCTCGTATCTTCTCATCTTCTATTTTCTCCCCTCCCCTCCCTTTTCCACCTGCCTTAACACTGTCCCACTTCTCCTATATTCATCTTCCCCTCTTCCTGTCATCAGGTTTCCTCAATGTCCTTCACCACGCTCTCCCTCCCCACTTCTCCCCAGTCTTCTCGTCTTAACATATTCTATCTATTCTCATTTCTTTTCCCCTCTTTTCCTCTGCACACTTTTTGTCTGCCCTCATCTCTCTTTCCCCCTACCTCATTACCTCTCCCTTTCCCTCTTCCCCTCACACCTTTTCATTGCTTGTCATGTTTTTTTCGTTTCTCTCATCCCCTTTCCTCCTCTCTACATTCCTTTTCCCGTACATTTCTCTTCACCCCTCATCTCTCTTTTCTCCATTTCCTTTTCCCTCTCCCCTCTCCTATCCCTCTGCTTCGTCCTTCCTTCCCCTCCACCCCGATACGCCGTGTGATGACCCAGGCCGTGGATATTGAATATTTAATCACTACGGGAAATATTGCTGCCACGGAAGTATGATTGGTCAGACGGATGGAGGCAGAGATGGAGTGAGGATTCAGGGAAGGAATGGATGGTTATGAGATGATAATTTGTTTGATTTTGGGTGGATGAATTGATAGATGGATACATAAACGGATGGATATTGAACATTTAACTAACACTGGAGATGTTACTGCTCACGGAAGTATGAAAGGTTAGACGGTTGGAAGCAGAGATGGATTTGAGGAATTTAGGAGAAGACTGGAACCTGATGATTGGATACTTTCTTGGATGGATGGATGGAATGAGGGGTAAAGTGAGGGGAATGGAGGCTGATAGATTGATGGTTATGGAGGTAAAGATAAAGAGAGTGGAAATTGGAGATTGAATAATATATTTAGTATGTATGGATGGATTGGTGGATGAATGTATTGAGTAAGAGACCAAGACTGAGCTGATGATTGGTTAGATTTTAGGACTGATAGCTAGATTTTGGGACTGATAGCTAGAGTGATTTTAGAGGATGGAAGGTGAATATTGATTAGGCTAAAAACTTGGATGGATGGGTGGGTGAGTGTAAAGAAGGAGAGAAGGAAGGGTAATGAATTCGTCTGATTAGGCTTATTGTTGGATAGGTGGACAGGATGGATGGATGGAATATTTGCCAGTGAGCCAGCTGGTGATTGGATGCTCGGAGGGATGAAGGAATGAATGGATGGAAACAGTGGGGACTAATGAGTAGACGACCGGATAGCTTTATGGATGATTTGTGGGAGAAAAAGAACGGATGCTGATATGGCCTGGTGGATAGATGGATGGATGAATAGATAGATGGATAGAGGGTAAGAATGCAGGAGTTGATGATTGTATGTATGGAGAGAGGGAGGAAAGAAAGGTTGAGGAATAAGCTAGTGATAATTAATATTTCTGGGTGATTAATGGAGAGAGAGAGAGAGAGAGAGACAGAGAGAGACAGAGATGAATAATAGGATTCTCATAGGAAAGAGGATTGTATGAGAGAAGTGGGAGAAATGAAGGAACAAGTAAAAGTGACAGAGAAGGGATGATAAAGCTGATGACAAGGACGTGAAGGAAACTAAAAGGAAGCAAGAATGGAAGGAAGGGATGATGGATAGTTCGATAGACGAAGATATTAGAATATTGAGGGAAGGTAAATGGTGTAAAGAAGAGGTTGTTGGGAGAGGAGTGGACGTGCTGGTAAACGAGGAGGAAATGGGATAGGGAAGAGAGAGAACAATAAACAAAAAAAGGAAATTAAAAAAAAGAAAAGAAGATAGGAGACTACGAGTGAAGAGAGAAGGGAAGGGACAGGTGGAAGTGTGAAGGAAGAAATTAAGACGTTGATGAATGGAGAGGAATGGAAGGGGAGAGGCGGCAAGAGGCGAGAGTAGATAGGATTATTGTTTGAAGGGAGAGATGTGCGAGGGAAGGAAGATCATGCTAAAAAATATGAGATAGGTATGGGGGGAAAAGGTGATGATGAGTGAGGAGGAGGTAAGAGAGGGAAGAGAAAGGAAGGAAGGAGGAGAGCGGGAAAGGTTGAAGAAGTAAGGGATGCCCAAAGGAAGGAGGAGGGTGCGATAGAAAATGGGAGGAAATAAAGGGATTTGTGAAAATGTTAAGTACAGAATGAAGATGGCGATGACTGGTGGGGAAAGGAGAGGGAGAGAGAATGGATGGAGAGATGGACAGGGGGAACTGTGAGGGGAGGAGAAGTTAGAGGGATTGCTAGATGGGGAATAGAAGTGTTCGTGAGTGAGGAGGAAAGGAGGAGGAGGAGAAGGGTAGGAAGGAAAGAGAAGTGATAGATATAGGAAGGAGGACTGTACCATACAAGAGGAGAAAGAAGGAAAATGAAGATATATGTAGAGATGATCTGGAAGTAATGAAGAGGTTGATGAATGAGAATGGTATGAAGGAAGAATAGATGGATGTCTGGAGGGAAGTATGAGGGAAATACAATGGTGCCCCGAAAAAGTAATTGGTAGAAGAGAAATGGAGAGGAAAGAGAAGGAAGGTAGGAAGACGAGGGAATGAATAACTGAAGGGAAGGAATGGGAATTGTATGAGAAGAGAGGGATTAAAAATATGGTAATTAGGAAGAAAGGAAAAGACTGATACCGGTAAGTGAGAAGGAAAGGCAGTAGGAATGGAGGAAAAGAGGGGATACGCTCGAAGAAGAGAAGAATGAATACGTGAGGATTGTTTCAGAGAAAGAGAGTAGAGAAAAAGACAAATTGTATTCTGAGAGAAAACAAAATAGTTATGAGGTAAAAAAAAAAAAAGCGTGAATGAGTTGTAATGATAAAGAGAGAAGGAAGATGATGGATTGATGAACGGAAGAAACAGAGTGAAGGCTAGGGGAGAGAAGGATAAAGGAGAGAGAAGAGTAGAATTGTGGAACATGAAGGACGATGATAAAGGCAGAGATCTGGCAAAAGTCGGAGGTGTCAGCGTTGCAGCTTGGTGGATGGGAAAAGAAGAGAGGAAAGGGAGACTAAAAGAAGTATGTGAAAATAAGGAAAGTGGAGAAAATGAGGTGCAGCAGGAAAGATTGGGAGTACAGCAAGAAGGGAGAGAGAAATTGAAGGGAAAAAGTAATTAAAATGGCAAGAATAGAAGGGAAGAGTGATAGGGGAAATCAAGTGAAAGTAGGAGAAAAGAACAAAAGATGATTTTTAAAAGTGGAAGGATTGAAATGAAAGAGGTAAAAAAAAAAACGTGAAAGTATAGGATATAAAAAAGGATAAAATTGCGAAAAGACCTGAGATAACAAAAGCATAAAACTCACGCTGAATTTACAAGGAATAGAGTGGGAGGGAAAAGAACGAGGAGATAAATTACTGAGTGATATAAGGCAATGAAAGAGAAACAAGAAAATGGCGTTGAAAAGATGAAAGAAAGGGAGAGAAAGAGGAATAGGGAAAGCGATTGTGTGGGAGGCAGAAAGAGGATGAATTTGTGAAAAGTGAACATAGGAAGGAATATACTGTAGATGAGGGGGCGAAAACGAGAGAGAGAGAGAGAGAGAGAAAGGTATTATAGAAATGAGCCTTTCAGTCTGACCACACGTAACCATCAACTGACCTGAGAGGGTTTAGGAATATTTACTAGGCTATTGTTAACGCTCATTAGTAAAAATAGATTGTAAACATTTTTCTTACAACAGGGCTCACTAACATAAAAAAAAAAAAAAAAAAAAAAACTTACACTGACGGTTTCTTCCAGCTTTGAGGAGAGACCCCCCAAAGTGAGTGAGTCACAAATAAAGAAAATATGGCCGAAGATAAAACGTTTAGACGTGTAAAATAAGTGAGGGAAGCGAGGACAAAGTTGTGAGAGAAAACAGTAAGGAAAAAAAAGGTGGGCGAGGAGAGAGAGAGGTGTGTGTGTGGAATGTAGGCAGTTGTTTTAAAGTGTGAGGAGGAGAGAGGCGCCTGTCGAACAGCAGCACGAGAGAGAGAGAGAGAGAGAACTTGCACTACCTGTAAAGGAAGAAAAAGAGGGAATCGGAACTGAAAGGGTTTAGATAGCAAGAAAAAAGGGTGTAAAGCACAGAGAACTAGGAAGGAGAAGGAGAGAGAAAAAACATAGATACACGGAAGCAAAAATTGGCAGGCGTGATAGTTTTGGAAGAAGAGAAAAAGGATTGTCACAGTGGCCATAATCTTTTCAATCCAAGGACGTATTTTCAATTTCTCTTTACTCCAGACGATTTTATTGCAACGCGGTAGGAGTAGACGGTCAGCCCAGATTATTCTTAGTCTTATTATTTTTTTTTGTTTTTTTACTTTTTGCGAACAGTAGACCAGAATGTCAAGGTCACACGGTAAGGCCAGCGTAAGTAGTTTTGATCCGATTTAGACCAAACTTGGTGGGATGGTTGAAGGTAAGGCAAGGATGAAGTTGTTTGAATGTAAGAGCACGCAAAGATCAAGGTTAAAGGGTTGATCGTCTAGTTCAGTTTTTATTAGATGTGAACCAGACTGTGTGGAAGAATAAAGTTAGCCAAAATATAGAGGTTTGGTTGTGGGATCAGTATATCAAACGTCAGAGCCACGGGGCAAGGTCAGCTTAGTTTCTATTTGATATGGGCCAGCTTGGTGGATCGACTGAGGGTCATGCAAGGATAAGGTAATTCGGTTTGAGAAAAGCCTGTCAGAAGTCGAGGTCAGGGCAGAGTAAAATGTTTGACATTTAGACAAGTGTTGGGCGCGGGTGTTGTACTCCGATGCTTCTTGCTTGGTTTTGGAAAAGCGTTTCGTAGTATAGCGGGTAGATTTTGATTTAATAACCCGTTCATCATGAGGGGGGGAATAAGTCAGATAAAAAAAAGATTGAAGGTAGAACAAAAAAAAAATCGTTGCGGTGAACGGATTTTGTTTGATGTGAAGCTCTGGAATAGTAACATCTAGAACGCTAACCTTAAATCATCCCCCCACCCAGGGTTGGAAAAAATCACAGCTTTAAAAAAAAAAATAAATAAATAAAAAATCGATTGTTTTATTTAAATCAGACTTTTTTATATAAATCAGATTTTTTTTTTTTCCCAACCCGGTTTGTGCCTTTGGGAATTCTGTCAGAAGAGCACCAAAATGGGTCTTTTTTTCCTCCCACTTGCTGCAGTGCGTCCATAAGGCATGATTAATAATCATTGTTCAAATAAACAGACTTACAAAATTGAAAATAATAATGTGAATGGGAAGTGGGAGTAAGGCAGTGCACCACAGGCAGCACTTCTTGGTATGGGGAAGGTTACTCTCACTGTCAGATACTGAAGAAAGTTGCCAACTTGTCTTTTATATTTTGTCAGATTAAGATCATAATAATTAGATTGAACTATGTTACTGTGTATTCAAAGAAGAGGTTCATATGTTAACACTGAGTATAATCACATTTATTGTTATTGTCAAAGAGCCTTCTTTCCACTGTTTTTTGATATTTGCCTTGTAACAAAAGGCAGTCATTGGTGCCTGACTTGATCAAGATCAGTACAGAAAGAGTACTGGCCAAGCAGACTTTATGCATCTGCACAATACACATCCATCACATTCTCTGTCATCATTTTTACAGTATTTAAAAAAAAAATCCATTTTGATTAAAATAATGGTTGTTTTTACTCTGATGTAAATCGATTTAAATCACATGATTTAAATTATTTGATTTAAATCATAACAACCCTTCCTCCACGTCAACACTCCCAACCTCCACACCCTCTCCGTCCGAGGGATGAAGGGGTTAAATAGCCCTGAAGTCCAGGGCAGTAACCGCTATACTCATTTCATCCTAACTTGGCCCAGATTTTCGTCCTTTTGCAGCTTATTTCACGTAGGTCAGTGGCAGAATAAGACAATACTGTGGCTCTCTATCCTTCCCATAGTTCTTGTTTGTGTGACTGACGCCGTATTCTAGTGTTAGTCAGTTATTACAGCTGAGCATTCAAGACGGAGAGACCGCAGTTTTTGGCTGTGTTAAAGTGAAAAGCTTATAGTACAATATCCTCTTTTGCCTACCTTCATTGCATTCTCTCTTCCCTCTCCCACCCTCTTCCCCCCCTTGTCCCCACTTTCCTCTCACACCTCCCTGTCCCCACTCGCGTCTCTCCCCGCCCCTCTTCCCTCATTTTCCCCTTTCCTTCTTTACTTCAACCCTCCACTTCCCACTCCCTCTATCTTAAGGCGGAAGGGGTTGAATAGCTATTATAGTCCACGATATTATAACCAATACACTAACTTCTTCCTCCTTCCCCTCCTGTTTTTCCCACTCCCTCCTCTTTCATCCTCCCCCCCCCTTTCCCCTCTCTCCTCCCCCCCCATTCGTCCCAACCCCACTCTCCCCTCCTCCCCAGGCCAGGGTTTTCAGTTAATGGGAGAATTTGTTGGTTTATGAACAGGTTTTGTGGATAATGTTTTGGTAAAAATTAATCAGGACTGAATTGTCTCTCTCGGATTTTTACACAGAGAGCCAAAGTTTGCCTGATTCAGCTTTAGGTCATGAGTCACTGTTTGCTTATCTGTTTGTCTGTATATTTCTGTTTGTCCATCTCTAGCTGCGTATCTGTCTGTTAATAATGTATCTGACCATCGGCATCGATTATAATCTGTTCTGATAATTCATTTTGTGTGTATAGTTGTATATAAGAGTAGCTACACCGTATATATCCTGTGAGGGGCAGGTCGACAAAGGAATCGTCATGCATCTTCATCCTTTCTAACGAACCCCACCTCATTTTCTGGCCTGTCTTGCGCCTCCACCTCGTTCTTGATCTGCATTTGCTTCCAGGCAGCCCCACTCAAACACCTTGCTGGTCAACTGGCCCTTTTATTGTAATAGGCCAATCCCAACGAATGTACACGGCGTCAGAATTTTAATTGAAGGGATAAGGTAAATAGTAGCCATCATTTGTCCCTTCAGTACGAGGGGTCTCCTAAGCTGAATATAATCGTCCAGTGGTAGCAAGATTCAATTAGAGACACATCATAACAAAGATGTTTGGAAAAATTACATTATTTCTAAACCAGTGAAATTCAGTCTAGTTTCCAGCCATTCCTTGCGTCTGTCAGTATTTTAACCCGTTAACGTGAGTTCCTTCCTGAAACGAGTAAGAGCATCCGTGGTTACTAACAGTACGCTGTACAGAGCGGCATTGTACTGAAGGGGTAATGGAAACTGCCGCTAAACTCATCACTTCTAATGCATTCCAGTTTTAGAGATGTTTCCTGAATTACATAAAATCGTATGGTGTTAACAAAAACGAAGTAAATGAGTTTTCCGACTGAAGGGTTAAGCATTTCTGTGTTCATGAAATATACTGATATATTAACATATCGGTGCCATAGTTAGTTCTGTCGTAGGTACTTGTGTGTGTGTGTGTGTGTGTGTGTGTGTGTGTGTGTGTGTGTGTGTGTGTGTGTGTGATGGTGACTGGCTGCAATTTAGTCATTATTTTTAAGATGATTAGTTGCCTTGTTACGCCTGATTACTTCCGCCATCTTGCACACCACACACTCTTAACTCAGTTCTCTGTAAATACCAGTCTGCCTGCCTGCCTGTCTGTCTGTCTGTGTGTCTGTCTGTCTGTCTGTCTGTCTGCATGTGTGTTAGTAATATGACAAAACTCAGTAGAGGGAAACGTTATTCAGTAGAGACCTCCACCTCAGTGTTTTTTTTTTTTTTTTTTTTTTCCCTAAACCAACCCATTGTTTCTGTGAGGACAAAATGCCACATAATGTAGTACCCGCTCCGTGACTCGGGACATCGGGGGAGGGGGACTTAACTTGTAAGGGAGCCCTGTGACCCAGTGAGCTCCATACGACCCCTGCCACCCTTTATGATGCATCTGGCGACCCCTTTTGGAGTTGTGACCTTGATTTAGACCTGGCTTGGATGGTGGAAAGGGCCTGAGGGTAAGGGAAATAAATAATACGGTACGAAAGATATTCAGTTTATACTGGTAGACAGATGGAAGTTGATAAAAATTAAGGGAAAAACGAGTAACGTATAGTAGGAAAAGAGAAAGATGATAAACTTGTGTGTGTGGGGGGGGATTGGTTGAGAGTGCTTGAGGGTGGGGTAAAGAAACTGTAAGTGCGTGTGTGGAGGAATTGAGATGGAAGAAGAATGCATTTTCCATATTCAGTGTCTCAGAATCGAAGACAATATGGATTCAACAAGCCTCCGGATATCACCAGCCTCCCCCCCCCCCCAGCGCTCTCTGTCTGTCTGTCTGTCTGTCTGTCTCTCTCTCTCTCTCTCATGTTATTGTTTCCGCTGAGCGTATTAAGGTATGTCGGTGTTGTGAGAGTGAATAATTGTTGTGTTGCGAGAATTGAATGTTTTGTTGTCAGAGTGAATGAGTGTGGTGGTGTGAGAGTGAGTGTTGTGGTGTGAAAGTGAGCGAGTGTTATGTTGAGTTGTGAGTGTTGTGTTGCGAGAGTGACAATGTTTTGCTGTGAGAGTGGGTGAGAGAGTGTGGTGTTGTGAGAGTGAGTGAATGTGTTGTGAAAGTGAGTTGTTGTGAGTGAGTGTGGTGTTGTGAGAGTGAGTGTTGTGATGTGAGTGGGTGTGGTGTAGTGAGAATAATTCGGTGTGGTGTTGTGAGTGAGTGAGGCGTTGTTAGTGAGTGAGTGAGTGTTGTGTTGTGTTGCATTGTGTTGATGTTCATTGTGAGACGAGAGAGGTGTTGCATAGCACTGCCCACTAAACCATTGTGTGCCAGTCTTCCCAGCTCCCTCCCCCCCATCTCTCTCTCTCTCTCTCTCTCTCTCTCTCTCTCTCTGACGTAAATTGTGTAGGTGATAGTATTATATTATTCCGTATGTAGTATACGTTTTCCCGTGCCGGTAAATTATATAACCTGCAGGCCCTGCAGTATTGTATTTTGCATGTGTAAGGTAATTACTTTTTCACCTGAATTTTACTCTATTGATTACTCAGATGCATTGTGTTGTGTTTTTATTACGTTATATTATTTAATATAATATTTTATTTTACTCTGTATGTGTAGTTCGTAAAAAATATAAATATTTGTATGTATCCATTATGTACAATGTTGAGATTGTTATATTTATTGATTATATTTCGTGAATATTGAATAGATTATTGCAGTTATTATGTTGTGTGTAGTCCATGTTCTTATGTATATTATGCAGACTTGGATTTTACTTTGGCCACTTAATTGTAAATTTTCTACATAATGATGTATGTTACTGTACTGTTGTTGGTAGTACAAATTATCACGTAAACAGTATAATTGTATTCGTATTTACTGTGCCACAGTGGCAAGCGTCTATATGTACGGTACTGTGCCACAGTGGCAAGCGTCAATATGTACGGTACTGTGCCACAGCGGCAAGCGTCTATTTGTACGGTACTGTGCCACAATTGCAAGCGTCTATACGTACGGTACTGTGCCACAGTGGCAAGCGTCTGTATGTACGGTACTGTGCCACAGTGGCAAGCGTCTATATGTACGGTACTGTGCCACAGTGGCAAGCGTCTATATGTACGGTACTGTGCCACAGTGGCAAGCGTCTGTATGTACGGTACTGTGCCACAGTGGCAAGCGTCTATATGTATGGTACTGTGCCACAGTGGCAAGCGTCTATATGTACGGTACTGTGCCACAGTGGCAAGCGTCTATATGTACGGTACTGTGCCACAGTGGCAAGCGTCTATATCTACGGTACTGTGCCACAGTGGCAAGCGTCTATATGTACGGTACTGTGCCGCAGTGGCAAGCGTCTATATGTACCGGTACGGTACTGTGCCACAGTGGCAAGTGTCTATATGTACGGTACTGTGCCACAGTGTCAAGCGTCTAAATGTACGGTACTGTGCCACAGTGTCAAGCGTCTATATGTACGGTACTGTGCCACAGTGGCAAGCGTCTATATGTACGGTACTGTGCCACAGTGGCAAGCGTCTATATGTACGGTACTGTGCCACAGTGGCAAGCGTCTATAGCCTATATACAGTAGTTTCTTTTTTCCGGTTCATTACCGTCTACATTTTGTTGCCTAATGTGATATGTAGCAGAGATTTACGTTTTAAATATATTTGGGGACGGGACGAGTGTAAATTTATTTAAAACAAGTTATGTCCAACAGTTTTTTTTTTTTTTTTATCTAAGTTTTGTAGCATAGATTCTTGTTTTGTAATGTTTTGGGGGATGAGATAGCAAAATTTATTCCAAAGAAGTTTAATAGCTTGTAGATAATTATATGTTTGTTTTTCTGCATTGTGTTGCATTGATTGACTTCTACGTGTTAGTGGTTGTGTTCTTTTGTGATGTACTTCGTGATTATATTGGCTGCCAGAAATAGTGTTATTCTTGTGGATATTTATTGTTTTTTGGGAATGTGTTTTGTTAGTTGCTTATTTGTTTCGAGGAATGTGTGTTGTAATTGTTAATCCATCCATCCATCCATCATCCAGTCCTACGTTGCCCCATGAGAAGCGTAGGAGCCAGGGGCTAGGCAAGTTGGTCCTGACATTTAAGATGAGAGTGACCTGCCTCATTTATCCCTGAGTGGCATTCGACTAAGCTGTAACCTTCCGTAATGGAGATGTCCACACCTCCAGTGCATCATAAAGGACACCACATTCTTCTTCTTCTTCTTTTCCTCCTCCTTTCCCAGAAGCGCTGTGCTGTGCATTGATTTTTTTTTTCTTTTTTTCAATGTTGGCCCAGGAATGTTGTATATTGTCTCTGCTCTTATTTGTCGAGAAATGTTTTGTTCCTTTTTGTTTATGTGACCGTTCATTTACTTCTTGGAATGTAGTGTGTTGTAGCAACTTCAGTATTTTTAACACTTCGGTGTTTGTATATTTATCGTCGATAAAGCGTATTGCATAGCTGACTGTGTTTTATTATTTGATTTGAAAGTGTCGTGGTTCGCATCGGAATAGTGAGTGATGGTGATGGTGAAGTGGATTATGTGATGGTGAATTGTTTGTAGGTAAGATGAGTGAACGTGATGGTGAAGTAGGTTATGTGACGGTGAATTGTTTGTAGGTAAGATGAGTGAACGTGATGGTGAAGTAGGTTATGTGATGGTGAATTGTTTGTAGGTAAGATGAGTGAACGTGATGGTGAAGTAGGTTATGTGATGGTGAATTGTTTGTAGGTAAGATGAGTGAACGTGATGGTGAAGCGGGTTGTTATGTGATGGTGAATTGTTTGTAGGTAAGATGAGTGAATGTGATGGTGAAGTGGGTTGTTATGTGATGGTGAATTGTTTGTAGGTAAGATGAGTGAATGTGATGGTGAAGTGGGTTGTTATGTGATGGTTAATTGTTTGTAGGTAAGATGAGTGAACGTGATGGTGAAGTGGGTTGTTATGTGACAGTGAATTGTTTGAAGGGTAAGATGAGTGATGGTGAAGCGGGTTGTTATGTGGTAGGTCTCCATATTATAATTGCAAATCATACTAGATAGATAGATAAATAGATAGATAGAGAGACAGATAGAAGCAGGAAGTCAAATGATGAGAAGGTGTTGTGTCTGCGAGAATCGAGCAGTGCTAAGCATGCTTACACACTCTTAACACTGAGGAAAGCTGACGACAGCGGCCAGTAAGGAGATGATGCAGTTAGCTGTCAGCAGTCCTCTCGTGAACAAAGATCTAGTCCACCCCTGCTATACCAGAATTTAGGAAAGAGAGCTCAGACGGAGATTAGCCACCGAACAGGCTAGACAGAAGGAGACAAGCGACCCTAGAGAGAGGTCGAGACGGAGATTAGCCTTAGAACAGGAAGAGAGAGAGAGATAGCGAGACAGGGAGGTAGCTACCCAGGACTTATACTATTATACCTGTTTAATATTTCCAAGACAAATAAAAATAGTCCCATACTATTCTTTACCTCTCCCGTCACTACATGACATCTGGTGGGGAAACTACTACAAGATATAAAAGCCGCTCGACCACAAGTCTAAAATATACGCCTCTACAAGCAAATACAAAGTCGCTGCTTTATGATACAAAGTCTTTATGACAGTTATGTGATGGTGAATTGTTTGTAGGTAAGATGAGTGATGGTGAAGTGGGTTGTTATGTGATGTTGAACTGTTTGGAGGGTAAGATGAGCGATAATGTGAAGATGATATGAGTGTGAAGCCAGGCTGCATGTGCTTGAGAGTGAGTGTGATGGTGAGGTGAGAGTGAAGATGAGGTGGGTATGATGGTGAGTGGGTGTGATGTGAAGTGTTTGATAGTGTGTTGGTGCTTGGATTTGATGTGAAGTGTTTGATAGTGTGATGGTGCATGGATGTGCGTGGATGTGATGTGAAGTGTGTGATAGTGTAATGTAATGGTGAGGTGACTGTGAAGGTGAGGTGTGTATGATGGCGAGTGGATGTGAGGTGTAGTCTGTGATAGTGTGATGGTGAGATGAGTGTTGAGTGACTGTGAAAGTGAGCTGAGTATGATGGTGAGTGTGATAGTGAGTGAGAGTGATTTTGATGATATAGTGGAGGTAAATGTGTGTGATGAGTGAATGCGATGGAGAGTAAGCGAGGGTGAGAAGAGGGATAGTGAGTGTGTGATAGGGAGTTGACTGAGAGAATGAGGGTGTGATGAGTGAGAGTGAGGTAAGGTGAATAAGAGTAAGAGTGACAGTGTAGTAAGGTGAGTGAGGTGAGGTGAGTTGGAGGATAGGATTAGCGTGAGTCGGTGTCTAATTCCAGGATCAGTGGCAGTTTGTTATACCAGAGAGAGAGAGAGAGAGAACGAGAGAGAGAGAGGAAGGAAAAAAGCACTTTCATTTCCAACTCTACATGTTATTGCCGTTATACCCGGAACTGAAACATAAGCCTCTTTTCAAGAAATCTTTTCTTTTTACCAACTCAATACTAATGGCGTCTTTTTCTATATTTTTTTCATCCTTACTCTAAAGTATTTTATGTAACCAATGAAGAGAGAACGCTTTTGTAAACTGTAGATTTTATCATGTTTGTACCTGGAACTGAAATATGTATAGCTCTGTTCTAGAAACTAACATTTTTAGCACTTTTGTTACGATGACTTCTATGATTTTTTCGTTTATTATTGCTGACATTAGACGATTATTGTCAGCTAACGAAGAGCCTCTGGCAACAAATACTAACCCCTTCAGTCCATTGACTTATTTTTTCCCTCGGTGTTGTTAGCTGATTACCCGCGAGCGAGCGAAACGATGTTTACAGTACGTTCCGCCGAAAAATGAACGGCCCGACGCGACACGGCCTTACCACGATGGTTTTCAGAAGCTAATAACTTTTTTACTGTGTGAGATACAGAAGAGATTCCTTCAGCAGGTAGTAGATAAATTCAGTTCTGTTTTTAGCAATGTATGTATTCATGAGACCCAGTAAACCCCTTGGAATCCCAGCTTTCCAAGGGAATGTACCGAGGGCCTCAGTTGACATGAAAAGCCTCACTTAGACGTGTGAAGACAACAATACTAAAAAAATGAATAGGTCCTCGGGTGGATGGGGTTAAACTCATGACAACAACTCTTATAGTGAAGGGGTTAATAGTCTTAAGAAGGCTATGGTGTTTTTAGCTTTTAGTGCCGACGTAGTTTGCTTTAAAAACACCGTATATATTACAGGCTGGATACAGTTGACTCTGAGAGGTACTGCCACCAGAGTGAAATGTGTCAACAAGCATGATAGTCTGCCATTATAAACATAGAGATAGTGAGACATTGTGAGGAAGCATGAGATGATGTGAGGAAGAGTGTTATTGTAATGTGAATAAGAATGAGATATTGTGCATCACACTACTCCAGAAAAATAATATTCTCCAGTTTTACTTATTCCTTCCCATCCATGGCTTCAGATTCACTCTGCCTCCTTCCTGACACTATCTCACCCTTTTTGTCTCATTCTGCTTCATAGTTTCTCCCAGATACTACGACATGTAATCTGGCCTCATCCTTCCTTCTCCTATCCACCTAACACCGCCCCACAGTATCTGATACTACTCTGTAATTCCTCAAAGACTCTACAGTACCATACCTCTCTCCGCCTCACCTTGTCATCTGAGTCACTCAACTCTCTGCCTTACACTGCCTCACTCTGTCTCATTATACGTCATAATTCTTCCTATACAACCTGGCCTCTCCCTGCCTCACCTTTCATTCTGCCTCCCCCTACCCTCTGCTTCACCCCTGCCTTGCCTCACTGTGCCCTATACTGTTCCATAATTATTCCTCCAAGACATTACAGTAATTATCCCTCCCAGATATTGCGGTACCTTGACTTCCTGTCTCACCTAATTTCCTGCGTCGCCCTACTTCCTGCGTCACCCATCTTAATCCTACTTTCATAATAATTTCTCTCAGATACTGCGGCACCTTTACTTGACTCACCTTTCATTCTCCCCCACCCTGCCTATTCTCTTTGCCTTCTGCCGCACTCTTCTTCCTACCTCACTCTGCTTAACACTAATCCCTCCCAGACATTACGACACGTCTCCCTGCTTCACCATTCATTCTGCCTCACCCTGCCGTCTTTCTCACCCTACCTTGTATTTCACACTTCTTCCTTCTTCACCCTTCCTAACAGTAGTACATAATTCCTCCCAGACATTACGGTACTGCGCCCCGTCTCAAACCCCCCTCCTTCCCTGCCAGTGATTATGGTGGTGGTCTGGTTATTATGCTAATGGTAATGATCCCTCAGCCCTTGTTGGTAGGCAGGTAGGTAGGATAAGCAGGTAGGTAGACAGGGTGAATAAGTTCGTTCTGTAGGTAAACATTTACACATGAGGTTTTCTTGTTGATGTTTTATCGTTGATGTTGATTTTTTGTTCGATGTCCTGTTGATGTTTTCTTGATTTATGTTGTTGGTATTTGGTTGTTGTTGGTTTTTATTGTTGAAATTGTCTTTATTTTTGTTGTAATTGCTGCATTGTTTTTGTATCGGTCTCTGTAGCCGTTGTTTAAGGCTCAGTAGGCCTGCCACGGACAACAGATGGCTCACACAGCCTTGTACGTCACCTTTGGCCACTGGTTAGTAATTCGCCGGAAAGATTCCAGTCAACTTACCTGGAATAGACGGATTGAAGTTTTGTACCAAGTTAACACACCCAGCTGAATAATAATGTCTGTCATTAGCTGCAGTACAATACTAGAGTTGTCCTAATCATGGGAGGAGTAATGATAATTGTGTACGGTATGTACAGTCGTCAGCATAAATTCGCTGCAAGTCTACTCGTGTGATGTGAGTACGTTTGTCTGGCAACAGTGTAAGGGGACTAGTTGCCACGTAGACTTTAATACACTATAACGACGTGTTTTTTAAAAGTGGTACAAGAGGCTGGCTAGAGTACAATATTACTGTATGTATACCGTATTTAATTAGTGTTAAAAAAAATGCAAGAGCTGACAGAATGTTATGAAACGACGTACGAGCGTAATACTCTGACATTCCTCATAACCGTGTCTAAACTCCCTTCCCCTCTCTCCCCCTTTCTCCTCCTGATGTCCCCCCACCCCTCCTTCCCCCTCCTACTCCCCACTCACGTTCATGCCTCTCCACTTTCTACTCTCCCCACTCTCTCTACCTTCATTCATTTATCCACGGCACTAACCCGACTGGCGCATCACAATTCTCTCGACTGTTTACTAAACCAATATTGTCCTGTTCCCAGTTACTCGAAATGCTTTAATAAAATGTATCCAAGGCTAATTACCAATATTCCTTCCTGTTCTAATCCCATTCTCACCCTCCCCGTCTAATTCCCACTCTTTTTATTCCAGTTGTCATTCTATTCTCCACCCCTTGTCACTACCAACAGCCGCTAGATACGGAAACGTTTGAAGTCTCGTTCTTGTGATGTATTCCTTACTGTGTGCGTGTGTGTGTGTGTGTGTGTGTGTGTGTGTGTGTGTGTGTGTGTGTGTGTGTGTGTGTTTAGTGAGCCTGGCAGTTGGTGGCTAATATTTCAGTAGGCAAAATTAAACAAACATTTGTGCCCATTCTTCCTACTTTCTCTCTCTCTCTCTCTCTCTCTCTCTCTCTCTCTCTCTCTCTCTCTCTCTCTCTCTCTCTCTCTCGTTCCAAGGAAAATGTTCCCTTCCTCCTCATACTGTTCACTGATTCATGAAGCGGGATCAGAACCCATCATGTTTCGAACTGCTGCATCAGGTTTGGAGTAAAGAGTGGGTGAAAAAGACTGAGGCATGGCAAGATACTCTCGAATGTAAGGAGCTAAAAGGTTACAGGAATAGACAAGAAATGGAGAAGAGTGCAGTTCATTACGTAGATCTGCGCCGTGGTTAAGAGAGACAGGGTGCGGAGAGAGGGGAGTGGAAATGATGGAGCACGGGTGGGTGGGGGTTAAGAGGTAGGATGGGGAGGGACATGGGGTGGGTACGAGGGAGAGAGCAGAAGTTTTATCACGCTACAACATTCTTCTGTCGTCTTTTGCTCATTTTTATGCTAATCAGCTATTAAGACTATTGCATTCTGGGCAATTTACAGCACTAATTCTTACAAACACGTCTTTAAAGCGTATAAAGGCCTGTGTGGCAACTAGTTCCTATACACTGTTGCCAGACAAAACAACCACATCACACGACCAGGCTTGCAGCGAATTTGTGCTGACGACTGTACAGTCTTATGGCCTACTCTCAACAGAATTGTCTGGCGTTAGTTGGAATAGAATACCAAGAGTTATACCGACCATGAGCGGGTTAATTAAAGTACAGCATAAATACATATTTATTACATTACGATTCCCAGTTTGATAAATTCCGTTGCATATCATGATGAAATAAGGCACAGTGCAGCTGCGTCAGTAGTTCTGTTACGCCGCCACGAAGCTGTGTGTAAGCCTGGTGAAACCTTGCTAAATTAATCAGTGATATTCAGACGGGCTGGAAGGACTGTAATCTCGCTGCACTAAGTCACTTGCCTTTCATCTGACGGAACCGGACCACTCCCACTACTTATTATATACTAATTTGTTGTTGCATGAAATCCGACGAACATTAGTTTTGAAGTAGGAGTGAGTCTTATCGGTAACTAGTCATGTCAGTCCTCCAGTCTGACCACACTTTACCATCAGCTGAGCTGCAAGAGGTTAGGGATGCTTGTCAGGTTAGAGTAAACGTACTATAATGTACTTGGAACCCCAGACGTGTAAACTGACGTTTGGCCACAAGTGTTTCTTTACCCCGAGGTACGACGTTCAAAAAGTTGCATTCCTTCAGCAGAATGAAATGAATGTCAGGGAAGTAATGTATTTCTTCACTAGAATGGTTTTGAGTGTGAAAAATTATAGACCCACATTTTAGTGAAGCTAATTTCCTCACTAAAATTACCTATTTTCCACTTTACTCAGGCTACCACCTTCGATGAAGTGAATTTTACAGATGATACTTGAATGTCTCAGTAGATTGAGTTTGATAATGAAAAAGTCCGTTGAATAAGCCTGATGCCAGTCGACAGTATAATACTTGAATAAAATAGGTTTGACAAGGCTTGTCAGTAGTACAGAACTGTACGCTTTAATTCAAATGAGACAAGGAGTAGTAAAAGAGGAAATACAAATCCTGTGTTGTTACGTAATAGTCATGTATGTGGCCGTATTGTTAAAACTGAGTACGTGAAGGGGAAGGAAAGCCCTAGATTTTGACACTTGTTTATGGGATGCTTGTGATTACTTGATCCCACATTACAAAGTACAGTCAGGCAGGGTATAGATAAAGCAGACACGTTCTGTCTTCATCAGGTGCTTCAGAAATTATTGTTAAAGACGAGGCTCTTCCACACCATCGTCATCACGGTTTTGACCATTTTTGACAGAGGACTTATTTGTCAATGTAACGTATATATCCCAGAGTACATCAGTGAACCTCATTGTAATGTATATATCCCAGAGTACATCAGTGAACCTCATTGTAATGTATATATCCCAGAGTACATCAGTGAACCTCATTGTAATGTATATATCCCAGAGTACATCAGTGAACCTCATTGTAATGTATATATCCCAGAGTACATCAGTGAACCTCATTGTAATGTATATATCCCAGAGTACATCAGTGAACCTCATTGTAATGTATATATCCCAGAGTACATCAGTGAACCTCATTGTAATGTATATATCCCAGAGTACATCAGTGAACCTCATTGTAATGTATATATCCCAGAGTACATCAGTGAACCTCATTGTAATGTATATATCCCAGAGTACATCAGTGAACCTCATTGTAATGTATATATCCCAGAGTACATCACTGAACCTCATTGTAATCTATATATCCCAGAGTACATCAGTGAAACTCATTGTAACGTATATATCCCAGAGTACATCAGTGAACCTCATTGTAATCTATATATCCCAGAGTACATCAGTGAACCTCATTGTAATGTATGTATCCCAGAGTACATCACTGAACCTCATTGTAATCTATATATCCCAGAGTACATCACTGAACCTCATTGTAATCTATGTATCCCAGAGTACATCACTGAACCTCTGTTCTTTCTTGCCACTCCAAGACATCCACCACCATAAATCCTGACTCCTTCGGTCCTCCCCGCTCTTGGTCCTGTGCTGATTTAGCTAAGTACAGGGTTACAATGTACTGAGGGGATGTAGTTAAGTACAGCGTTACAATGTACTGAGGGGATGTAGTTAAGTACAGCGTTACAATGTACTGAGGGGATGTAGTTAAGTACAGCGTTACGATGTACTGAGGGGATGTAGTTAAGTACAGCGTTATAATGTACTGAGGGGATGTAGTTAAGTACAGCGTTACAATGTACCGAGGAGATGTAGTTAAGTACAGCATTATAATGTACTGAGGGGATGTAGTTAAGTACAGCATTATAATGTACTGAGGGGATGTAGTTAAGTACAACGTTATAATGTACTGAGGGGATGTAGTTAAGTACAGCGTTATAATGTACTGAGGGGATGTAGTTAAGTACAGCGTTATAATGTACTGAGGGGATGTAGTTAAGTACAGCGTTATAATGTACTGAGGGGATGTAGTTAAGTACAGCGTTATAATGTACTGAGGGGATGTAGTTAAGTACAGCGTTATAATGTACTGAGGGGATGCAGTTAAGTACAGCTATATAATGTACTGAGGGGATGTAGTTAAGTACAGTGTTATAATGTACTGAGAATATGTACTGTAGTCTTTTATGTTTCTCACGCCGCCTTTGTGTTGTATAAGTTGTGTCACTGACTGCTCACCTGCTCTGAATCAGTTACTGTGAGGTGTAATTATGATTTTTCTTACTTTCATGTTTACACCACTATTCCTGGCATCACCACTTCCTCATCATGTCATTTGAATTACTGCTTATCATCATAATCTTTATTTCACCACCACCACATCAAATATTCACCACCATTGTCTCCACCATCACTACCACTGTTATTACCACTGACACAAATACAACCACTAGGTTCAATAGTACTGTTATCACCATTATAGCTATACCTTCGCTTACCAATCTACCATCCGTCACCAAAATTACCATTCAGCTCCAGTACTCACAACCACTGTTACCATCACCACTTCGGCAGCTGCTGTTTCCACCCACTGTTGTCACCATCACCACTTTGGCCCAGCTCGTTCACCTTCACCATTTTCATTTTCACTGCAACTTCCAGTCACTGTCACAACATCAACATTTGTCACCCCCATCACCACCAATCCTCCCCCTCCCCCTCCTTCTCTATTTCTTTTCTTTTTCTTCCCTATCTCCTTACCACTACTACCACTATTACTACTACTACCTCTACATCTACTTCTGCCTGTCTCTACTTCCCCTACCCCCACACCACCACCAGCCTCTCGCCCCTCCCCTCCCTTCCCACAGCCTACTCACCACCACTCCAGGTAACCTCCATCAGTACCAACTGTTTAACACAAACAGATTTTATGTCGCACAGTTTGCCTGCCTAATTAAACCAACTCTGGGTTGTGTGTTGACACTGGTTGTGGTTGTGGTGGTGGCTGTGGTTGCGGTTATGACTGGAGAGTGTGGTTGCTGAGGTTTTTGTGATGATTGTGGTTGTTGTGGTATTTGATGGAGTTTGTTGTAATGATTATGATTGTGATTTGCTAAAGTGGTTGTGATTGTTGAGGCTGTTATAGTTAGTATGGTTGTTGTGATTGTCGTTATGGTTGTGGTGTGAGAGTGGTTGTTGAAGTTGTGGTGAGTACTGGATAAGGTTGTTATAGTTGTGGTGGTTTTGGTGTGAGAGTGTGGTGGCTGTGGTTGTGGTGAGTGGTTGATCAGGTTGTGTTTTTAGTTTTATGGTTGTGGTGGTGATGGTCATTGTTGTGGTGTGTATAACTGTGGTAATTTTGGTTGTGGTGTGGTAACTGTGGTGAGCATGGTTGTGGTGGTTGTCGTGTGTTCGGTTGTGATGGTCGTGGTACCGTATGGTAGTGGTTAGTGGGATTGTAGTGAGAAAGGTTAGGATGATTGTTTGTTGTGATGGTTTTAGTTGTGGTGAGAGGAGCTGTGGTGAATGGTTGTGGTTGTGGTGAATGGTTTGTGAAAGGGGATGTGGTTGGTGTGATAATTGTGTTTGTGATTTATTAATTGTTGTTGTGGTAGCTGTGGTTGTGGGATGTGATTGTGAGTGTGGTTGTGGTTAATGATGGTGATTGTGGTTGTTATGGCTGGTTTGGCGATTGTTGTGGTTGTGGTGTGTGATTGTGGTGAGTGTCAATGAAGTGGATGTAGTTGGGGATGGTGGTTAGTAACTGAGATGAGTAAGTTGATTGTGGTGATTCTGATCTTGATAATGATTTAATAAGAGTATGTGTAACTCTTGATGAATGTGGTGAATGTAAATGATGATATCGATTAGTGTGATTCTTTGGAGGTTAAGCTAAGATGTAGACTGTAGTGATATGTAGTTAGTGATGATGATATAAGAAGGAATTATTGTGGTGACTGGGTGATAATTGTAAACGTTATTTTACCCATGAATATGATGATTGCAGGTGTGATTGTCTGGATTTGAGGTGGGAATTGTGGTAATGGTGAGATATCCTCGTTATTAGAGGCGGAAGCATTTCTAGGAATGGCTGTGTCCATCTGTCACTAACGATTTTCGGACGTGATGTGCTCTCCCTTAACGAAGCAACGCAACACAACACAACAGAGCACAACACAGTTCAGCTCAGCACAACACAACAAAGTACACCATACTACCCATTCACACCACACCTCACAAAATCACCTTCCCACAGACCACAGCACACCATACCATCCTTTCCAACCAGACCACACCACATCTAATCACCCTCTCACCCTACACCAAACATAATCACCCTCCCACACTACATCTCACAAAATCACCTTCCCACACCACACCACACAAGTCACCTTCCCACACCACACCACACCAAAGAATTAACCGAAGGAGGCTGAAGCTGCCGCATCTAGTATTTTTGTATTTGTTATCCTCTTACTGACTATTAAAGCCGTGAATGACAGCACCAGTTATACGTGGTGATGGTGTTTTTGGTTTGTGTGGTGAGCGGACGTGATTGTGACGCGGACGGTGATGAGAATAGCGGGTTTAATAATTTGCGTCATTACGGTATGAAAGGATACGGGCTATGACCGATAGTGGTGGCAGAGTGGTGGTGATTGTTTGATTGTTATGTGGTGGCGGAGTGATGGTGATTGTTTGGTGGTAGAATGATGATAATTGTGTTCGTTTTGGTGATGGTTGTGCTGTGACAGAGGGATGGTATTTGTGGTGATTTTGGTGATGGTTGTGTGGTGGCAGAGTGATGACAGTTGTGGTGGTTTTGGTGATCGTTGTGTGTTGCAGTGATGGTGATTGTGATGGGATGTGGGATTTGTTTGGGGCGATGGTGTAGGATGGGATTGTAGTGGGTAAGACAGAGGAGATGAAAATGGTAGTGGTTGTAGAGTAATATACTGGTTGTTTGTGTCTTGGTGTAGGGTGGGATTGTCGTGATTGTGATGGAAAAAGAATGGTAGTGGTTTGTGTAGGTTGTGTTTGGGTGATGGTGTAGGATGGGATTGTGTTGATTGTGGCTACTGACTGATTGGGTGATGGTGGCGGCGAAGTGACTGTAGGCTGATACGGGATTGGTCTGGTGAATCATGATAGATGGGATGGTTGTGAGTGTTGTGATGGTGTGTGCTGGTAGGGGGATTGGTTGGGTGTTGGTGATGGTAGAGGACAGCATTCCAGTGAGCCATCCATCCTTCCATCATCAAATCCTATGTTGCCCCATGAGGAGCGTAGGAACCCGGGGCTAGGCAAGTTGGTCTTGACATTTAAGATGAGAGTGACCAGCCTCACTCATCCCTGGGTGGCATTACGTGAGCAATAAACCCCAACCATCCCTTGGATATAAACCTGAACCGGCTCAATCCTGTTGGAGCGCCTTAATTACTCACTAAACCACCAGGTGCCATAATTTGGTTAAATAGTTACCACCCAGCAAAGTAAATGGTTTCCTGGTGTACAGGAAACCATTTGGCTTGTCATTCAGTGTGGAATCACCCATAGGCAGAAGGAAGAGGAAAGAATGAAGGAAAGAGAGACAGAAGAGGGAATGTAAAGTCACCCGTAGGCAGAAGGAAGAGGAAAGAAAGAAGAGAAAAGAAGAGAGGAACAGGCAGACACCCAAAGCAGCACTACATCCAGTGAGTGGATGGTGAGCGCCCCCACTTACCACAGATTGCAGTGATTATTGGGTGATTACACCCCCTCTTTTTTCTTCTTCTTGGTGTTCATGGATATTGGTGTTCTCGTTCTCCATACTGGCGCTCTTTGCCACGCTCATGCATTGTTTCTGGTCCAGTTGGCCTTAAAGTAACCCTGCATATATTGCACCTGAACCAGGTCTCTCAAGACGTATTTCGTAGGTTTTCGTTTAATGTCTTTGATACGATTTTATAGTCCCAAAACTGAAAGACGAGCGCAAAGCCACCAGGCACCGAAATAGCCATTTCATTACAGGCACATAATCTGTTCATCTTCAAATGCGGTGAGGGTACGGAGTCAGGATTTCGAATTGAATGTCTGTCATGTGATTCGCGTTTCTTGTGAGTTACAGATATAGGCGGAAATATGTACGTATTTACATATACAAAGGAAACGGGGAAATATCAGGCACTTGCTCGCAAGTAGATACATAGGTAAATAGGTAAAGTTAGATATATAGAATAGGTAAAGAAATAGTAACATATTTTATAGAAAAAGATTTAAAGAGATATGTTGATAAAGAGAACGATATTTAGACACACAGATTGTTGCTGACAAACTTCAGAAATATAGGAGGCGTAAACGGTGCAAACATGGCTGGTGCAGTTTATCGGGTCTACAGAGTTTCATTACAACCATGTTTTTTACCTTATTGTTTTTCATGCCTTTTAAGTGCATGTTTATGTGCCGGTGCGTACAAAGGCTTTCACAAAGGGTGTCATCTGGCTGGCAGTTTTAATTAAGAGTCCACCTGTCCACGGCCACGCGTCCCGCACACCTGGGCTGGTGCCTCGGGGGCTTGGTAGGCTCACTGATACCTCTGCATTACCGATTTGTTTTGCACAGCACACCTTAAAACACTTTCGGCACACCTTTCAGTCTTGAAATGTCATTTCAGTCAGATTTATACTCCTTTCAGAGTAGCTATCGCGCTAAGATGAATGATACTGAAGAGAAGTTAATTATGTAGTGATGTGATTGAAAGTGTTAAGAGAAATATTGTGACATGGTTTGGCCATGTGAAGAGAATGAAGGATGAGAGACTGGGTTGAAGAGTATATGTGAATGAGGGGGAGGAGGAGACCGGGGATGAGATGGAGGGATTCAGTGAAGAGATATTCGAATATTCAGAGAGGGGATGTGAGGTGGAGGGAGGGCAGTCAAATGGCAGAGGACAGGGTGACATGAAGACGATTTGTTTGTGGGCATTCCATACGGGATTGAGACTTCTGGATATGGATATGTAGTCGTCTAGGTTTTAGCCCTTCGGCTGAGGCGTTTATTTATTTTTTTTCCCACGTCACTGGTACGGTAGATACAGGGAAAAAAAAAAAAAAGTTTCCGAGAGCTGTTTTGATCCATTTTTGGTTAACCAAACATATTTAGATTTTAGACACACAAACTTCAATCTTTTCATCAACCTTTGAAAGAAACTGGAGGTCCGTAGGTAAGGTAAGTAAAGTTTGTGTGGATGGGATGGAGTTGGGTCGTCGTTCTTTCGTTCAGAGATTCCCAGCACCTATAGTCCAGGCCGGGCCATACATTAGCCCGGTCAGTGGGGGATAGGGGAGGATAGGACCTGGGGATTGCCCAGCGCACACGTCCTGTCTCCTGGCTGGCTTTGTGGTGTGTGTGATGGAGTTGGTGAGGGCGGGGTGGGGTGGAGCATTGCATGGAAAAACATGCCGTGCATGACATAGCAGGGCAGAGGAGGGCAAAGGATGACAGGACACGTCGGGATGGGACGGGACGAAATAGATAACTTAAAGTGGGGGCGGGTGAGGGGGAGGTGTCGGATCGAAGCCAGGTGAAGCAGTGGGGGTAAGGTGAAACAAACGGGGTGGTGCCTAGCGAGACAGGCGAAGGAAAACAGGACGAGGCAAGGCAAGACAAAGCAAAACGGGTCGGCGCTGGGCGGGGCAAGGCAAGCCAAAGCAAAACGGGGCGGGGCGGGCGTGTGGCCTGGGGGTGCACCTGGACCCACCGGAATAATCCAAGATAAACCAGACCTGTGGGTTAAAGCTGCCTGCTGCATGAATACTCGTATCTGCCATGACTACCCTCACCGCCCCTCCACCCCTCCCTCCCCTCACCGCCCCTCCACCCCTCCCTCCCCTCACCGCCTCTCCACCCCTCCCTCCCCTGACCGCCCCTCCATCCCTCCCTCTCTGCTTCATTTCCAGTTCTTAACTCTTCACGTGCCACTCCACCCTCGCCCCACCTCGCCCTCTTCACTACTTACTCATCCTTGCCTACCCTTCCCCACTTGCCTCCGTACCTAACCTTCCCAACCTTCACTTCTCCACCTTCCATCCTACCTTCCTTTCCCTTCCTGCCTCTGCCCTACCTGCATCCCTTCCTGTATTTCTCCACCTGTCTTCTTATCTGCTTTTCCCCACCTGCCTCCCTACTATCCTTCCCTTCCTATCTCCTTAACTACCCTTCCTTACCTACCTGCCCTGCATACCCTTCCATGCCTAACCTTCCCTACCTACCCTTCCTTTTCTACTCCACTCTGCTTACCTTTCCATGCCTAACCTGCCCTACCTTCCATTCCTTTCCTACCCTACCCTGCTTACCCTTCCATACCTAACCGGCCCTACCTACCCTTCCTTACCTAATCTGCCCTACTTGCCCTTCCTTACCTACCCTACCCTGCTTACCCTTACCTAACCGGCCCTACCTACCCTTCCTTATTCAATCTGCCCTACCTACCCTGCTTACCCATCCATACCTAACCAGTCCTACCTACCCTTCCTTACCTACCCCACCCTGCTTACTTTTCCATACCTAACTTGTCCTACCTACCCTGCTTACCCATCCATACCCAACCAGTCCTACCTGCCCTACCTTACGTACTCCACCCTGCTTACTTTTCCATACCTAACTTGCCCTACCTACCTTTCCTTCTTTACGCTACCCTGCTTACCTTTCCGTACCTAACGTGCCCTACCCACCCTTTCTTGCCTAATCTGCCCTACCCACCCTTCCTTACTACCCTACTCTGCTTACCCCATCCATACCTAACCTGCCCTACATACCCTTCCATACCTACCCTGCCCTGCATACCCTTCCATACTTAACCTAACCTATCTACCCTTCCTTACCTATCTTTCTATCTTTCCATACCTACCCTGCCCTGTCTTCCTCCCTAAATACCCTACCCAGCATACCTCCGTGCCGACCCTGCCCAGCATGCCTACATTCCTATGCTTCCCTACTTACCCTCCCGTATCTGCCTCCCTACCTACCCTCCCCTACCTGCCTCCCTACCTAACCTCCCCTACCTGCCTCCCTACCTAACCTCCCCTACCTGCCTCCCTACCTAACCTCCCCTACCTGCCTCCCTACCTAACCTCCCCTACCTGCCTCCCTACCTAACCTCCCCTACCTGCCTCCCTACCTAACCTCCCCTACCTGCCTCCCTACCTAACCTCCCTCCCCTGCCTCCCTACCTAACCTCCCCTACCTGCCTCCCTACCTAACCTCCCCTACCTGCCTCCCTACCTAACCTCCCCTACCTGCCTCCCTACCTAACCTCCCCTACCTGCCTCCCTCCCCTCCCCTACCTGCCCCCCTACCTACCCTCCCCTACCTGCCTCCGTACCTACCCTCCCCTGCCTTCCTCCCTACCTACCCTCCCCTATCTGCCTCCCTACCTACCCTCCCCTACCTGACTCCCTACCTAACCTCCCCTACCTGACTCCCTACCTAACCTCCCCTACCCGCCTTCCTCCTTACTTACCCTCCCCAACCCGCCTTCCTCCTTACTTACCCTCCCCAACCCGCCTTCCTCCTTACCTACCCTCCCCGACCCGCCTTCCTACCTACCCTCCCCGACCTGCCTCCCTACCCAGATTCCCCGACCCGCCTCCCTACCTACCCTCTCCTACCTGCATCCTAGCTACCCTCCTTCACCTGTCTTCTTACCTTCTCCCTTTGCTTTCTTTCCTCCCTCATTTCCACTTTTTTTTTCATCTGTTGTCACTCTTGCCACATTCCAGCCAATCTCCCTCCCTGGCTACTCTCCCTGCCTGATATCCACCCCTTTGGTCTCAGCCCATCACTACACCTTCAACCTGCTCTGCCTTCCTCCATACCTACCTCTGTTCCTTCAGCTTCGTACTTCATTTTACTGTATGTCTCTCACCCATCTTTGGTACGTGCCTGCCTCCTTGTCTTAGTTCTAACCCTTCACTTTTAGATTCTCTCCCACCCTCACCCACTTACTGTCTACCTTACCCTGCCTCCGCTCCACCTCTTCATCTCAGTCTCTCCCCTCTCTGTTTCACTCCATGCCCGCCTTTTTCAATCTCCCCGCCCCAATTCCAACCTTTCACTCTGTCTCTCCCCACCCTGCCGTACTTCCTCTTTACCTCCCTGTCTGCCTTACTTCTTTCGCTTCCCTGCCTCACTTTTGACCTGCACTCCATGCTTTTTACTAAGTCCTGCCTTCCTTCGTACCCACCCTTCCTTCCCTGCCTTCCAGTATTCCTACACCCAATCTTACCTCCCTGATTAACTCTTCACCCTATCAACACTCGCCCGATGCCACACCCTACTCTCTCTCTCTCTCTCTCACACACACACACACACACACACACACACACACACACACACACACACACACACACACACACACAGCCATTGCGGATTTTAGGACCAGTGACTGGGAATTACCTCGGTCCCTTCCTAAATGCCTTCAAAACGAGGACAACTTATTTTCATTTATTTATTTATATATACTTTTTTGTAAATTGTATATTTTTCTTGCCCCCACTGGCCTATTATATTCAGTGTAATCAGGGCCTTTCGTAGTGACTGGGTTGGGAGTAATTCATCTCGCGTCCGTGTGGTCCGCATCTAAGCTCAGCCTCATGACCACGTCTCCAGTTTTTCATAGAATGTTTCGGGATAGTCATGTTGAGGGTGTGTTGTGGGAGTGGTTACGTGTGGATTGTGTCATGTTTTATCTCCCGCATTTCTCATTTGCATCGCATATTCTTATATATAATCTTACTCCATTCCTTACCAGCATTTTACCTTTTTAACTTTCATGGACTCCATTTTTAGACGTGGCAGCATCTCTTCCATTTGTCTCGCTAACGATTTTCAGATATACTGTAGTTGCTTCACTACGGCAGAATTAAACGATTTTGGCGATGCAGCACAGCACCACAACACAACACACCACACCACACCACACCACAACACAACACAACACAAAACCACCCGTCCCCAACACAACACACAAAATCACCCTTCCACACAACATCACATCAAAGGCTGCAAGCGATGGGCCTTGAAGCTCCCGCGTCAGGTACGTTTGCACTTCATTTATATTTTACCTGACTTCACTTCTACCCCAAATTACTTCCCTATTAAATTTTTAGTACCCTACCCTTACTTTTTCACTTTAATTCTCTGCGTTATTCTTTTTATGTAGTATCTTCCATTCGCCTATTTTCACATTTGTATTTTACCTTCTTTCACTTTTATTCTCTTCCTTTCCTATTTGTATTTTACTTCTCTTTTATCCATTCCATTTCTCATTTGTATTACTTTGTTTCATTAAGTATTTTTTGCATATACCACTTTCATTCACATCATTTCTTAGTTATATATCTCCCTTCCACTTTTATAACTCCATTTATCTTTTGTTTTGTTTTTTAATTCTTTCACTCGGACTCACTACTCAGTCTACTTCTTATAGCTGTAAATTTTCTTCATCATGCTTTGCTTTTTTTCATTAATTTGATTTTTCATTTGTTTTTCCTTGCTGCTTTTCAGGTTTAATTATTCTGTGTGATCTCATACTTGCTCTTTTTCCTCTCTCTCTCTCTCTCTCTCTCTCTCTCTACTGTTTCCTGTTGTATGTTCCTTTGTCGAGTTTTAAATATTTTCTGCAGTGTATCCCCAGTTATTATATATCTAATTGCTCCCTAAGTTTTTCATAGGTTATACTTTTTCTTAAACCTCATATAACCTGTTCAACTTTTTCCGGATGTGTTCTCCAGTATTCATATTCATTTCTTTACCACATTTTCCATTTTCTTAAGCATTTCATATTTTATGAAATCCCATATGTTTTATATTTATCTGAGATCTTACGGTTTCCCTTTTCTTCAGAACTCTTGTTTTTCAGTGTTGTTGTTTTTTTTTTTTTTTTTCATGTGTTGTTAATTTTCTGAGATGGTCATATTTTCGCTCGTCTTTGGTCCATTTATTCAGTTTTTGTTTCTCGAGTTTTTCTTTGTTCTTATAATCGATTTTTTTTCTTTCGTTTATCGTGCATAAATATATTATTGTTTTCTGAAACACTGTTTTATATTTCTCTTGTATCTCGTATTGTTAATTTTCCTTTAAACTTATATTGTTCATTTTGCCTGTTGCTAATGTTTGTCTTTTTCCTCCGTAGGTTTTATGTGGGCGAACCGTAAACCCAGTGCCAGATACAGCGTTCTGCCCAGGTGAACAATTCTCTCAGTACGACAGGTAAGTTCAGTTCAGCTGTTTACCTAACAACTTTACTCCTAGGGTGTTTCTTGTTTTATTTTCGTTACTTTCAGACAATTTTGTTTATCTTTGGAAAGAATTTTTGATGTGACAGGGTTAGGTTTTTTCCTTCGTTAGCCCTTTCATTAGTAAATGTCCATTCTTTGTTGACTAAGATCGTCTGGAAGTAGCCAACATTTCATCGGATTGAAGGGGTTAAGGGGTTAATGTGTTTTTCACTGTTGAAGTATGGCTGTTGATGATAACTAAACCTTGACAGGTAAGTCAGGTGTATAAGTCTTGATTATTGCAACAGGTAAATTCATATGAAATATTCCATGTTTTACCCTTCACCATGATTATCATTTTTCCTTGTCATTCTTACAATCTCCAAGTTATTTGATTCAGCTTAGGAAGGACTTTAGCAGTGACAGGATAATGAACCACTAAAAACCTCCTTAAAAACACGAAATTGTTGTGGTGTATCAGGAATAACAAGAAAAAAAAAAAACATTGCACTGAAGGGTTCAGTAAACAGGCAATACTATATCAATGTATTTCTACCGTTTTGAGGGGATTTCTGTTGAAATTTTTTTGTTAATTGGACATCTGAGTAGAGTACATTTACTTATTTATTTATTTATTTCTTAAAAGTAAGCCAATATATTATGATGTTTTAGGTTTTAAGGATGTTATTGTTGCCTGACTGTTCATAATTGATTTTGACTCGTTTGATCTGAGAGAGAGAGAGAGAGAGAGAGAGAGAGGCTTGTCCTTAGAACTTCACCTGTAAAGAGAGAGAGAGAGAGAGAGAGAGAGGGGGGCTGGTACTAAGAACGTCACCTGTATAGCCAGGGTATTCTAATGTACCATTTGCTCGGCCATAAAAAATTTGGTGCCATAAATGTGTTCTTATTGCCAACGATAAAAATTCTTTACCGTCGCATTTCATGTGTGTGTGTGTGTGTGTGTGTGTGTGTGTGTGTCAGATTTATTGAGGATATTGGTGAACGTCTCGTCTCGTACGATCAGATAACAAAAGCATCAGTTCACGTTCTTGTTCCTCAGTCAGCGTCATATTGCCGTTTATTCATGTTTTATTTTCATTTTATTTTCTGTGTTTTCCTTATGTGACGGTAAGCCATCTAACTCGACTTATCTCTGAAGTGTGTGTACATAATATCGCGCGCGCGCGCGCACGCACGCACGCACGCACACACACACACACACACACACACACACACACACACACACACACACACACACACACACACACACACACACACACACACACACACACACACACACACACACACACACACACACACACAACGAGAGGAGTATGAAAAGGGGAGCTGGGAGCTGGGTATAGGGTATAGGGTAAGTTGGTTAGAAATAGGATAACGAGGGCTAGGACAAGGATTAATTAGAGGCTCTAGGAATGGGATACATGGCTAGGAATAAAATGAAGGGAGTTGGGAGTAGGATAAAAGGGCAGTGGGTAGAATATGGGAAGCTATGAGTAGGATATTAGAGGAGATAGTGGTGGGATAAGGGAAAATAATTAATGTAGGGTAAGGGGAGCTGGGAGTAAGGAAAGTAGCATTAGGGGAGGTAAGTAGGATATGAACGGCTAAGAGGCTCTAGGAAGGCAGGCAAGTAGGATAAGGATGAATGGAATCATTGACAAGGAATCAGGCTGGCAGGAAGGTAGAATATATCGAGACGAAAAGTTTGACGGGATAGCATAGCAGTAGTAGAAGGTTGGGTAAGTAGGAAGTTGGAGTAGAGGGTAAGATATCAGGTACCGGTAAGAAGTTGGGTAGACAGGTAAGCAGCCGGAGAAGGAAGGTAAGATATCGACACAGTAAGTTTGCCAGGATAGCAAAACAGTGATAAAAAAATTAGATATGTAGAAAGTTAGAGAAAGAATGTTGGATATCGAGGCAAGAAGTTAAGAAGGAGAGCACAAAACAAAACGGCGGCAAAAAACTTTGGTAGGATAGAGGGCAGGAAGGTAGGATGTCAAGAGAAGGCAGGAGAGCAACGCAGAAAGGGGCGAGGTAGGTAGGGGGAAGGCAGTGAGACAGAGGATTAGGCAGGCTGGAGGCAAGGCAGGAAGATAAGATGTTATGAAAGCAGGTAGATAAAGGAGATAATTAGGGTACCACTGGAGGCAGTGGGGGAAGGGTGGATAATCAATTGTAAATTAGACACTGTTGAAAGTCGTGTGTACTAGCCTCGCCGGGGATGGTATAGGACTGCCTGGTCCGGGGCTTGATGGGCTAGTTTTAGAATATGATTATTGGGTTAATTTTGAGTAAAAAATGGTTTATCAACATGGGTAAATTTTTCAGCTGTTGCAGAGATTAAATTACTAATGGTCAGTTGTGTGAATTATGAGGGAGACCATCTTTTCCTCAATAAAATCATCAGTTATTGTAGTTCGGTACCACCTGAGAATTGAACCCATGTTGATGTGGGATTTTTTTGTTTTACTCAGATTGCCCCAAGACTCACCATTTCAAGTTAGTACATCAAATATAGGAATAGCTGTATATTAAACGAGTACTCGTGGTCAGCGCGGGTGAACTCTGCTTGGTGTCAGCGTCAGTTAATATTTGCCACAAGTTAACAAACACCTGGGCCATTCTATCCATTCTGGAGGGTGTGACGCGCCGCCCCACACGGAACACCACTCCCGACCCGCACTGCACAAACTCAACTATTTCACTCAGAATTCCATCTTCTTATATGACCTAGAAAAAATGTAGTTTTTTCGTAAATCCGGTTTGTTGTTTTTTACACACACACACACACACACACACACACACACACACACACACACACATCTATCTATCTATCTATTGTACAGTGTCTTTTTAAATTTAATTATTTTACTGCCGCCAATTTTAATAAACTCCGGAAAGTAGCTCTTAAGAGATTAGTTCACTTTCTTAGAAGAATAGCTCTCTCTCTCTCTCTCTCTCTCTCTCTCTCTCTCTCTCTCTCTTCCTGCAGTACAGGGTTGCCAAGTCGCACCCTGCTCTGCCCGCGGAAACCCAACTGAAAACCAGCCCAAAAGTAGCCCAACACCAATAATTATTTTAAAAATCCTCTATTTATGCGAAATTAGTGTTTTATATTAATAATTTATATATAGGTCCCTATTAATGCCTGAAATGATCACTTGATTCACTTAAACTTTCCCTATTTCCCATAAAAACACTATTGCCCATAAAACAACAATGATTCTGTTGAAATATACTTATCATTACACTAGGTAATACAACATGCAAGTGAAGGTATTTTCTCTCCCTCTGAGTCAACTTTCCATCACACTTATATTATTCAAAAATCTATATGATCATCATCACTGTGTTTCGTTGCTGTGTACGTCATATGTGAAATTTGCTAACATAATTTTGTTTGTGAAATCATTACAACAGATTTTATGTCCGCATATTGCTCTAACATGAAGAGTGTTTTCAACTGTTTCATGTTGCTGTCTGTTTCTTCATTTACTTTTCACTAAATTATACTGAGAGAAAATCCTCTCTACTGCAGCAGTGCTTGCTGGCAACGATAATTGGGATAAAACAAAACTCTCTCCGGAGTCTCCGCACTGGCTGCATCCACTGGTCCCTGTGGGAGTATTAGGGGGTCTCTCTCCGCCATATGTTTAAACTCTCTCTCTCTCTCTCTCTCTCTCAGTATATTGTCGTGATGTGGTTTAACTCCATACTAGCCCAAACAACCGCGACAGTTTTCAAACCAGCCCAAAAAAACGCAACCCGCGACCGGTAAAATCTGCCCGCGGAAGAGCTTCAAAACGAGCCCAATTTGGCGGGAAAACCGCGACCTTGGCAACCCTGCTGCAGTACGTGTCTCAGGCCAGGATCAGACACCACCCATATTACTCCTGTCATACTCACATCCCAGCAGTAAAGGAGCTTATTACGCGCCAGCCTGTTACGACACACACACACACACACACACACACACACACACTGTGATATGGAAATCAGCATACATATTCAGCCTTTCACAGTGAACTCTATTACCCCTAATCGGAGTTAATCGCATGAAACACACACACACACACACACACACACACACACACACACACACACACACACACACACACACACACACGGCAAAACGGATATATAAGCAAATGTATGTAAGAATGCTCGTACTAAAACTCTGTCACATACAAAAACAGTGACAGTATTGGAGGATGTGGAAGAGCGTATGCTAAAATATACCGTATGTTCACCCTTATAGATAACACGTAAACTAGAGTGTGTCGTAACCCATGGCAAAAGAAATACAGACATACTACAGCAAATTTAAATTAAGGGTATTACCTGCAGCACATACCAGATCAGACCGGAGGAAATGTGTAGGACATGATCATGACGTGTTGCCCGTAACAAAACACACACACACAGCCATACCAAACACAGTGCAAGGGAATGAGCAAGACGGCTTAACAAATAAACACAGCCATACCATAACAAACACAGTGCAAGGGAATGAGCAAGATGGCATGACAAATACACACAGCCATACCATAACAAGCACAGTGCAAGAAAACAAGCAAGATGGCATGACAAATACACACAGCCATACCATAACAAGCACAGTGCAAGAAAACAAGCAAGACGGCTTAACAAATACACACAGCCATACCATAACAAGCACAGTGCAAGAAAACAAGCAAGATGGCTTGACAAATACACACAGCCATACCATATCAAGCACAGGGCAAGAGAATGAGCAAGAGGACTTAACACACAGCCATACCAAACACAGTGCAAGAGAATGAACAAGAGGATTTAACAAATGCACACACAGGCATACCAGTATAGTCACAGTCGTGGTAAGGTAGTACAACTCATGATGCTCCTAGAAAGTTAATATCTTTTGATGTGAATGTCTGTAAGATGGGAAATGTCAGAAGCTGCCTACGTGGAGTAGGATCAATGGGCATTTCGCAGTGTCCCTTTTCCCTGATGTCGGAGTGCTTAGCGCGAAATATCCACTAACCGTTTTTTTTTTTTTTTTTTTTTTTTTTTTTTCCCTCGAGTGTATAGTTGGGCACAAATGGTAGCTAACAGTTCCCCTGCTTGTACATCACAGTTACGATATGTTCATTACTTCCATCACATCAGGAAAATCATCAGTGGGCAGAGATATATGCCAAGCCTCCCTCACGAATATCAGCCAGCAAATTAAAGTGAAAACTAGAAGAGGTGAAATATAATGCGACTTACGTGTTAAGTGACCTTAATCCATATCCTACATACGAAATGGCCCATCATGTGTGCGGTGCGTGATGAGGTTTGGTGAGTCCACTTTCGAATGATCTTGTGTTTGTATGAGCGTGGGTTTGAGGACCTATATTTTATGCTTTCTCTCCCTCTCCTCTCCTCTCCTCTCTGTCTTTTTATTATTTCTCTTCACTGCTGAAAACATTGCTGAACCAGACATCTCCACCGTCTCTTGGAGTTTCGAAACGACACGTTGAAGGCATGGCCGTTAAAAATAAACAGTGAGAGAGGTGGAGAAGAAATCAGACGTGTCTAAGAAACAAGGAAACGAAAACAGATTCATAAACAAACAGGTAGTAAACAAAGTAACAAATAAATAAGCAGTGATAAGCAGGAAGGCTGATACAAAACCAAGTATAGAGTAAATAGGAAAGCAAATAAAAAGTGGATAGGAAGCAAGGAAACCTCAAAGGTATAAAAACTGTTAAACAGAAGAGAACCGTTAATGAATAAACATATAAGTGGCTAAAGAGAACATTTACATTAACACACAGAGTGAACGTAGAGAAGGCAACAACCACTTACAGAAGAGAAGCAAGGAGGAGGAGGAGGAGGAGAGAGCAAAGAAGCAGATGAAAATGAATGAAAGGCTTGGAAGTAATTAAGTTTCAGGGCAAAGAGCAAGAGAGACGCAAGCAGACTGGAAACGGTGGAGAGAGAGAGAGAGAGAGAGGTTGATTCATTTGTAGAAAACTCCCTTGCCCTCCTCCGGGTAGCTGCATTTTATTCACCTACGAGTACGTTGCGCGCGAGTTTACCTGCCTTTCCCTGCTTGCCTACCTGCTTACTGCCTGCGTACTCTCCTTGCATGTCTACCTACGTGCGTATCCCATATTCCCTTCCTGCCTGGTTGCCTGCCTACTCCTGCTTTCCTTCTTGCTTGCTTAACCTGACCATTCTTTTCCTATCTGTCCGCCTATCTACCTTCCTCTTAGCCTTTCTGCCTAGTACCTACCTACCTCTCCCTGCGTGTCAAGTCATTTGCCCCCTTCCCGGCATGCCTGTCTGCCTGCCGTTCGTTTCTTTCCCCGCCCTCTATTCCTTTCTTCATTCCACTACCTCATTTTCCCTTCGTCCTTTCCTTTACTTGACTCAGTTGTCTTTGTAAGTCCTCCTTTCTTCATTCATATCCCTTAACTTTCTTCCCCACTCAGTATATTTGTTCAGCTCTTTCTTTGTTTTTCATTCCTTCGCTCCTGTCTTTACTTTTACTTTTCTCTGATTTCTTCTTATTTCTCTCCTCATTTCTTCTGCTTTCTGTCTCAGTTCCATATTTCATTCCAGTATTTATTTTCCTTCCATGTTTTCTCTGGGGCTCATATATTCTGTATTCTCTCGTATCCGTCTTTCCTTCAATGCTCATCTCTCATTCCGTTCATGCTGTCCATTTAGGTTATTTGCATAAACCTGAATTAGCAAAGTGGGATGCTGACCCTCAATTTTCGACGATGGTTTTTGAAGTACGTGACGATGATGGAACGTATTTGGCCTTCCTGTGTGACTGCTGACAGCATTTAGTGATATGGGATGCAGGCTAAGTGACCATACCCACAGGCATTCCATAAATAATCTTCAGAAATTATGGGTTTGCATTCCATTTTACGATTTAAAATTTAATCATATGACCCTAAGTCACACTTTCTTAATCGTTCCTTTTGTGCCTCCATCCCTTGTTCACTTTTCATCTTTTCTCATGTTTTCTTCCTTTCATTCTTATCCCTTCTTTTAATAAGCTCTTATTTCCTCGGTCGGGAGTTCCCCCCCCCCCTCCATTCCTTATTTTTCTCCTTTTTTCATGTCATCTCTCCATTTTTCAGCTTTTCTTTCGTTTTTTAGCCCTTGTTTTATTTCTCTTCCTTAAATTATATTCACATCTGTTAGTACCATTTTCTTCGTTTCATTCTGTCTTGTATTCATTCTTCCCCCATGCATACGTTTCTCTTGCTTTGTCAGTTTTTTAAAGTAATTTAACCTTAACCTTTGTTTCATTCCTATTCCTCGTAGTCCCCTCTTTCTCTCGACCTCTGTCAGTAATATATCCTCAGTGTTCTTATCTCTTCTTCCGTTACTCGTCTAGCTTCTGTTTTGTTTCATTCATTGCAGTTATCGAATACTCGCACCTTTCTCTCTATTTGCGTGTTTTTAATTTTAATTTTTTTTTTCATTCATTGTTCTTTTGAGGCGATAATATTCACCTTAGTAAAGTTCTTTAATCCTGAAGGTATTAATGGCGGCTAAAGCCCTTCCATTTTGATAAGTCCGCCCTAAGCAGAACAAATACGTGTGGGCAGCAAAAATAGACATTACGTCCTTTGATTACTGTATAGGAGTTAAACATTAAAAAAGGAAAGATGAAGAAAACCTCAATATCTGATGATAATTTCAGAAGCAAATGATGATAAGAGAATCTGTGGCCTCTTTATATCGTTGCTGACTGACCTCTGTAATGTGGGATGCAGGCTAAACATGTCTAATAATTTCACGTGAACGTAGCGCGTGTCTGACCTCTCCATGTCGCTGTTGTCTGCCCTCTGTAGTGTGGGATGCAGGCTAATTAGAGTTAATAGTCACACGAAGATATAGGGTGCCTGGCCCCCTTATACCGTTAGCGACTGCGTTTAGTAATGTGGAATGCAGGCTATGCAGAATAAATAGTCACTTGAAGATATAACGTGCCTGGCCTCCTTATACCGTTGTTGACTGCGGTTAGTAATGTGGGATGCAGACTAATCCAGTCCGGTAATCACAGACGGTCCAGTAGTGACGGTCACGTAAGTACCGTACGGACTGGCCTTCCCCCTACCGATGGAACCCCTTCAGCCCGTCCACGTCTTTGCCATTATGGTCTGGCTAACGTGACGCTGTTTTATTTAACTTTAGGAAAATGCTTTGTCAGTGAAGGGATTGATGGAGACAGTATGTCCAGTGAAGGATTAATGAAAGCTACATCTAACTAACAGTGCAGAAAGTGTCTAAAGCTGAATAAAAGCAGGTGGAACAAGCAAGAATAAACTGCCTTACAGCCGGTGACTGAAGGGTCTAGTATTAACCATTAGTCTGCTATGGTTTGTTTAGCTGTGTATAATCGTTTGGTGTTAGCTGGAATAAAATAAAGTTTTAATGCTTAACAAGATGCTAATATATATATATATATATATATATATATATATATATATATATATATATATAAAACTTCCCTGTTACGGTGGGTTTCTTTGAGCCCAGTTAGAACGTCTAACGTTCACCGGAACAAAAGAATAGGCTTCCACGTTGCAGTCAGACGTTTAGCACAGTGCCGTAAGGTCTTCCATCTGCTGTTCTTGCATGTTCTTTCCTTGTTTCTCATTTCCCCTTCTTGGTTCCCCCCTTCCTCCACCCTCCCCTGTCTCATTTCGATCATTTCCCACCATCCCTTCTAATATCCCCTGCTTTATCCACCCTTCACTTTTCATTCTACCTCGTCCTGCCCCTTCTCTCTACTTCTTTCACTCTCTCCTTCTCCCTCTCCATTTATGTTACTGACTTCTTCCCATCCCCTTTCTTTACCGTCCCCTTCTCTCCCCTCCCGCCTCCTTCTCCTCATCATTACTGCTTAGTTCACTGGTCTTCTTAACTATCCTCTTGCATTCTCTCCATTATGACGGTTGCGCAACACCCTTCTTGCTACGCATTCTCACTCCTTTTCTTTCCAGTTATCCAGTGCGAGAGTTGACTGGTACTTTCAGTCTTTCACGTATGCTACTGGTCAGCTCTAGAACTGTCTTCCGCACGCCGTCTTTCCCACTACCTATGAACTTCAGACCTTTGAATACAATGCATCCAGGCATCTCAGAATTAACGCATCTCTTTCTTGGCTTTCTTTTTGTACAACGTTCATAGGAAGGAAGAAACTTTGCAGGCTTTCTGTTTCAGGTTTGTATTGTTTTAAATTCTCTTTGTTTCTTTTCTTATTTCTTGTTTGTATATAAATAAAAACCTTCTTCTTTCATCTCACCTTTCCTTTCCTCTCCCCATCTCACATCATCCCCACCCCCTGCTTTTCCTGTCCTCTATTTCTAATCCTTTTGCCTTCCCTAAAGCGTATCCAGTCTTCATTCTGTCAATTACTGTTATGTAACCTCACTAGCATGACCTTTTCTTGTTTGACGAGATTATTCACCTCGACTCACCTCGTATTGGAATTCATTTATATTCTTATCGATCTTTTTATTTCTTCATCAATTCATTCATTCTTTCATTCATTCATTGATTCAGATTGCATTTAGCCATTTGTTTATATACACCCTTTCAACCGTTCATGCAATCACTTAATTCATGTTCATTCAGTCATTTCACTGCTTTGCCATTGACGCATTAGTTCATTCATCAATTTTTGCGTCCATCCTTCCATCCATTTACTCATGCAGTCTTTCATAAATATGTGTAGCCATTTTTTTTTTTTTTTTTTTTTTTTTTTTTTTTTGCATTCGTTCATCCATCCACCCATATCAATAATACTATGCGATAAGCGCTGTTTGTGTGTGTGTGTGTGTGTGTGTGTGTGTGTGTGTGTGTGTGTGTGTGTGTGTGTGTGTGTGTGTGAGACCCCTTCGGATTTCGAATTGCCATATATCAACAGACGCGGAACGACGACCTGACAACAGTGGTGTAAATTGTAATTTTATGGGGTTAGTTTTGCGCGTCACGCACACTTTTGTGCTCAGATTTTCGCCAGACATTGGTAACCCTCTACAGGTCATACCATTGGATGGAATGAGCTGAAATTTCGCATGGGCATGTCCGGTATGTCAGAGCAGGTCCATGTCAGGTTTGGTGTCAGTGCGTGTCTCGGGGGTAAGGTATCATCCATCTGTCTGTCAGTATTTCTATCCATCCATTTTACTATCAATTAATTTGGCCCGACGTTTTATGCCTCTGTGCCTCTGCCCCTATTTTTTTCTGTTTATCTATTCCCGTCTATCTCTCTGTCTGCCTCTCTCCCCACCTTTGGTGCGGCGGCCCCTGTCCAGTCATCTTGTGTGTGCGATCCTGCTCATCTTCGTGTCTCCTCCCCCCCAATTATCTCTCTCTCTCTCCCTCTCTCTCTCTCTCTCTCTCTCTCTCTCTCTCTCTCTCTCTCTCTCTCTCTCTCTCTCTCTCTCTCTCTCTCTCTCTCTCTCTCTCTCTCTCTCTCTCTCTCTCTCTCTCTCTCTCTCTCTCACACACACACACACACACACACACACACACACACACACACACACACACACACACACACACACACACACACACACACACACACACACACACACACACACACACACACACACACACACACACACACACACACACACACACACACACACCAGGAGGGAGGAAATAATTTAAAATAGCAAATTGATAAATGGGGAAATGTAAGGTGTTAATCCGGATGTGTGACAGTTGGGCAGTTGGCGTTATTGATGATGGTTCTGATGCTTTTAAATATGGATGGGAGTAATATCAATGGGTATGGTAATTTTGTTCACCAGTAGCTAAATATACCGTTAACCACATGCATGGGAATCCTATCTCATTTGTTTTTGTGCAACGAGTTTTAAGGTGAAGTGTTGCGGGTTGATTAAACAGTTACTTTAGTTTTGTCTTTACATATCTTTCGTCCGACACTATCAGTAAAAGTAATGACTGTTTATATTTTTTTCGTTTGGAAAATCACTGATAATATTTTCCACCAAATTATCTTTTGTTGAACCTGTATATCAAACAGGCTGTGATAATAATATTGCATGGAGATGTTTAACTTCTGTAGAGGGCTCAAGCAGGGTTTGATCTGTTAGCCTTACGCCTTACAGTAACATTCTCTGTATTATGGGAGACATAAAGAGGTCGCTAACCAATAAATTTAGTTTTAATATAGAAGTGTATCGGATGCGTGGATGGTTTGGGATGGAACAGTTCATCCTGACTCGACTGGCCTCAGACCTCCTGTGGTGGTGGCGGCAATGCAGGATGGTAAACAGTTTCAGTTAGTTACCTTCATTATATAATGGCAGCCGTTGCTCTGACAATAAGAATATATTGACCTACATACTGTGAAGGACATTTTCATTAAGGCCTCTTGAATTCCAGTGACCAGATATTCATGCTGGCCTTACGATATCGTGTGGTAAGCTTGGGAGTAAGATACTGCCACATATGTTATGTTTTCTTTCTAATAAAATTCCATCACCCCTTTAAGAAAAAAAGGCTTGTGAGAACACTGGTACAAGTAATTATTTAACAAATGTGCACATCTGTTTGTCGACGACTATTCTTTTTTTCCCATAATAACTACACCGTAAAATACAGCAGCCAGTCAGGACCACCGTTACAAGTTACTAAGTTCCTTCATAGAATTCTACGCTTTACTACGGCAGGTTGCCAGGTATCGCCAACCAGCCACTTGACGTGTAGCAGGTTCAAATGTCCGCAGGTGTACCAGTATCTGTCCTTTACCAGTAACTCCTGACGTTATAATTACTCCCACAACGTACTAGTAACTCTCATGACGTACCAGATTCCTGTGACGTACTAATTACTGTGATGACGTACCAGTCCCTAGCGTACCAGCAACTCTCATTAAGTGCCAGTAGCCAATGTCTAACGAGTAACTCCCATGACGTACCAGTAACTCAAGTGACGCACTAGTGATTTCCATGACGTTCCAGTACAGTCCATGACGTGCCAGCAACTGCCATGACGTGCTAATAACTCCCATGACGTACCAGTAATACTCAAGACATACCAGTAACGCCCATGACGTACTAATGAATCCCATGACTTTCTAATGAATCCCCTGATGTACTGATGAATCCCATGACGTACTAATGAATCCCATGACGTACAAATGAATCCCGTGACATACTAATGAATCCCATGACGTACTAATGAATCCCGTGACGAACTAATGAATCCCGTGACGTACTAATGAATCCCGTGACGTACTAATGAATCCCATGACGTACTAATGAATCCCATGACGTACTAATGAATCCCGTGACGTACTAATGAATCCCATGACGTACTAATGAATCGCATGACGTACTAATGAATCCCTTGACTCACCAATTACACCGTGATTCACCGGCAGCTCCCATAACGTACCAATAACTCCCACAACGCACCAGTAATTCTCATGATATATCAGTGCTACTCTTGACGTACCAATGCTCCCTGACTCCCATGACGTACCAGTAACTCCCATGACATGCAAGAAACGTCCATGTTGTGCCAGTAACGTCCATGTCGTGTCAGTGCTGCCGTGACATACCGTTGATTCTGGTAAGGTCATCGCACTGGCAGGTCAGGGAAGCAATCACGTTAAGTGAGCACTTGTATCAAGGCCCCTGAGATGACAGGGAACTCAAGGGCATAGTGGATTTCAGCATGAACCCTTCCAGTACACTGACGTCTGTATTTTTATCCCTCCTACAGGCAATTAACTTTGAATGTGACGATGATGGTTCGTATTATTTAATCCATGTTTCTTCCAGACGGTTATATTTAATCTGGTTGTAACATTTATCGCTGAAAGAGTTAATGAAATCAACATTCAGTCCGCAACAGTTGGTCTAGTCTACTGTCATCGAAGCTTTATAAAATCGCTTGGCAACAGCAAGAGTTAACTAAACAGGCACGACAACACAGCTCAGCCGCACTCCACCCTAACAGACTGTGTAGCCTACAGGCTTACAGCAAACACAATTAGTATCATGGTTTGCACAGAAAAAAAAAAAAAAAATCCGTATGAATACCACAATCAGCCCTAAAACCGTTTCTGTAACGGAATGCTCCCGATTGCCAGGCAACGCTTTCTCTAAACCTCCTTAATCCGTATCATCGTCATCATCATCAGCAGCAGCCCCCCCTCCCGGGGGGAAAGGGTAGGCTACACCATGTCACACTCCTCACGGACGCTGTGGAGTGAGAAAGAAGACATGTGTATAGTTAGTGGTTAGTACTTTCCCTGCAGTAAAACGTCTCAGTTATTTTATTATTACTGCTTCCATTTGATTCTATTCAGCCGTACTTAGATGTATGGTTGGCGTCATCATTAAGAGGATGCTTTTGTTAACTTTATTCTGGTCCACCGAACATTATTCAGCTTCAGAAATACGTGTAGTAGTGAAGGGATTAAGGAACACTGTATCTAACGCCTTCAGTTCCAGAAGTCTCTCGAAAGCTGAATAAATTCGTCTGGCGGCAGCAGTATTAAAGCATTATATTCTGGGTGTTTGTGATCGATATTTTTATCTGTGCAGAGAAACACTACACAGCCAGAGATTTAAACTGTAAGGGAACATTTATAAGAGGATCAGTGTGTTAATCTGACTCCCTGTGACAGTGGAGAGGGGGGGAGAGAGAGAGAGAGAGAGAGAGAGAGCCAGGAGGTAAGTTTTTGAGACGAGTTTCGGAAGAGAAAGTTTCTGTGCAAGTTTTCCAAATGGATATTTTCGTGTCTTGCTCATCGCAATTTTGCCAACTTCAAGACGGTCGTGGGAGAGAGAGAGAGAGCGGGATTAGAGAAAGTTAGAGAAAGAGAAAGATTGAGAGATTAGATGTTTGTAAGTGGAATGTGTAAGTAAAGGGTTTGTGTGTGTGTGTGTGTGTGTGTGTGTGTGTGTGTGTGTGTGTGTGTGTGAATAAAGGTAGTGAGATGAGTGAGAAATTTTGTGTGTGTGTGTGTGTGTGTGTGTGTGTGAGAGAGAGAGAGAGAGAGAGAGAGAGAGAGATTATGTGCATAGTAGAGATTATAACAGTGATTAAGAGGATTAGAAGGGAATTGGAGTGGAGTGGGAAGAGAGGAAGATTAATTATGAGACATTATCAAGATGGGAACATCAGTTATTCTCTTCAGCACGACTACATGTTTTTCATTGGAGTGTTGATATTACCAGATGATTTTATTCACGTAAGAGTTCTTATTATCCATCTTAAAAGGCTTTCCGAATATCTTAATTATCATTTAATTACAGCATAGTGCGCTTTTATATATATATATATATATATATATATATATATATATATATATATATATATATATATATATATATATATATATTAATCATGTCGTCCCAGTTGATAAAAAAAATGATAACCCTTTCATGGTGGGAACACTTCTAGTTTCCTATTGCAGCAAACACCAGGCGATTTATATTATGTTGAGAGTGAGTCATAGGAGCCAGAGAGAGTTGATACTGTCACCATTAACCCTGTTGTTGTCGGGATAAATCTGGTATTGTATTCCAACACCAGACAATTCTGTCATGCTGAGAATGAGCCATAGGAGTCACAGTTAATATTGTCACCAATAACCCTCTCACCTCTAGTGACGTATTTATCAGTGTATTTTTCCTACATCCCAGCGATTTCATATATTACTCAGGACAGGCCTCTCGTTTTTGAGGGATAAATATAGGCTGTGTCTAACCCGTCCAGTTAGTATAACAAGTCTCCTAAGCTGGATAGAGCAGTTTGAAGGTAGCAAGAATAAAGTGCAGTGTCGTGGTACTAAAGTTGTTAATATCAGCATGTTGTAAACTTACCATAATACGGTTGTGTGTGTAAAGTAGCATGACAGATGGGGACCCGGTTATCAAAATACTTCTTCCACAAGACATGATAGGTGTGGTGGGAGGTGGAGAGGGAGGATGCTGGGAGGGGAGGGGAAGACTTAGAATCCTGAAACTTAGTGTAGCTGTTGTAGCTTTTCCAGTTTTTGTTCTGTATGTATAGTTGCTCAGCCAGTGATAACCCAGATTCTGAGGTAGTGTGTCCACAAGCTGTTTGGTGGGAGGGGGAGGAGGTGCAGATAGGTGGCAGGGCCGTAGGACCGTGAAAGTCAATATGTTTGGCCTTTACTATGGGTCTTTTGTGTGTGTACAGTTGAACAAGCAAAGGTGACGTGATTAGTGTGTTAAAGTATCCACAAGCAGTGAAGTGTGATGGCTAGGATGGAGGAGATAGGACCCAAATCATTGACAGTTTGAGAATATGAAGCTGCACGTCCGAACATTAACTGATTACTGAGGTACAACATACGCAGGCAGTGAAGGGAGAAGGGAGGGAAACCTGTGCACTGGAAAAATGAGTAGACTTGGCCTTTTCCCAGACTTATTATGTGTGCAGATTGGCAGAACCAGAGGTGGCCCAGCTAGTGACATAACATCCACAAAGTCGGACAGCAAAAGGTGTCCTGGTTACTATGATACAGCATAGTGACGCATTCCCGGGATGGAGGCAGCATAGTGACGCATTGCAGGGATGGAGGTTATAGGAACGGGGGAAGGGGCTTAGAACCCTGGAATTGCTGGGCTTTACCTTCACCGTTGGCCTGTTGTGCGTGCAGGGTTGCATTACAGATGACCCGACTGCCGAAATGAGATGACCTCAAAATATGATACATCGTGGAGGCATGGTAGGGCCAGGGGAATAAGAATTTAAATCTAGTATCACTATTACTCTAGTATTCCTACATGCCACTACTACCATAGTATTCCTACATGCCACCACTACCATAGTATTCCTACATGCCACTACTACCATAGTATTCCTACATGCCACTACTACCATAGTATTCCTACATGCCACTACCACCATAGTATTCCTACATGCCAGTACTATCATAGTATTCCTACATGCCAGTACTACCATCGTATTGCTACATGCCAGTACTACCATCGTATTGCTACATGCCCATACTACCATAGTATTGCTACATGCCCATACTACCACAGTATTCCTACATGCCACTACTACCATTGTATTCCTGCGTACCACTACTACCACAGTATTCCTACGTGCACAGGGGGACAGAAGTATTAAGCTTTAATATATAAAATCTGTCACTAAAGCAAAGGTATTTGAAAGCTGTCTAAGCTGACGTGAATACGGCTACTCTTACTGAAGGGTTTATAATCAGTGTCCGTTAGTCCCATGTATCTAATATCTTTTATATCATTCATGCTGCCTTTAGACTTATTTATTCTGCTTAGGAGAAAATCCCTCGCAGTGAAGAAGCTGTGTAAGTATTTAAGACTGCTGAGATCAGAGGACGTAGGACAGAGGGAGAAATTGGTTAAAAGAAATGACAGAATGCTTGTGTGTGTGAAAGGCAGACAGAACTTCAAAGAACGTTAGACAAAGGCTGGTCGATGGAGAGAGTGGGGGGGCGGGGGATTACGTGGAGTGCTAGGTTTCTCAGTAATTTTGCGTTGCTAGATTAAACTCCTTCACACTGATGGTACTTGTAGTGTATTATTGTATTCACCTTAGGATAAACTTTTCTAATTAGACTAGTATATATATTTTCCCCAACTCCTTCACAAAAACCATATCCTGCTATGTGTAATAACATCAGCAAGTAGTAGCCAGAATAAAACTATAATGAGTCTTGGTATTAAGGAGGATAATTACATGGCAGTATTTGTGTTTGTACGTACCAGCCTTATTTCATTCATACAGGATGTCCCAGCACTTGACGCACTGACTTTACAAGGGGATTCTTGCATCCTTTATAAGTAACAAATGTTATATCAACATGGGTCCAATTCTTGCACCCTTTATAAGTAACAAATGTTTTATCAACATGGGTCCAATTCTTGCACCCTTTATAAATAACAAATGTTATATCAACATGGGTCCAATTCTTGCATCCTTTATAAGTAACAGTTATATCAACATGGGTCCAATTCTTGCATCCTTTATAAGTAACAAATGTTATATCAACATGGGTCCAATTCTCAACCGTGTTATACCAACATGGGTCCAATTCTCAACCGTGTTATACCAACATGGGTCCAATTCTCAACCGTGTTATATCAACATGGGTCCAATTCTCAGCCGTGACGGACCTACACTTACTGATAACCTTAGGAGTGAATTAGGAAGGAGACATTTTTGCTGGTAAGGACAGTAGTAATTGTAGCTCCGTAGCGGTTGAAAACTGGACCCATGTTGATAAGGCATTTTGTACTCCTTAATCAGACCAAGAATAATGGAATGAAGTTAGTACGTCAAGTGCCGACACACCCTGTATATATGACTAATGAAGTCAGTACGTCAAGTGCCGACACACCCTGTATATATGACTAATGAAGTTAGTACGTCAAGTGCCGACACACCTTGTATATATGACTAATGAAGTTAGTACGTCAAGTGCCGACACACCCTGTATATATGACTAATGAAGTTAGTACGTCAAGTGCCGACACACCCTGTATATATGACTAATGAAGTTAGTACGTCAAGTGCCGACACACCCTGTATATAGGACTAATGAAGTTAGTACGTCAAGTGCCGACACACCCTGTATATATGACTAATGAAGTTAGTACGTCAAGTGCCGACACACACTGTATATATGACTAATGAAGTTAGTACGTCAAGTGCCGACACACCCTGTATATATGACTAATGAAGTTAGTACGTCAAGTGCCGACACACCCTGTATATATGACTAATGAAGTTAGTACGTCAAGTGCCGACACACACTGTACTGTATATATGACTAATGAAGTTAGTACGTCAAGTGTCGACACACACTGTATATATGACTAATGAAGTTAGTACGTCAAGTGCCGACACACACTGTATATATGACTAATGAAGTTAGTACGTCAAGTGCCGACACACACTGTACTGTATATATGACTAATGAAGTTAGTACGTCAAGTGCCGACACACACTGTATATATGACTAATGAAGTTAGTACGTCAAGTGCCGACACACACTGTATATATGACTAATGAAGTTAGTACGTCAAGTGCCGACACACACTGTATATATGACTAATGAAGTTAGTACGTCAAGTGCCGACACACCCTGTATATATGACTAATGAAGTTAGTACGTCAAGTGCCGACACACACTGTATATATGACTAATGAAGTTAGTACGTCAAGTGCCGACACACACTGTATATATGACTAATGAAGTTAGTACGTCAAGTGCCGACACACACTGTATATAGGACTGGTTTGTATTCTCCCTTGCACCATTTTACTCTTTTTTTTCCCAGACTCATGTGTATCTTTCCCATTCATGTTCTTCCCCCATCTCTCTCTCTCTCTCTCTCTCTCTCTCTCTCTCTCTCTCTAGTCTTTCTCTCTTTCTTCACCATTTTTCCCCTTATCTCCTCCCCGCCCCTATCATCTCTACTCTCCGTATTTATCACTTCTCTCCACCTTCCCTCCCCTCCACACCACAACCCTCCCTTTCTATCACTTCCCTTCTCATTCCACCCTTCCTCTCCCTCTCCAGTCCTACACCTTCCCTTCCCAACCCCGTCCCCTCCCCTTCTCCATCCTCTCCCCATCCCCTTCCCCCTACCCCTCCTCTCCTCTTCTTCCCCCTTCCCCACCTCAATAAAAAAAGAAAAAATGCCGCCCAACTGGCACGAGTTTTTCACCTTCATCAAAGTTGGTGGCTTCCCGTTTTTCAAGCAGTTTTTTTTCCGTAAATCTTTTCCTTCATTTTTGCACTGACTTCTTTTCCAGTGTCAAGTTTCTTCGTCGCCAACTTGGTATTGACATTTGGGCGGAGGGTGGGAGGGATTGGGATGGGGAGGGAGAATTTGAATGGGGAGGGAATATTTTGGTTGGGGAGGTGGAGGAAAAAAGGAAATTCGATTGGGGAGGGCAGGAGAAAAGGGGGAATTTGACATGGATAGTATATGGGAGGGAGCATCTAGATGTCAGGCAAGAGGGGGAGGGAGAGGAAATTTGGCTGAGGGGAGGGAGAGAACTTTCGTTGTAGAGGGGTAGACTATGTGATGGGGAGAAGGAGGGGGAATTTGGAAAGGGGGCAAGAAGAAGGGGAGGAGGCTGGAATAATATGAATAAGGTGATGGGGGAACTTGAAAGGGGGTAAGGGGTAGGGGGTATTTGGCTTTGAGGAAGAGGGAAAATGTGGCTGGAGAAGGAGAGGGAGACGAGGATACTAGCTGGTGGGAGGAGGAGGGGGATTTTAGTGATAGAGAGGGCAGGGAAATTTGGCTGGAGGAGGGGGAAGGGGGGAATTTGAGTGGTGGAAGGGGAGGGGAGAATATTACTGGGGGAAGGGAAGGAGGAGTTGACTAGGGGAAAAGGTGGGGAACTTTGCGCCCACCCGCCTCCCCTGTCTCAGACTTTCTATCCATGTTGTTTTTCCTGTTTTCCTTTCATTTCCGTTTCGTTCTTTTTCTCCTCGTCGTTCTTCTTTTTGTTCTCCTTTCTTTCCTCTTTCTTCACCTCCCCATAATTACTTCTTTCCATCATTTTCTTTTCATACTCTATTTTCTCACCATGTTCTCTTGCTTCCTTATCATTTACTTTCCATTCTTCCTTGTCCACCCTCTCTCTCTCTCTCTCTCTCTCTCTCGAAATGTCTGCTTTTATCTCCTTGTTCCCTTCTTTGACCTCCACATGAGTATCGCAGTAACACACACACACACACACACACACACACACACACACACACACACACACACACACACACACACACACACACACACACACACAAAATACTGAAAAAGCTCTAGAAAATGTTGGTCCTTTTTCATTTGAACACATCGATTTCCTGTTTTATGTACAGCCGGTGACAAAAGTTCTTTTAATATTTCAGCTTATACTTCTCACTTTCCTTAGCTGGCTAATATTCTTACGGTGAGAGAGGCTTGGTATGTTTCTCCTCCCATAGATGTCTCTCTTTGATATGATGTGTCAGGGAGTAGAGTGGCAGACATGCCGTAAGTTTGAAGTATGCGCAGTGGAATAGTAGGCCAACTTTTGTATCCGACTGTACATGCCAGTTCGTGGCGTGTACCCCATCCTCACTTCCTATTTCCACCTTCCCGATTCTCCTTCTCGTTCCCCCTACTCCTTCCCCTTCTTTCTACCTCTCACCATTTCCCCCTCCTACCCTCGCCCCTTCCTGCTCCTCCATCCCTCTCCTTCTTCTTCTCATTCTCCCTCTATCTTCCTTCCCCTCTTCCCATCTCTCTCTTCTACACACTCTCCTTAATTTTGTCCTGCATTGAATTGTGCAATAGTCATGCCATTGGTGTTATTAACCCGCTTTTTATGAGGTTCTTACCAAGATGAGTGAAAGGTTATGGGAAGACCACAGTCATGTCTGGGGTTATGACTTAAAATGGATAGTGGGAACATTGTTGTACCCCTGAGCGACGAGGCAGCCTTATCTAAGCTGAATATAATGGTTAGGAGGTAAAGACTTAAAGGTGGAAGCAGACATTACCAGGCGCTTAGCCGCGGTGCTCATCTCAACTTGAAGTGGAGGGTTATTCCTCCACTGACATAAGATGCAGGGTCATCGCATCCTTAACGGTACCGGTATTACAGTTAGGATGGACACCTAAGTCGATTGGCACCAGTTGCCCATACCAGATTCGAACACTGGTGGTGTCGGGCCGGCAACTTCGGAGTTGGCAGTGCAAACCACTAGACCACCGCGGCGGTCAGGAGGACGACAGAGTAATATAGAAATGACATCGTCACACTGGATGGGTTAATGATTTCTGATACATCGTACAATATTTTGACTAAGAATATAAGAACAGAAGATGACTACAGTAGACAGGGCAGCTCATAGGCGGCTCTTGTCTAAGGGTATGACCCATCTTCACGAGTAAGGCAAGGCTAGTGAAGAAAAAGACTCTCCCTGCCCATGAAACCCTCCAGCAGGAAGTTACTGCAATGAATGCCAAGCAGCACAAGAAAACTGTCACGGAATTTTATGGGAAAGGACGAAAGGAAGTTATTTACTCCTGTTGTGAAAAAGGATGGAGGAAAAACCAGGTCTTCAGGTGTCAGATCTCTGAATGATCCTGTCTCCATTTCCTCCCGACCTTTGATCTTTTCCTTTGGGGCACTGGGTGTATTATTTCTCGTTGTGTGTGTGTGTGTGTGTGTGTGTGTGTGTGTGTGTGTGTGAGAGAGAGAGAGAGAGAGAGAGATTGTAGTCATTGTTCCTTATACCAGTTGCAGTACTTATTGTAAAACCTAACTCTTGTGTCCGTAACTTTGTCGTAGTCGTGCCCTCCTGCCAGTGTGACCTGCTCTGTTAAGTGTGGAAGCTGAGCCAGGGTTTGTATTTACCAAGGATCTTTTAAGTGGGGAAGCTGAGCCAGGGTTTGTATTTACCAAGGATCTTTTAAGTGGGGAAGCTGAGCCAGGGTTTGTATTTATCAAGGATCTTTTAAGTGGGAAGCTGAGCCAGGGTTTGTATTTACCAAGGATCTTTTAAGTGGGGAAGCTGAGCCAGGGTTTGTATTTATCAAGGATCTTTTAAGTGGGGAAGCTGAGCCAGGGTTTGTATTTATCAAGGATCTTTGAAGTGGGGAAGCTGAGCCAGGGTTTGTATTTATCAAGAATCTTTTAAGTGGGGAAGCTGAGCCAGGGTTTGTATTTATCAAGGATCTTTTAAGTGGGGAAGCTGAGCCAGGGTTTGTATTTATCAAGAATCTTTTAAGTGGGGAAGCTGAGCCAGGGTTTGTATTTATCAAGGATCTTTTAAGTGGGGAAGCTGAGCCAGGGTTTGTATTTATCATGGATTTTCAGCAAGTTTTACCAAATCCCTAGTTAACTTTTCAGAAATCGTTGGCTTTTTATTTTTTTTTCCTTCATGTGATTATTTAGAAGTTTCTTGGTGTTGCATTAGCCATACATTATATCTAACAGTACGCATTTTACTGTGACGGGGTGAATGAAAACTACAGCTTCTCCTCCTGTTAGAGAAGTCTCGCTTTGTCTGAACTGAATCGTGTGGAAATGGCAGAAATGTCATTGTATTGAAGGGGTTGACACTCGAGCATCTGTGACTCTGTGGCTGAATAAGGAAGTCTGACGGTAGCCACAATAAAATACTTGAGTTATCCTCATCATGCATCATGAGAACTTTAATGGTGAGCCTTTAACATCCTTAGGCTCTAATGGCTCACACTGAACACCATGAAATGATCTGGTGTTAAATACAATAAAATACTAGAGTTTTCCCTATCATGCATCATGAGATAAATAACTGGGAAAACCTTTAATGTCCATATGCTCTCATGACATATTCAACATCATGAAATGATCTGGTGTTGGCTGGAATACAGTTCCAGAGTTGTCCTGTTCGTTGGACAGATATGCAGTTTTCATGAGAATTAAGTCTCTGTAACAGTTTACTTTTACAAAAAATAATTGTCATTGTCATAATTTTTCACTTTAATGTTGACGCTTGTTTGATTGTGAAAGGTTGCTGGTTCTTTTGAAAGCAATAATAAGGAATATGGAAGTGAGCATGGAAGTAAAAAATATGTTGCATGACAGTATTATGATCCTCACTCTAACGTATGGAAGTGAAGCTTGGACCCTTTTGGATAGACACAGGTCAAGTGCAAGAACAATGGAAATTAGTTATTTGAGAGGAACGTGTGTAGTCAATACTGAGAAACAGAGAATTGAGGAAGTAAAGAAGCCTTGTGGTGTTGATGTGAATGTGATTGAAAGTGTAAAGAGATATTACTGTGAGATGATATGGCCATGGGGAGAGGGTGGGGAATGAGACACTGACTAACGATTGTGCGTGAGTGAGATGGAGGGGGATACCAATGATGAGATGGAGGGATGGAGTGGAGAGATACTTGAGGGAGGGGTTTGTGAGTTGAAGGAAAGGCAACCAAATGTCAAAGGACAGAATGTCGTGGAGGCGATTTATGTTCACCCCTTACAGGATTGAGGCGTCTGGCAGTAGATAGATAAACTGATTGATTGTGAAGTGTATGGTAGTTGTATTAGTGAAAACAAAATTAAAAACAAGGCATCAGAATCATTTGATTTGTTGCATTTTTTCACATTAATATTCGCTATGATTTGTGAAGTGTATGGTAGCCGTATGATTGAAGACAACAGTATAAACAAGTCTTGTACACAGCGTAAGTTAAGAAAGTTTGTACATTTTGGTACCTACTCACACCCTTATATCTCACCCACTCTCACTTAACTCCTTCAGTCCGATGACTGTATTTTTCTCACCGGTAAGGAGAGTATGTTTTCACCCCTGTTTTTTTTGTTTTTTTGTTTGTCTGTTAGTAGGATTACTCAAAAACTAAAAGAGAGATTTAGACCAAATATGGTGGGTAGCTAGCCCATGTCCCAGAGAACAATCGATTAACTTTGGGGACCGATCCGTATGGTATTAGAGATTCTGGATCCGGAAAACATTTTTTGTGAAACCGTAATTATTGATGAGAATACCTGTTATGAAGAGTGGTTTGGAAATTACGTTGCCCTTGTCGGAGAGCTGCGCTTCAGTGAGTGCCCCTCAAGTTTATTCTTGCGCACATCATGATTTTATTTACCTCATTATAAACTTTTCTATTTGGAAGGGTTAGGAGTCTTCTTCATTAACCCCCTTCACTGCCAGATGTCTCCTTTTAGCTGCATGTCATCGTCAGCGAGCAGCAAAATTATCCCAAAAATTGTGTCCACGGGCTGAAGATGTCAGAAGGTGGTGGTGGTAGTAGTGGCAGTGTTAATGTGATAATAGTAGTAATGGCAGTGGTGGTGGTGGTGGTCACGGTGGTGGTGGTAGTAGTGGCAGTGTTGATGTGATAGTAGTAGTAATAGCAGTGGTGGTGGTGGTAGTAGTGTTGACGGTGGAGGTGGTAGTAGTGGCAGTGTTGATGTGATATTAGTAGTAAGGGCAGTGGTGGTGGTGGTGGTGGTGGTAGTAGTAGTAGTAGAGTTCACGGTGGTGGTGGTGGTAGTGGCAGTGTTGATGTGATAGTAGTAGTAATGGCAGTGGTGGTGGTGGTAGTAGTAGTAGTGTTCACGGTGGTGGTGATAGTAGTGGCAGTGTTGATGTGATAGTAGTAGTAATGGCAGTGGTGGTGGTGGTGGTGGTAGTGGTGTTCATGGTGGTGGTGGTAGTAGTGGCAGTGTTGATGTGATAGTAGTAGTAATGGCAGTGGTGGTGGTGGTTGTGATAGTAATGGCGGTAGGGATGATGATGATAGTAGCTGTAATGGCAGTGGTGGTGGTGGTAGTAGTAGTAGTAGTAGTAGTAATGGCAGTGGTGGTGGTAGTAGTAGTAGTAGTAGTAATGGCAGTGGTGGCAATGATGATAGTAGTGGTGGTGGTGGTAGTAGTAGTAGTAGTAATGGCAGTGGTGGTGGTAGTAGTAGCAGCAGTAGTAATGGCAGTGGTGGTGGTAGTAGTAGTAGTAGTAATGGCAGTGGTGGTGGTAGTAGTAGTAGTAGTAATGGCAGTGGTGGTGGTAGTAGTAGTAGTAGTAGTAGTAGTAATGGCAGTGGTGGCAATGATGATAGTAGTGGTGGTGGTGGAAAGTGATCAGGTTAAGTTTGAGTTATTTTGGTGTTGTGTGTGTAATTAGCTGATGAGGATGGTGGGGGTTAAGGCCGACTGCAGCTGCGGCGCCAGACATTAGTATTACGGGTAATATTCTGAGTGGCTTTGCAGACTTCCTAACACCACATCCTTACAGGTTTATTCTGCATATTACACCTAGGAATCTCATTATCATTTTGCAAGTTGTAGGCGAGATTCAAAGTATATCAGTGTCAGAAATGTATGAATTAACGTAAAAGGGAATATCAAGGCGTAATATCCTTAATAAATCGTAAAGAAAATGTGCTACGGAGCCTCCAGTGGTACCAAGAATACGGCCATGTATTTCATTTGTCTTTCTTCACCTTCATATACACTTTACCTTCTTCGTTAAACTGGTGGCATTGTAGCATTGTTGTCGTTGTCTCCAGACGATTATATATAGGTCAGGTGGGGCGCCTCGTATTCATTAGGTTAGTCTCCATCAACAAAGTACCATGACGCATTTTTACTGTGTTCCTGTTACCACCAGTCGGTTGTATTTAACTATAGACAAACGTTGTCTATGCCTTTGTTCCGATATTCACTTTTCGCTGTTCCTGTTTTATGTACAGCTGTATATTTTGTACACTCATGTTTAGATCTGCTCTTTCCTCTTTCCAGCATGCCTCGTGTTTTCTCTGTGCCATATCCGTCACCAGGAGCGTGGCTTTGTGTCAGTGCTCCCCTCCATAATCCTTCAACAAAAAATCTGAGGGAGCGTTCGTGTGAAATGGCCGGTTTCATGCAGTCCTCCGGGTTCACGTCTAGATGTGCCTGGGGCTACAACACCAATATCGCCCTTTTTTTTTCTTCTCCTTCTTCTTTCATTTTTATCACCACCCCTCCTTTTCATTCATGTTCGTTCCTTCTTTTCCACTCATTTTGCTTTCCACGCTTCCGTCTGTCTGCGTCCATTTTCTTCCGCTATTTTCTAATCCTTTTCATCCCCACCCTTCCCTCTGTGTATTCCTTATCGTCCCCTCCTCTTCCACACATTGTCTTTTTCATTCCTCCATCTTTCTTCATTTTTGCCCTCGTGTAACTCATTTTTATACCAATCCATATATTTGTTTTCCAGTTCCCTAACTCATTTTAATATTCACACCTCCATCTGTTTCCATCTGTTTTCATTCATTCTTTCCCCTCATTTCCATTGTTTTCATCTCCTCTTTCATCTGTTTCCTCTTGCTCTGCCCTTCGTCTGTTTTGTTATGCGTCCCCTTTCTGGCGTATTCGTATATATTACTTCCTCCTTTCCCTTGCTTATTCTGCTTTCATCCCATTCTTCCCATTAAGCTAGCTTTCATCTCTCTCTCTCTCTCTCTCACACACACACACACACACACACACACACACACACACACACACACACACACACACACACACGTAACTGTTTTACTTATTCCCTGCATTTTGCCCCACTCCTCATTTCCGCTTTTCTCCTATTCCTTTTTAATTCAGTATATCTTTATCCCTACTCCATATTTGCCTTTCTTGTATCTCAGTCATCCCCTTCTTTTTCCCCTCTTGCTCCTCCTCAGTTTTCCTCTGCTAATCCCCTTCATCGCGAGGCGTCTTTCCTAACCTCAGTAGAGTCGTCTGTCGGTGGAAAGACTAAAAAGGAGGTCGTGGAACTGATGTTTATTTGTTCAACTCATCGCGTAGACTTGTTAGTACTTTCCTTAAGGCACAGCAGTCCTCCTACAGGCCACATAAGCCTCGCATGTAGTCACTTCGGGGGTTAAATGGTGATACCCACCGTCCATATTGAATACACTTTCAAGACTGGTGTAGTGGTAGTAGTGAGGGTGTTTTTATGACATTTCCGTGTGTCTGGAGAAGGGTCAGTAAAGTTTCCCAAAGCCCAACTCAAGTGTCAAACTGTTCCCTGCCCCGTTGAGTGTAGCGGGGAACAGGGCAAGGAGGAAGGACAGGAGGGAAAGAAGAGATGAGAGAATAGAGAGAGAAAGGAGAGAGGTTAGGTAGGTAATGAGGTCTCTATGGAGGGGTGAGTGTTGTGGTAACTTATACATGCCACCTGACACCGCCACCCGTACACCCCATCACACACCCTCCTCACCCTCCCTCCCTTAATCAGTTGTATATACTGTAATACTTCTCCCTCACCGCCCCGCACAGTCCCAACAAGGAGAGGATAAATGGTACACCAACCCAGACACTCAGGCTCCTGTGACTGTCTCAGCGGAATAAAATCGTCTGGCGTCAGCTGGAATAACATAGGAGACACGACCATGAGAGGGTCAAGGAAGGAGTGCCAGGGAGCCTCCTTAGCCCACGGGAATGTCAGCTCAGGGCGTCGCCTCAGGGAAGTTGGGTCTTGGCCTTTGTCGGATTTCCTGCTTCCTTGCCACATTCACGGATCCGTAATAGACGCGCCACTATTATTGACCTTTTCCTCCCCTGTCCACGTGAAGGTGTTTTTCGTTGTGCAGATATCCAGTTCTGAATGAAAAACGTTTTGCAGCACAGTATTTATTGATATTTATTTTATTTATTTATTGTGACAGGAAACTTTGGACATCAGGAAGCTGTTTTGGTGCCGTGTACGCCTTAACGTTTCCGCGATATCAGCTTATTTACCTGTTTATTCCAGACGATATCAGATTAGTCTAGAGAGAGAGAGGCCCTCCATCTGTTATCTTTTCTCTCTTCATCTGTATACTCCCTCCCTCTTGATCTGTTCTGTCTACCGCTTTATCAGGTGACTCATTTCTCTGTATTTATCGCTTTCTCTCCCTCCCTCTGTTTCCCTTTTTATATCTGTCCCCCTCTTTCTCCATCTGAATCTTCCTCTTTTCTCATGTCTCATGCTTCTCTTTTTCTTCTTTTTCCCCTCCTCTTATTATTCTGTTGCTTTTCCTTCCTGTGTTCCCTTCCCCTTTCCATTTTTATCCTCTCACTTTTCCCTTTGCATTTCTCCTTTCCTCCGTTTTTCTTCGTTTCTGCATCTGTACAGTTCTTATCATTTCTGATTCCGTGTGTGGGGTTGCGACGTGAAAACTAAGTAAGTGTAAAAAGCCAAAACGTGTAATGGTGTACGGTTTTCACTGCCCTCAACCTCGCTTCATTCCACCCACACACGTACACACCTTTTAGCGCCTTCACCATGACGAAATTTTGCCTTTATTCGTTCAGCCATCAGGTGATTTTATTCAACTTCACACCGGGTATCCGCCGACTTATATATGTATGTATGAATTATATAGTTAATTCTTGATATCTTCAGAAAGTTTGTTAACTCTGGAACCATTTGTAGTGAATGGGTAATACTGTAAACAGGTGTCCATTAACCCACCATTCACAGTCTGATTTATTTCCCTTAAGGTGAATAAATCGTTTGAAGGTAGCAAGAATATTTGTAAAATACGTCACAGAACTGAATGGATTTAGGGATGATCAGGAACCCCCCCCCCCCCACCCTGCCTCCTTTCAGGCACACACTGCCTGTAACGCCTTCAGCAGCACCAGGTCTTGTATATCATATTATTGTTGCTGCAGATGATTTCAAGTAGTGTTAAGGTGAGGAACACCGCCTACCCCGCCTCGCTTCAGACACTCACTACTTTACTTTGAACCCGTGCAATATATTATACTGTTACCTTCAGACACTTGTATTCAGCCTGGGAGATGGCCATCGTAGGGAAGTGATTGACACAATCTATACTGTATATCACCAGAAGTGCGATGACTTGTATATTATTTTTTCTTGCTTTCGTCAGACGACACTGCGCAGCGGTTGTGCCTCTCGTGAAACGCTAGAATCCTTTTGGAGGTTTTTCAGCCGCTGCCAAGTGCAGCAGCATGTTCTTCTGTCCTCACTGGTTGAGGAATACGATAGCCTGCAGTATCCTTGTAAAGCCATACGCCACGAGTGAGTTAATCAGATATAGTAGGCCTAATTTATTTTTGATGAAATAAGTGATAGTTGTGGTATTGATGTGAATGTGTGGATTGAAATTGCGGTAAAGATAAACACTTATGAGATGGAAAGCGATGAAGTAATAACTGATTGGAGTGGTATGTAAGTGAAGTGGAAGGGGAGGGGGAGGCAAAAGAGATGAGATGTAGGGATGGGGGATGGAGAGATATTTTCGTACTCTATGCGAGAGTGGGGTGAGGTTGGAGTGGAGGCAGCCAAATGGTAGAAGTGACAGGGCGAAGTAGAAGCATTGTTTGTGGCCACCGCTTTCTTTACGGGATTCCTGCGTCTGGCTATAGATAAATTAATAGAATTGATTTGGGTACTAGCGTTAATACGATTGGCACCATTAACCTTGCTATGCGGCCATTAACCTTTGCTATGGTCGCCTCAGCATCTTGTTATTGGTATTCTTTGTAACACCAGACTATTTACAAATGAGTCATAAGAGCATGTGTGTTAATTAAGAGGATATAAAAAGTTAATTGTGGTAAACGTGTAGTTTTTTTTGGCACCATTAACAGTGTCATTGTCGGGACAATTGTAATTATTCCATCTAATGCGTGACGATTGGAGTCAACTGAGAGTAAGTGTACATCCTAAAATTGTTAATACTGTCACCCAAACTCTGTCACGGTCTTGTCAGCTCTTATATTATACTTTGACTGACACAAGACGCTGTTCGTCAGCGAAGGGTTAATGATACGAGCCTGAAACTGTTAATTAAGAGGTAATTAAAAGTTAAATAAGGTAGACTTGGGTAGTTCTTTTACCCTGATTATAAAAGAAGCCCTGGATGGCCCTGATAGAAAATCGATTGGACCCGGATGGCCCACTGAAGCGTCGTTAATCTCTCACTTTTTTCTTTAGCATTTTTCCTCACCTCTTTTCCTCTTGTGCCTCTCTCCTCATTATACCTTCCTTCATTTTTTGTCTTCGTTCCCTCATAGTCTCTGTTCTTTTCCTCCGTCTTTCCGAGTCATGTAGCTGAACACTACTGTCTTTCCTTTCTCACCTCTTGATTCACCAACCATGTTTCTTCTGTTCCTCCGTATGCATTCTTACTTTCCTCCAGCTCCATGTTCTTTATTTTACCTCTCCTCTCCTCTCATCGTCCAGCCCCCCTTCACCTCCACCCCCTCCTCCCTGCGGATCTTCTCTCGGCGATTTACCTCTTCCTCTGTAAACCTCCATGTTCTCTTCGCTCTTTTCCACTGTCTACCTGTGTTCTCTTCTTGCACCCTTTGCTCACTTTCCTCCATCTCCTTCCTCTCTTCTTCCACATCAGTTCTCCTTTCCAGTCCCCTTCCTCTTTTCCTCCTTGTTCCTTCCTCACTCCTCCTTAGATCCATTTGAACCGATGTAGATAATAATTGCACTGATCCCTTGTCTTTATTATGTAGTTTATAATTTATAGCAGTTTGTATTTTCAAATATATGCCTGAAAAGAAAAGATGAATATATTGTCTAGGTAAGATAATGTTAATAAAGCTAAAACTATAAAACCTGTGTTGATAATCTGAACGGTAACGAATTGGAGTCATCACTCGTTACCTGATCTGTTGCCTGAATTATTCCTCTGTAACCCGTTTTATGTACCTGGCACCCGATTCCCTCTGTTATTTGTTATGGTGATTATTAATGTAAGAGTGACGGTACAGTGTTGTGGCTTTATTTCGTGAGTGGTCATTGAGCGCACAGAGCAGAGAATATAAAGAGCGATAACTAACGCCAGCGATGAGTTGCGACCTCGTTACCGGTAGCTCAGGGTCAGCAGTTGTCCAGTAGTATGAGAGAGAGAATAATTAAGGGGTGGAAATTGAGAACCAGTGATGAGTTGCAAAACTCATTACCAGTGGGTCAGGGTCAGCAGTTGTACCTAATATGAGAGAGAGAGAGAGAGAGAGGTAATTAAGGGTGGAAACTGAGGCCAGTGATGAGTTGCAAACCTCATTACCAGTGGGTCAGGTCCTTGCATTCTTGTACCTAATATGCAGAGAGAGAGAGAGAATAATTAAGAGTGGGTAATTGAGGCCAGTGATGAGTTGCAAACCTCATTACCAGTGGGTCTGGTCAGCAGTTTTCCTTGATATGCGAGAGAGAGAGAGAGAGAGAGAGAGAGAGAGAGAGAGAGAGAGAGAGAGAGAGAGAGAGAGAGAGAAGGAATCAAACCTAACCCAGCACGATGTCGTTTTAACGTGGTAATTCGTATCACGTCCAGACTTTATGCAGCTCAGGAGAGGCTGTTTGAACTGGTGGATTAGATATGCTCATCTTTAACCCCTGTAAGTACGAGAGGCTTTTTGGAAGTGGAATAAGTCGTCTAGCGGCAGCAAGAAAAACTTGTATGACCATCATACTGAAAGGTTGATAGAAGCGGTTGGTTTGTTGATACGGGGGAGGAGGGGGAGGAGCAGGACAGATAGAGTGAAAAAAAAAAAAAAAGTGTAAAGAGTTCAATAGTTAAGGAAGGAGATCTGAGTGGCAGAAAGGGGAGACGAGGAATCATATTAATATAAATGGTAGAAGGCATAGTGGTGCTGATAAAAGGAAGAGGAGAGAGTGAGGCTAGAATATAAAATAAAAGAAAGGAAAAGTAAGGATAAAGGGTGTTTGTAAAAAGCGAAAAGGGAGATAAGTAAAATTAGGTTGGCAGAAAAGAGACAGAGGAATGTTATTAATAAATGTGTAAGAAGGGATAGGATTGATGATAAAAGGAAGAAGGGAGACTAAGAGAAGATTATAGAAGTAATAGAAGAGTAATGGAAGGAGGAAGAATGTTTGTGAAGAGTCAGGAGAGAGATACGCAAGGAGAGTGTGTTGATAGAAATCGGAGAAAAGGGATGATATTAACAAAACGTAAGAGGCATTGATCTTGTTGGTAAAGACAAGGAGAAAGACAGGGAAGAAGAAAATGTGTTGGCAGGAAGCGGAGAAGAGGAATGCTACTATTAAATGGTTAAGAAGCGATGGGGTTGTTGATAAAGGGGAGAGGAGAGGAGGGGATGAATGTGCTGGTATAAAGGACTGTGTGGGTAGAAGGGATTAGCAGAGGAGTGGCAAGATGATGAGAGGGTGGAAGGGACAAGAGAAGAGAGGGAGGAGAGGGTGATGGAGATACAGGGAAAGACACACACACACACACACACACACACACACACACACACACACACACACACACACACACACACACACACACACACACACACACACACACACACACACACACACACACACACACACACACACACACACACACACACACACACACACACACACACACACACACACACACACACACACACACACACACACACACACACACACACACACACACACACACACACACACACACACACACACACACACACACACACACACACACACACAGATAGCTAGAGAGAGGGAGGGGGAGTGGTGACGCTGAGACAAACCTAAAGGTAATAAAGGGAGATAGGTATATAAGTGATAATAAAGATAAGAGATAAGCTCCATTGCT